>NC_071571.1:110165200-110508200 GCF_024509145.1 Vidua macroura | reverse complement strand
CCTCTCCTGTAGAAATGCAAGTTGAGTTAACCTTCAGGCAATGCAGTCAAACCCTCACTCAACACTCACCAAAACTGACTCATAGACAAAGGCAAGAAAAGCTTTTTTTGCAGGGTTTTATTCCAGTAAAGGATATCACATGTGCCTGAAGGGAACCCAGCGAGGCAAAAGAGGACAACCATCAACACAGGCCAGCTTAAGAAGGGGCAGGGGTGGGGGGCAGAGCTAAGGGCTGGGCAGAGGCGTTTGGTCTCCAGGGGAAGGGGGGTGGCCACCAGGGATGCCAATCCGGTGAGGGGACAGGGAAAAGAGAAACCAGGGGTAGTTACACAGGGGAAGTTGATACAGAAGTCTATCTGGGAGTCTGTTTTCCCCCCCAGGAGGACTGACTCTATGGTAAGTAGTTACTGCCATTGCCAGGGCCGAGGACTTGGGAATTGACCGAGGTGGGAGAGTTCATGGGATGCTACACTGCCCCAGAAGAAATTATTTTGTTTTTCTTTAAGCAGGGATTTTGGGCACAGAACAGCTGCTACAGCAACACCACTTTGCTGTAAGGCCTTTGGTGAAGCAGCCTTAGTAATGAAACTACAATAAAACCAGAGAAGGGACATCCCAATGCAGCAAACCTAAGAAGAGGGATAGTGTTTCCTGAAGAAGCATCACTGCACATGAGGGATGGAGAAGTAAGCTGAAAAAGGGATGCTGACTATAAAACCACAGCACAGTATCCTTAGTGCTGTTTTTTAAAAGGCTTTTCTCAGTAACCCAGCTCTCTGACAAACTCTGCAGTGGGCTTGTCCATGTGGCATTCTCCAAGGAATAAGATATAATGATTACTTTCAATATAAAAGACATGCAAATAATTTGGCTTGAGTCAATCTTGATCCAATATTTTAAAGAAGAAAAATCAGCTGAGGGTCAAAGGCTGTATTGGGACCCAGCTGATCCTAATCTTTTCTGGGCTTTTTCAGCACACATCCTTGTACTAGTCACTTCATGGCTCCATACCTTAATTTTCCTCCCTGTAGAATGGACTATGGACATTCCTGCCCTGTGAGGTGTTTCAAGGAAGTTTCAGGAGAAGGACGCTATTTATGAACAAACAGCCACAAACCAGTAAGTAACCTCATATTGAGTTTAATGACTGCCCATCAATCAGTATCACAATTATCAGCGTGACTGTGTGCAGAAGATCTAGTAATATCTGTCTTTAGGACTGCTTTCACTCTCCTTTCATGAACAATGCATTAACATGGCATTTTCAAGCATTCTTTCTTTGTTCAAAGCAACTGCCCTCTATATTTTGTCTGCTTGGGTATAAAAATGAAATATAAAAAACAACCTGATCTAGCAATGATTCATTTGAGGTCCAGGACCACACAAGTGAGAAAACAACCAGTATTTCTTCATGTTCATTACTACCAGGGACTCTGCCTCTTTTTCAACAAAACCTGCTATGTTATGCATGGATCTCACCATGCCTGCACATGGCTTTGTTTGTTTATACTATGCCTGTCTGCCCTTCTTGTGTATACATTTATTATATAAATAACTATGACTTAGTGATTTTTCTGTGATCTACACAAGACTTAACAGTAAACTGCTCAAGTTCAAGAATAAGACACTGATATTCAACACATTGATTAAATTCTCCCCAAAGAAGAAAATACAAACATACAACGAATGCTTGATGTTGATGTGGTGGAAAACCTTGTGTGCTCCCATGGTCCTGCAGATACTCCAATGGCAGTAGTGGTGCAAGTGCAACCCTGTGATCACCCAAGTTGAACAGATAGGGTTCAGAGCAAGGGATGTGGCACTGGTCTTTCGGTGTCCCTATAAAAAACATGGGGAAAGTCAAATTAGCTATGGAAAGAACAGAAATAACAAGGTCATCCCATAAGGATTTAGGACATTGACCATGAAAAAGCATTGACTTTTGGAGTGTTTATGTGCACTTTTAACAGGAGCTAGAACATGCTTCAAAGCCTTGTACGAGATAGAGTGGCTGGCAAAAGTTGGCAAACTTGCTGTGTTACACAACTGTGGACAGACTGTGAAACATTAAATGGGAAAAGACAATTCTAGAGAATGTGCTGCTGCCTTATCAGCAGTTATCAGCCATAAAGGGACCAGCAGAATAATAAAGAGTATCCTCTCCCCAAAGACAAAAAAGAAGTAAATATTGCACCAATGAACATACTGCAGTCTTCCAAGATGATATCACACTGAAAGCAGCAAGGATGAATGGAAGAGAAAAGTATAAAAGTCAGCTAGGAGGAATAAAAGTTTTCATGGTACAACTTATGGTAAAGGAATGACATTAATTTATATTGATCCATTTTAAGATAATATTAAGAGTCCTATTGTTATCGCATAAATACATTCACAGGTGTATGTGGTTTTGACTATCAAGTAGATTGGCCCAAGGGGAGCTAATTGCAAATAGGACTATTATCTGTGAGTCAGTGATATAATGTCTTTAACATATTGACCTCAACTATTCATTTTAATTTCATGTATTGCAATATTTAATTTTATGTTAATAAACTTAGTGAGTTTTCTCTTTTCTCTTCAGAGTTTTTTTAAAAGTGTTGTTTTATACTATCATACTGTAAAAGACATTATCAACTTTCTATGTAAGAAAAAATACTAACTAATTTTCTACTAAAAGAGTTTTTATTATGCTTATGTATTTATATTATTATCAAGGTCCTGTTTGCCTTTTCCACTTTTTTTATGATTTTCAAGGGCATGTTCCTGTTTTCCCAGCTTTGAAAAAATCAATAGTATTCTGGAAACCAGAACATATGTTATTTCTTAAGAGTTATATTTACTTAAGGCACAAAAAACAAGACGATTGTATAGGACATACATTTTTTACACCAGATATTTAAAACACATAAAAACTACTTCCCTTGCATTAGATTCAAAATATTCTAAATAAAAAAATGTATAATATATTCCATATCATAAAATATAAATCATTTGGCAGTAAGCACAGTGTCTCAATTTCATACTCTTGCATAATATGAGAAATTAAAACCAAAGATTATTTCTGGCAATGTGCTCTTTTCTTTACAAACTTGAGACTTTGGTTGCTTTCCAACTTACCTCCCCCTAGACCTCTTTCTGTGAAGGAAAATTTTATTCAATGCTAGACTGGTATTATTCAAAAGCCCTTTGATCTCAGTATTATGCTCAGTCTTCTCTCCATTTAGCAATGAGCTTGAAAACCACCAAAATCATTCAGCTGCTCTGTCTCCTGTCATTTCAGTTGCATGCTCAAGGTAGTGTTTCTTGCCTCATATATCAATGAATATTTCAATCTGTTCCATCTTCTCTACCAAGTCATGGTGAAGATTACTAGACTCTTGGCTTCCTGTCTAACACTGCTAAAGTAACTCTTAAGGAAAAGCATGCTACCACACCGTGAAAACACTTTCCCATAATAATGAGTTAGAGTTTCTTTTGCAGTTTTTATAAGCATTCCTTTACAAGCCTTTTGCTCATTGCGATACCTGCCACAAATTCACATGGCTTTCCAACTGGTTCTGAATTGCTATCTAGTATTTCCCTATAGGGACTGAATTTTGTAAAGTTTCTGATGAATACATTTTGATGGAGTCTTTATGTCTCTTTCTTACTCACAGAAAAGCTAGGAAAGGATCCTGGAGTTCAGGAATTAAAGCTTAATGTCTCCTGAGAAAAAGGGAATAGGAAAAGAGACAGGCAATTGCTCTCCTTTTGATCTACCATCAGGTCAGCCGAAACAACAATATGAAATGCTCCAAACAAAAGCAGGGATTGGTCACTTGAGCCATACCAACTGCTGGAAAATCTGATGCCCTTTCCCTGGTACCCACACAGCACAGTGATTAATTGCCAGCCTAGTGACCTAGACAGTTTCCTGTTTTGCCTAAGCCTACAGCCTTCACCAGATCCACATTCCCAGTCTGGCAAACTAACACGGGAGGCCCAGGTATGACAGAAGCCTGGTGGCATTACAGGCAGTCCTCACATCAGACTTGTAGGTGCCAATGGATCTTTGCTGGTGGCAATGTAATGGTGCAGGAATGCAGCTGCTACCAGTGGAGACAGCAAGTGACAGGCTTTGGAGATGCTGCTTATATGCCTACAGTGTCAAGTATTTCCTGCACTCTCTTCTGTAGCTTTAAGTAACTTGCCAGTGTATTAAGGATGCAACTTTATTTATCTAAAAGCATAAATGCTAAACATACTGATCTCAGATTCACCTGGGTGAAAATTGACCATAAAAGTGCATTAAATAGTACTAAATATCTGTAGATGGCTGAAATTTATCAATAAGAAATTTTTCAAGAAACAGAAAGAGGAGGGGACAGAAAATAAATTCTTGCTAAGGAATCAAGTATTTCATATGATCAGAAAAAAAGAAAATTTATTGATTTTCTGATCAATTCCAAAGTATAGACTTGCTCTGTCTATCAATGAAAGCCTTTAGATCCTCCTTCTCACTCTAGTAACCATCCAGTCTGAGCTTAGAAGCACCAATAAATTTTAGTGCTCTATTGTATCCTACAGGGCTCATAGCAATTACTGCAAGAACACACCTAAAACATAGGAAATTTACGCTTAGCAACTCATTGTTTTCTTTCCCAGACATCTTCCCTACTTTCCCTTCCACACCCACTTCTGTTTTCTCTGAGAAGCAAAGTTGAGAAGAGGAGATGAGACTGTTTTCTACATAAGATAGAGACAGGGAAAGGCAGCTCATGTCTTTTGACCTAAGTGAAACCTGCCCTTCAGGACCAATTCCAAGTTTCAAAGTAGACAAATCAATCCTTCTTACAGCATTCATTATGTTGTGCACTGGAGGACAAGAAGGTTAAAGAGGCATGTATTTCCATACATCCTGTTTATGTGAATTGCTAAGGTCAGGCCTGAGTTGTCCTGAAGATATGGGGAGAAACACTGGAAGAATCTTCTCTCCAAGGGAAGCTACCTAAGGTTTAGATAGTAATTTCAGAAGTCTTGTAGTGTCTCACTTGACACATGGGCTGTAATCAGAGCAGGCTTTTCCTCTACGGACAGGTCTACATGCCCATAAAGACATGATGGAGCAGAAAACAAAGGAAGGTTTAGAGATTTCAAATCTACTGGGTACTGAGTCATGCTGAGCTGTGCAATATCGAGTAAAACGACAGTAGGAGAACACTTTTATTGTTGTCATTGTCCTTCCCTTTCTCTTCTTCTGTTCATCATCTTCCATGAGGCCAAACACAGTAATTTGAACAGCAGAAGGAGCATAGCTGTGCTATTGCTTTGTGCAATAGCATAGCTGTGCTATTGCTTGGCTGCAAAAAGGTTTAGATTACACTGTTAAATACTCCAGCTGAGGTCTGTGTTTTGTCAGCAGTTTGTAAAGAGCAGCAACAGCACAAGGGCCTTGATAGCCACAGGATGCTGGAAATCTCTTTGTAAAAATAAATGATTATGTATAGGTCAATATTTTTAAAGCATTCAGTCTACTATATTTCAAATCTGAACAATATATGCTGTGAAAATTTGTTTGCATACTCACCATTGTCTCTGAGGTTTGAGGAAAGTTAGGCTGGATATGGAAAGGCAACTTAGTAGCACAAGGTCTCTGAGAAACCCTGAGTCAGCTCTGTGAATTCCTACTTGAGGTCTCTTATAAGAGATTTCTTGGTACACAAAACACAGATGTGAAGGATGAGTGGGTAGTCTCCATTTACAAGTAAACATTAAATATGTTATATGTGTTCTTTGGCATGGGCATCAAGGCTGAGCCTCCCAGTTTCCAGCCTGATGGAAAAACCATCTGGCACCTGAAACCTTCTCACTGCAGAGAGTTAATACCAATAACCTTGGGCGCTCCCAGGGGTAGTGCAGAAAAGAGGCAGAAAATGAATTTAAATACTAGAGTAATGCCTCATAGTGTAAGTACTACAGCCTGAGTAGTACGGATGGCTGATTATACCCTGCCTTCCCACATTTTATGAGAAAGAGTTGGTTGAAGCACGAAACCTGAAGAGGAAATTCAAACAGCAAATAGATGGCTTCCTAATCCTCTTTACAGCTATGGATTAACCGCTAACTTTTCTTCTTAAATACTTCTAAGTTGTTAGTTTAGGCTGCTCCTTGTTCCTTTAGGATCCTCACACATGATCTTAAGCTTTGCCTCTACGTGCTACAGGAAGACTGAGCATTGAATTCAAGGACTTGAATTCAATGTGTGTGCACTGTTGCTGGTGAAATGGTATGACATGAACATGAAAGGCTTTTACACAACTTGTGTTACCTGAACATACTTCTGGTGGTTAGGGACCATCCCAAACTCTGATGAAGTCAGCAGCTGAACCTGCACTAATGGCAGTGCTGAAGAGTCAATTTCAGCATTGTGTTGGCCAGAGATCTCCACTGATGGAGCATGTCCTGAGATGTGAGGTATTTTCATGGTGATTATGAATATAAGAGTGAAACAAAAGGCTCAGGGACCATGGAGTCTTCAGGGTTTAGCCAACACAGATCACAAAGTAAAGAAAGAGTAAATGCACTTCACTCATCAAGTGCTCCTTTCTAATGAGAGGGCTAGTTGAGCCTCATTTGACTAAAAGCTTCATTACAGATTGTGCACATATCAGCCACAAGTCAGTCATATAAATTGCTGTGATTGCTGACTACAGAAATCTTTGCTGTTTCCTAAAATGATCCTTTCTTGAGGAAGTAATAGAGTAAGACAGGTGCTCATCCATCACTAAAGTGTAATAATAAGAGAAAAACAATAAAGGTAAATATTTTATGGTGCAACATTTTAATTTATAATATAATACAATATAATTTTTAATTATATACAATATAATTAAAAACATTAACTCATGATAAAAAAAAAGTCAGTTTCTCACGCATCAGCTTCATGGGGTAGAACAGTTCAAAGGCCTGATTGTCTCTGGTTTTCTTTCAGGAGACATCAGACTGTATTCACCTCAGCCATGATGCAGAACAAGGATTTGTAATTGTGGGGGCTACACTGTAGGCTACAGATGTTTGAAGTTTTCTTATTGCCTCACTTCAGCTCATCTTTAATATTTTTCTCTTATGGTGCTGGCACCACTCATATTCCTGCTATTGGGTGATAGCTGGGCTGCATGAAACATGACTCTGGCATTGTGTCCTGTGTGCAATATAACGTTAACTATTGCTGTGCTACCATGCTACAGATTTAATTGTAAATATCCACATGGTCCTCACCCTATACACAGCTAGCTGACTTCAAGAGGTGGTGTCTAGTTATTCACTAAATAAAACTGGACTGTGGTTAACCCTTTCCTGGGGCAAATTGCTGCTAATTGATTGCAAGGAAAAGATGCATGATTCCAACGTGGCACCTCCCATACATTCATTGTCACTTGTTCATTCCTTATAGTTTTGAAGGATTCATCTACAGCTTGTACAGACCTGTCAAGTCACCCGTGCTGAGTAAAGGCTTGCTCACCCTTCTGGCCCCCTTTGACTGTCCCGTCCCAGTGACATCTCAGGTTTTGTAGCACGTAGAGGCAGCTTCTCCCTTTGTTGACCCCGTGTCACATGCGGCTGGCCACTGTTATCAGCTCTTTCCTGGGAACAACGCTCTGCGTAGGTCCTGTCTTATCACAGGCTTTTCCAGCATGATTCCCATGTCTTGCAAAAATCTGATTGCAACACATTCAACAGCTCCTCTGACTGCAGTGTTATTGATGTTCTTCTAAACAAATGCAACTTGTATGTCAGTTGGGAAGTAAACATAGTCCTGACTCCATTTACAGAAATTTCTGTCTATCTTTGAATGGAAAAGACAGACAAGCCTGAGAGGACTGTAATGTTAGTGAGTGTGTGCTCTGAACTCAGTACAATGCTATCTCCATTCTCAAAGATCATGGGAAAAGTTCAGTACTTTTTTTGCTGATTCAGTGCAGAGAATTTTTGATTGTTTCCTCTTAAAGCAATGTCACTCTCCATGCATGTCATTTACTTACTAATGCAGACCTAGCTTATATTTTTCAGCAATTCTTTTCTTTGCTAATCTTTCATATATGCATGGGTGGAGTACTCATGGTAACTCAAACCTGTCCAGCAAGAAAGAAGTCACTGCATGAAAGATGTATCAATCTCCATGACACATTTAAAATTGTAACTGACAATTTATTCTGGAGTTTCAGAGTGATTCTAAGAGTTTTTCAATAGCATCTTATTAAGCTTTTATTTAGAAAAAACTTGTTAGATGATGTTACTTTTTTTTTTTTTTTTTTTTTAAGAAATATGCTAATTTGGTAACATTTTGTTAAGCACAGGATATGGCCTTTATATGAGATTATTATTTAGGTTCCAAACTAAAAAATTTCAAGCTCTTGTTCTATTGTTTATTTGATTTATTTATTGTTTAATTCAAAGGTTGGGAGAAACATTTTTCTTGTTATAGCAATGTGATAAGCACCAAATACTCCAAATTATTCACATGTTGGAAAATGTCACCCTCAATCATCTTTACATTTTTTTATTAAAATTTTCAGTTGTAATGTTGAACTGACATTTTTTTTCTAATTGCTTTCATTTTTAAAGTTATGCATAGAAATAAATATATGTTTATTAAAATATATATCCACTTTGGACTCCCTGCGTATTTTTTTTAGCTTGTTATGGAAATAAAAATTATGCATAATTAAGAGCAGATAGTGAAAAAATGAAACCTTGCCAGAGTTTTAAATTTGCAAAATGATCCAGTAAAAAAGCCAAGAAATACAAGAAGGCCTAAAGTAAAAATTACCCTTGTAAAATCGAAACAGCAATTGATTTTATTCAATAAAAACATGCCTATTAGTTGAAACTCCTCTGTGTTGACAAGTCATGAAATATTATGATCAGAAATTAATTGATTAAATTGATATATGTATCATGTAGAGAATAGTCTGATTAAATATTTAATTTTAAAAGAATATTATAAATTATAGGATAAACATCTGTTTCTTAAATATATTCAAAAACCTGTGAAAGATAATTATACTTCTATCACAGAAAAGGGTAAAATATGCCATTAAGTTATAATTCTAATAGAACTGTAGCAGTTCAATAAAAATGGAGTCAAATTCTTCCATCATTTACAGAAAAAGCTGAGTCTGTCTACATTCATGAATGACCTGTCAGATGTCTGGGATGAAATTGCACTAAATTTTTTTTTGAGCAATTGCATCGGAATATGGGAAAGGGATAGGTCTGGTACTCTTTTTCAGGGTGTGTTGTTTTACCTTGCTGTTTTGTAGCACAGGACAAGTGATCCCAGCTGGGCTATTAACAGAGCTTGGACCCCTTTAAGAGGACATGTCTCAATCACATTGCTTCTTAGTACATTGGACTGCCCGGGTCTATTAACATCTATGACTCACTTGTGTCTATGACCCTGTTTAACATATTTTAAAATAAATTCTTTAGTGAGCTGGAGTTGAACTGCTCTAGACAACCTCTATTAGCATGAATCATTATTATCTAAACATTCAAAGGTAGAACTGGATCTATGTTGTCTGGATTCAGCATAGCCAAACCTAGCTTGCAAGCATATTCTAGCCTGGAGCTCTATCACTTGAAAACAAACTTAAATTTGCTATGCCAAAAGCAGTATTCATTAGTCAATCTTGAATTTCAAATCCTGGCTTGTAGTAAGGAATCAAGAGAAATAAATGTTTTAATAAAAGTAAACACTAAAATTGTTTGAGAAATAATGCTTGTGATTATCAAAGTGTTTCTTTGTCCTTGCATCATGAATGTTCCAGTCAGCCCTGATTCTCCCACCTCAAAAAAAACTATATGGAAGAGCTGTGGTAGATAAAGAGATGACCAATAAAGATGATCAAAGGTATGAATGACTTCCAGGGGAGGAACAATTATACAGGCTACGAAACTTTATCCTGGAAAACAGACCATTGAGGGGATATATGATAAATTCATTAAAAATTGGGAGTGGCATGGTGAGGTTGAATAGGCATCACTTGTTCATTGTGTCTCTGCATAGCAGAAGTAGAGACATCAAATTAATCCATAAGTGGTTGGGTCAAAAGAGACAAAATGAGGTGGATTTTTCATGTAGCATGTGTTAACATTAAGCACTACTTGTTTTAACTTTTGAAAGTTAAAACTTGCACAGGTGGAAGGCCAAACTGGATAAGTTCATGGAACAGATATCTATAGGATCACAGAGTACACAGTGCCCATGAACCGCCCACATGCAAGTCTGCTGCAACATTTGGGAGAAGCATGATTACTCACTTGTCCTGTTTTCTTAATTTTTCACTTGGTATACTGTTCTATCAATCATTTTGGTCTGGTCCAGCACAGTTGTTATGTTCTTTGTTTATTAATTGATCATCTTGAATATTTATACAGGACATATGCACTTTTTTGGGTACCTATCCAATAATTATGAGTTTGTGTCTCAAGATTACTTCCTGAAAAACATTGCAGAAAATCTGTCAGAATAGAAATAAAATATGAATGAATATAGTGTGATCTGCATTTTAAAATGAAATAAGACATGAAACACTAGTCCAAAAGTTTGTAGCTTAAATATACACATATAGTTTTACTAAGTCTTCCATTATGGTATAAAACATTTATGAGATTTCAACATTGCTATGAAATGCATTCTTTCACCATCAATGAAATTAAGTACCAAAATATATTTTTAAAAGTCATTATATTGGAAATGGAAATAGTATCTAATGAGGACTGGGAAAACAGACAATTATAGGTGGAAGAATCTGACCTGTAATACAGGTAGTATTGCTAACTATTATTTGGACCTCTTACATTATTTGCCTACTTGAAAATCTAGTGAAACATACTCTGATTTTGATCAGGGTCTTATGCAAATTGTCATGAAATATGACAATTAAGTTTGTGTTTTACTTGACAACTTCATGGTAGAAAATTCAGCATTTGGGTATGCCATTGAGAGACCTCAGTGACACACCATATGGGAAGGTATTTGTTTCTGGCTGATATCCTTTATTTATCTGGCAGGTGAAATCACTCTGCAGTTGACAGCAGAAAACTGGAGTACTGGTTTTAAAATCATAGTTAAGCACATCTCTCTGATGTGATGCTCTGATATGATGAAATCTGATGATTTTGTGGTGTTTTTTTTTGGGAGATTTGGGATGCAAAAGGGGACAGACTACATTTAACCCCACTCCTGAGGATGTCCTGTCTCTAAATTGGAAAGTCACATATTTGATGGATGGGACCACTCAGTGGAATTGGCTGGATGGTGGCACTGAAAGAGCTGCGGTGAACATCTCTATGGCCAAGTGGAGACCAGTGATGAACGGCATTCCTCAGGGACCATCACTGGGACCAGCACTGATCAACGTCTTTGTCAGTGTCATGGACAGTGGGACTGAGGGCACCCTGAGCAAGTTAGCTGCTGGCACCAAGCTGTGTGGTGTAGTCAGCATGCTGCAGGGAAGGAATGCCATCCAAAGGGACATGGACAGGTTTGAGAGGTGGGCCCGTGTGGACCTCATGAAGTTCAACAGGGCCAAGTGCAAGGTCCTGCACTGGGATTGGGGCAATCCCAAGCATGTACAAGTTAGGCAGAGGATGGATTGACAGAAGTCTGAAGGAGAAGGTTTGGGGATGTTGGTTGACAAGAAGTTCAACATATCTCAGCAGTGTATTCTTGCAGCTCAGAAAGCTAGCATATCCTGGGCTGCATTAACAGCTGGTCAAAGGAGGTGATTATCTCCCTCTATTCTGTTCTTGTGAGACCCCACTTGGCATATTACATCCAGCTATGGGGCCCCCAGCATAGGAAGGATGGGGACATGGTGTAGCAAGTCCAGAGAAAGGCTGCAAAGATGATCAGAGGGCTAGAACACCTCTCCTATAAACAGAGTGGAGAGAATTGGGGTTGTTTAGCCTTGAAAAAAAAGTATTCCAGAGAGATCTTATAAAAGCTTTCCAGTTACTCAAGGGGGCCTACAAAAAAAACTAGAGAAGGATATTTTATAAGGACATAGGACAAGACGGAATGGCTTTAAACTGAAAGAGAGTAGGCTTATATATAAGGAAGTAATTCTTTACTGTGAGGAGACACTGGAACAGATTGCCCAGAGAAGTTGTGAATACCTCATCCCTGGAAGTGGCTGGCCAGGTGGGACAGGGTTTAGATCTCATCTAATACCTTAAAGATCATCTAGTTCCAATTGCTCTGCCACTGGTATGATGGACAGTGTCTCTGCCAGTGACAGGGGGACTGGAACTAGATAACCTTTAAGGTAGTTTCCAGCTCCAACTATTCTATGATTGGATGATAATTCAAGTGGGTCAGTGGTGTGTTTGTAAAGGAAATGTGAATCCAACCAGCAAAACATGAATGTCATTGGGAAAGCTGACACTTTTGGAGATATGAAAGCAAAGGACTTATACCTCCCTTGCTTCTTACTTTGAGGAAGAAGGAAGTATTTACCTTGGTAACAGGGATTAAAAATCAACAGTAGCAAACAGACAAGTACATCTGTTCAATAGTAATTGAATATATGAAATGAGATGTTAACTGGTATTTCTAGCACTGCTACTCAATCAACAGCAGCTCCTTTCCTAGTGCTTTCTCCTGCCATTGGGCCCCATAGTATATATCCCCACATGACCCTGTAGGAAGTGTCAAAGAAATCTGACTAGGCTAATCAAAGACTTCTGACTGCTCCACAGGGCAGTACATGGAACAAAATGGAGTATTAACCTCTTGGGGAGATGCTGGAGGGGAAGGACTGTTCACTCCCCAAAGAAACAGTACTTTGAACAGTCATGTCTCTAATGTGCCTTTTCTCATATTTTGCTCATATTATCCACCTATTAAGAAAGCATAAGTTAAGACCCAGGCTGTTTGCAATAGAATAACATAAATTAACAAGAAACAGACTTAAAAACTAACAGAATCAAAAAAGTATCAGTAAATGTCTGAGTAGCCTTTTTTTTTAAGGTTTGAACATACCTCAAATTGGATGCAGACTTGCACACCAACAACTATCATTACTGCATAAAACCTAAAAATGCATCCAAAAAAATTTGAGATACAGATGGTTTGCTTCGCTATTAATGTTTGTATTCAATAGTAATTTTACTTTCTTAATTTAGTCTTAAACTGGCTGCCCTTTGCAGCTCAGAAAATGACCTTTGTTAATATTAACCAAAAATATTTTATAACTGACATTGAGTGACAGATAAAATCACAGTTTTACTCAATGGGAATATTCCACTCTGCATAGAAAGAATGTGTAAACATAAACCCCCTAATTGACAACATAGTCTAATAAAATTATTTGTTCTGTATTATCTCATTTTCTGTGTTCTTTCATCATATCAAAATTGGACAAAATAAAACAATGGACCAGCTATAATACAGCACACTGCCTCAAACTGTCAAGCAGGAAAAACTGTTGCTATCAAAATAAAACCCAGCAACAATGGTCTCTCACTTTGTGTTAAGTAGATTGATCATCACAAAAAAAAATCTCCTACCAAGAGTTATAAGACAAAGACTCTTTGTCAAACAAGAGGAGTGTTTCATTATTCTCAAGAAAGTCACTAGGCAGTGACTTGTGAAAGCACTAGTTTATGAGAAATTAGTGACTTTTGGGAGAGGGGGAAAAGTGGAGGTAAAAGAATGATCTGAAGGTAGAGTTGGGCTTTTCTCTCTGCAGGGGAAGTTTGGTGGAAAAGATTAAGAATTTGTTTCAGTAAAAGGTGGCATGAAGAGATGAAGTAATCATTTAGAAGACAGGTGATTAAGTGAAACAGAGCAAGCTGAAGGCAGAGGCATGCTGAAGAGAGACTTTGATAAACCAGAGGGCTGGGCAACCACCAAATGTATGAAGTTTACCAAGGGAAAGAAAGGGCCAGATTCTGCGTCTGGGATGTACAGACAGACTGGGGAATGAGATACTGGAAAGAAGAATGGTGAAAGGGCCCTGCCAGTCCTCATCACTGGCAGCCAAGAGGGCCAAATGTGTCCTGGGGTGCATCAGGCACAGCATCACCAGCTGGGCAAGGGAGGGGATTGTCCTGCTCTGTTCTGCACTGGTGCATCCTCACCTTGACTGCTGGGGGAAGTTTTGGGTGCCATAATATAAAAAAGACATGAAGCTATTAGAGAATGTCCAATGAAGAAGGTGAAGAGCCTTGAGGGGAAGGCATTTTGATGTCACTTTGGCTTTTCCCCCTGGGGAAGAAGAGACGGAGGGGAGATCTCATTGCAGTCTACAACATCCTCAAGAGGAGAAGATGAGGAGCAGACCCTGATATTTTCTCTGTGGTGACCAGTGGCAGGACCAGAGGGAATGGTCTGAAATTGTGTCAAGAAAGTTTTAGATTAGATATCAGAAAGAAGATTCTTCACCCTAGGAGTGGTTGGGCACTGGAACAGGCTTCCCAGAGAAGTGGTCACAGCACCAGAGTTAAAGAAGAGTTTGGACGACACTCTCAGGTACACGGTGTGACTCTTGGGGTGTGCAGAGCCAGGATTTGGACTTGATCCTTGTCGATGCCTTCCAATTCAGAATATTCTGTGATTCTTTGAAGTGTATGGAGGAATGGGATTCTAGGGAATGAGATCTACAAATGGATGGGTGAGTCATGTTAACACTGAAGAACCCTTAAGTTTATGAGTTTAACATATTATGGAAATAGGAATCATAGAAAAATGTTGAGAGAAAGATAATCAGCAAGAATGATTCAGGAAAATGTTTGTAATGTAGGAAAATAGATAACTAAATATTTCTGGAAGTTTGAAATAAGGAAAAAAATGTGGCTGATTGTATAAGAAGCTAAACTAGAATGAAAATTTCCCCTCCTTCTCAGGATCAGGTAACATTGAGTAAAGAATAAAGAAAGAAAAAAATTCAAAACAAAGTGGTAATGACTGCAAGATAAGGCAGATCACTGAATTTCTATTTTAGGACACCAGAAATAACTCCTCATCATGGAAGCCAGATGAGATATTTTCCTCTGTCCTCTTCCTTCTTCTGGCCACTTTGATGCACCTCAGAGTTGTTAAACCTTATGTAATTTCCAGCATAGGTGAATTTTGTAGGTCTGCTACTCCAGGCAAATCAAATTCTCATGGTATAAACAATTAACAAGTCAGCCCCACTGAAATCAGACACATTTATTTACTTAGGAATTTATGACTTCCTCAATTCTAAGTTCTATTTACCATCCCAGACAGAAACCACACTTTATAGAGGAAAATCAAACAAAATCTGCAAATATAACAAAACAAAAATTGCATATATACCCTAAATCTTGCTTTTCCCAATTGTTAGCCCAGGAGAACTGAAGTTCTTCAAGGACTATTGTGCCTCTCTGTGACAGAAATTCTCTTAGCAACACCTTACGCTCACCTGGAATTACAGTCTCCCTTTAAAGATCACTATTTTTATATCAGGGGTCAAAGACATGTTTCTGACTTTGTCTTGTAAAAAGCTTCAGTGACTTATGATGAATTTATTTATTATTAAAAGAGTCATTATTTTGTCTTCTTGTTTGTATTTCTTTACAAAACTGTATTACAATGAATCAATATCCTATTGCAAAAATATACTAATTGCTGGGCATACACCTTTACCCCAAATATAGCAGAAACCCTATGGTCTTGTAATGCACACTTTACATCTTGTTGCAGTATTAGAAGAGGTTTATTATAGTAACTGAGGGAGAGGAACCCATGCATGTTCCACCCAAAGGTGTACTATTTTTCCATGAATTAAAGTACTGTAAACAAAGAAGGGATCAGTTTTTCTGCAGTGTCACTGAGGTTATAATTAAAGGACAGTGAATAACACATCTAATTATTAGGAGATGGGAACTTGATAACTTTGGGGAAAGGACCTCTCTGATGTTTTGCTTACAACAACAAGTTGGACTCAGTGAACCTGTAAACATATTTTATAGCCTTATATTATGAATGTCAACTTATGACAATGAGCTTATTGCCATTTAGTCAGACTGGGAACAACAAGGACAACAATTTGTTCGAATGTGTCAGCCTTTTGAATATCAAGCAGATGCTACCTGCTTCTTAAAATCCTGTCACTCTTTGGCTCTTATGTAAGGAATTAGTTTTACTGGGTAATTTAATCACTGAAAATATATCACTGTTATCCTGTTTTACCTTAAATTCATTGCTATCTGCTTTTCATCATAGAATGGTTTGGCTGGTTAGGGATCTTATAGATTATCTAGTATCAACCCTCATGACCATGGGCAGGGACATTTTTCACTAGGCTAGATTGCTCAAAGACCATCTGACCTGGCCTTGAACACTTCTGGGGAAGGGGCACCCACAACTTCTCTGAGCCAGTGTTGAGTTTCTCATCATCAATACAATCCAAATCCTTCTCTTCAGGGCTGCTCTTTACCCATTCTCTGCTCTGCCTGTATTTTTACTTGGGACTGTCCCAACCCAGGTGCAGTACTTTACAACTGGCCTTGAACTTCATGAGTTTCACATGGGCTCACTCCTCAGGCCTTCTGGATGACATGCCTTCCATTCAGCATGTCGACTGCACCACACAATTTGATGTCAGCAGTCTTGCTGAGTGTGCACTTGATCCCACTGCCTGTGACACTAACGAAGATGTTAAGCAGCACCGGTCTCAACATCAACCCCTGAGGAATGCCACACATCACTGGTCTCCACATCTAGCCATTGACACCATTATGGATAATTCCCAGGCCTATTAATACATTTGCAAAACAAAAGTTAGTAGTTAAGTTTGTATGGTCTTAAATCCACATTTATTACACTTGGAAGGAGTACAACTGCTGAACTGCACAAGTAATGGGAATGAAAAAGTTGGTAGGTAGAGTAGGATGATTTACAAATCTAAAGTTCCTACGTTAAGTGTTTTAAAATGAAAAAAAATTGAAGTATTGGGCAATTTAAAAATCATTTCTAATAAATATGTATCTCTGAGAAATCATTACGTGATGTTGCAAACTAATTAATATTCAAGCCAGTAAAGCCCTGGATACAGAAATCAAACATATGTGATTAACATTGGTCAGTCAATGTGTTTCATGGAGTGAGACTGACTGAAAAAAGATAGTATCAGTGATGGAAGGAAGAAGGTGCTGTATGAAGGGGTGGTTAACGCAGCCTTCTATGATTAATTTAAAAATCCTGCTGTGGTGACGGAGGCAGACAGAGCATTTCTATTGAGTGACACCCGAGGCACAGCACCACTCACTTCAGAGACGCGGACAAAATAGATGACAGATGAAAAACTTACATTTGATGGGGTGTGTAGATGCCTTCTGCAGTTTACTGGTGTACAGAATCAATGGAATAACTAGACAGAAATCAGCTCCCAGATTTCATTGTCAACAAAGAAAAAAGCTATAGGACCTTGTTTCTGCTTTCAGTGTCATATGAACTTCAGAGCTGAGCAGTCTGGTATGCAGAAAGCCTCACTATGGCAGGTTTACTTTTTAAATTTTTTTTCTGTCTACACCAATTAATCTGTATGAATTGGTACAGAATATTACTTGTTCTTATGAGCTGTCTGTATCTATGGATTACCTACATTATTTTAAAATCTTAAAAAAGGCAGGATATACAATATGAAAATCCTATTTAAGCAAAAGATGAAACATTTCCCCTAGGAACCAAAGAGGTAATTTAAGCCTCTGTGGTACAGATCTTTTCCACCCTTTGATTAAGAATATCAACACATAATCTTTGGAGAATAATAAATAAGACATAGAGGATAATAAAATTACTGGTTGGAATAGCTGCAAGAATATCTGATGCCCTTTGATTCTTGCTAACTTTACTGGTGGTTTTTTGTATTATAGAAGCACCAATAATACAAAAAATGTTATAACACCATAAAAAAGAAAATAACTCCACTGAAGAGCTCTAGACCATGTTGCTAAACAAAGCTAAAGTAGTGAAATGGTCAGAGACAAACATGCAGAGTTTCTTCAAAGTGTTATTTTCTCTGAAAAAATATTCTTATTATGTCTAACTTAAGTGAAAGGGTACAAATAACAGTGACCGGGAACATGTGAAATAGTTAAGTCTCAGAGAGTTTCTGGCTTTTACTACTTGTTGCTTTGAAAAGGGAAAATGTAAATGAATCAAGTTCCATCTTGTATAGAAGATAAGGCTCTTACCCTTCATTGCAAAGAGTAGGAGGTGTTGACAAGTGATATCTGCACAAGTGCCACTGGGAGAACTTGTATTGCTATTTGATTTGGACAGTGATAGAGGAATAAAATTTTCTTCATTATTATTCAGACTAATTCAAAATATTAGTACTGACCAAATGTAATTGTTTCAGTTGTTTGAAATAATCAAGCTTTGTTCTCTGATTGTCCAAACATTTTTGTGTTTATTACATAAGGAAGTCAAGAAAAAGCTAACTCGTTATGTTGCAACCTCTCTCGTTAATGTGCAAACACACAAGCCAAATATCATACACAATATGTGCAAATGACAAACATCTAATTTGTATTGACAGTTATCACAATTATTTGCACAAATTACTGTCACATACATATGCATAATTAGTTACATTCAATAACCAATTTGTTTCCAGATTGAAGTGTGCATTTTCCATGTGCAACACCATATCTGAAAAATTTGCTATTTTCCAGACACTTTAATGTTTTTGATCACCAAGATAAGCATTTTCCTTCCCCAAATAATACCCAGAGGTACATTTCTAAAAACAAACAGCTGTAGTTTTGTCCTCTCACCTAGAGGAAAGTCATCATTGTGGTATCATCTGTCTTCTCTTTTAGTATAAAATATATATAAATAATATACTTAAAATACTGTAAATCTTCTTACTTGCACTCTACAGTCATCAAATCCCAGACACATACAGTTTTCCTATTACAGTGGAAACAACAGGCAATTAGGCTATGCTCAGAGTAATTTTTAAAAATCATTTAAACTGATGATGGGAATTTTTTTTTCTTCTGAAACCATCACAGGCAGTATGGCAGCAATACTGAGGATGTGAAAAGAAACCACAGCAAACAAAGAAGAAGCACTGGGCGAAGTTGCAGCCACTTGCTGGATCAAAGTCACGCTTCAGTCTCACAGCGGTGCTTTTGCCTCTGGCTGCGGTCCAGGAGAAAGGCCCAAGGGAGCGAGCTCCCTGGCGAGTCACGGCGTCTCTCCAAGCAGGCGTGACATCTCCTACAAAATCAGACTTGGCCTCACCCTGCCTGAAAGCAACTCTCTGCCCAAGCTAGGAGTATCTGAGTTGACTTCTAAACTCAGTACCAAGCCCATTTTTAATTGGCAAGGTAATCGTGTGAAAATGCTGACTGAACGTCACTCGTATGTACCAGCCTTTTAGTTAAGCACATTTGTAGGTGGGGCGTACATAAGCATAAAAAGGCCTGAGGACAAGTTGGAAATTGAGCTCTGGCAGCCACATTGTCCCCAGATTACAATTTATACGTGATGTTCACCAAAGCTATATAAACTTTGCAAACTCTACAGTCTCATAAATTCCATGAAATCCAGTGCTTGAGAAACATGGTTTTCCCTTGGTATTTGCATGGTGAATCCATGTTTGTGCCTTTTCATTGTATTGTGCACACCTTTATAGGACTGTAATTAGGTTGGATTAAAATCTGAAGCAGAAGTAGAATAAAATTCTAAATTCTGTGTAATTTCAAACTAAAATCTCAGATTAGGTCAATAAAGCAAGTTTCCCACATCTTCACATTTGGGTCATAGAGAGGTCTTAGAAGTCAGTTGTGTTACAATCCTCTAAAACAGTGTTAATGGCCCAATTCTAATTTAAAATCCAGTTTTATGGCATTCCATTCACTTCCATGATGTTTGTTTCTCATTTGTAAAGTCAGATTAGAATCAAATCCAATGAGGTTTGCTGCAGAAGGTCAGATAAGACTGAAAAGGCATCTCCAGGCTTTTTTTCCTATGGAAACAAGTCATCTAAATCATGTTGATTCTTGCAAAAACTATCAGGAATGACTATTAAACAGCAATTCTATTGCCTTAATTTGTTACTTGTTTGGTCTGCATCTTATAGGATGAGTTTAAGTCCTCCAGACACATCTAAGGTTGTAAAAGCAGCAGTACCAAATTAAACCACAGCTGGCCCAGTTCCCTCTCTGATAATGACCAATAATGGATCTAGAGGAGAGTATATGAACAAGGTAGGTATAAAAGCGGCACGTTCCTAACGAGCTTGTACAGCCTACAGCAATCTTTGGCACAGTGACTTCCTAAGGAAAAAACGTGACATGCTTGTTTCTTACAGCAGAGTGCAAATCAAGAGTAATTGCATTGAAATTTTGTGGAATTATAAAAGAGTATGCAACCAACAACAATACGTGTATTTTTTTTACCCTGTAGACCCAGGAAAAACACTTGATTTTAATATCTTCCTGTTGTTGTGAATTTCAAATTAGATTTAAAAATACGACATTTTCATGAAAAATGCCTCCTTACTTTATGGTAGTAGTAACACAGTTACTATTGTGTTACTACCACCATAAGTAGTAAATAAATACATCTGAAAAATAAAATAAATTATTAAATAAAGTATAAAATAAATACTTTTGACAAATAAATTATAATTACTTTGAAATCTGCTAGCAGTTACTATATTTGAAATCAAATTATTTCTAGCTAGCTAGTAATAACATTAAAATATCTTTAGTATTAATATTGTTTATGTTCCAACCACAACTTATGTTGTAAACTTTAAAAGCAGTGGCTTTTTTGTTTTTTTTGAGTACACTGAATGAGATTTTTAGACATATCTGTTAGTCACTAAGAAGGTTCATGGCCATTTACTGTCCATATAGTGCCTCAGATGCAGATTGTGTGGATGGAGCTTTGCAAATACAAATTTAGACAAAGTTCCTCCCCTGAGAAATTTGGAGCCTATTTTGAACAACTGCAATGCTAATAATTTAAGGATTAGGCACAGGTGTAAAGAGACAGAGAAAGTCAAAAAGGTTACCTGAAGGAGATGGGATTTAATAGAACCTCTGAAACTCACTTGAGTCACAGGTGGAGCAAATGTGTTCCCAGAAGAAATACTCTCATGCAAAATTTCTTCAAAATGTTTTTTGAAGGACAGTGAAGGCCTTCACAATATACAGGAGATAAGAACTGATGTGCATATAAGCTGTTCATAACTACAAGTTATGATTTCCTCTATGATTTCCTCTATGAGGAAATCCTATGATTTTGTGCGAAAAGGAAAAAAAAAATCCTTCTTGCACAAAGCTGGGCAGGTAAATAAGTTCCTGAATTTATAGATTTTGCCTTGCCCCAAACTAGTGAGGACTGCATGACTAGAGTTTTAATTTGCTGTAATCTAACCACTTCTATTTACAACCTTCGGGCCAAATTAGAGTGATTGCAGGGAAACCCACACTTTTCTAGAAATAAAAGACCAAAATTGCAGGGCAGTCCTAAACCAGCTCTTTCCTCAACAAACAGGCATTGGGGCTTGAACATTCCCTAGTCTTTTTCTTGGCTCTCTTTGTGAATTCTTTCTCTGTCCCAGCTTAGAAGGGGTTGGTTGTGCCTGGTGGCCCGTGGAAATGGTACAAAACAAACCCTCTGCCCCAGGGCCTAATGGCTCATTTGGGCATCATTTGGCATCATTTGGGTTTTGTCACAGCTAATCAACAGAACAGCTTGGACCTGGGCTCCGCAAAACTCTATGTGCTCAGGCAGCAATAATTTGTTACTAAATGTTTAAATCATTGCTATCATAGACAACACCTGTAAATCACTTTTTCACCTCAATATATAATGCCGACCACAATTCCTGTTTTTGTGTCATGAAATTTATGACTTCAGTATTTTGGAGATTAACCCATTTAAAAAAATAATCTAAACCTGTGATTTTTTTCTTGTTACAATCTCCTTTCTTCTCAGCTTTAGAAATTGATCTTGATTTTTTTTTTTTAGCTAGTATGCAAGGCACTTGCAGTCAGGTGAGACTGTGCCAAAAGTGTTGTGTAACATCAGAAAAAAAATGTATAACTTGCTAGTTTGAAAGTATAATTTAACTTTTTAATTTTTTATTAGCAAACTAATTTTACATGATGAATTGGGTCAATTAGGTTATTTTTAAAGATATACAGAGAAGGAAGGAAATCCCCCAGTTAAGAGAAATACAGAATGATAAACAATCTCCTGAAATATATTTTGTTGGATATGTATGAGAAACAGAACAAATGCAAGCAGAAGCACATACCTATCATGTTAATGAGCTACATTTACAAGCTAAGGGAAGGGTATGCAATGCTGTACAGTGTACTATATACTTGCAATCCTTGCTTTTGCTTTTCAGTATTTTATTGCTATCTCTAGATACTTTGAACAAAATACAGCATGAAATTATGTAACTGTCAATCATAACTGGGCACCAATATAAAGCTGAACCCTTAGAAAAAGTTGCCATGACTGAAATGCAGTTAGTGTCATGAAAGCAAGTAGGGACCTGTTAAATTATGCATTGTAACACAGCTGTCTTCAAAAGGACACAGATTAAAAGGATAAAAAAAATTATACATGGAAGCAGAAAAAAAAGTAAAAACTACAAAGACATTTTGTAAATTGTCACCAGCTTCTCTGGTGCTACCCAGACCACAGCTGGAAAGCTGAGATTTCTGCTAATAATAATATAGATTTATTCTTTGTTATAGTTTGGTATTCATATGAAAAACAAAACAACAAAGAAATAATTTTAAATGACCAACAGCACATCACTCAGTCTCTATCCATCAGAGGATACACAAAAACTCACATGAAATGTGTATACTTCACAGAGCTGCCAATGAAAGGAAGGAAATATAACCTATTGCATTTCTCACAATATACCATGTCTATAGAAAAAATTACTCGTAGAGTAGAAATTGTTAATTTTTATCAGATTTTTTTTTAAATTGTGTTCTTTTTTCAAATCAGATCACAAAACCAACAAAAGCAACGGAAAAAAAAAAAGATGAAAAGTGAATAAAAAATGCTGGAAAAATACAGGATTCAACTAAAGGCACTGGAAATGAAGATGAACAATAACCACAGTGCCAAATAGCAAGTACAGTCTCTTCCTCTGGGCAAACTGAAACAAGCCAAGACAGCCCCAGAGCACAGTCTTGTGAAGCTCTGGACCTGGCAGAGACAGTGCTTCAAACACAGGGCTAAGGAGGAGCAAGCACAGCTGTAGCATACGCCCCAGTTCTGAGAAGTGGCCTTAAACATCCTTTCTGCACTCCAACCCAGACTGAGTCTGTCTCCTAAGAACCAAAGCTATTTCTGCAAGTCTGTAGTAGAAAAGCAAAAGCAAAGAACTAATGAGTCATTCTCTCATTGAGTAGCCATAAAAAAATTATTGATGTTTAGTTAAACCACTCAAACTGTTTTAAAAACAGATTTTAATGGGCTCCAGCCTATTCATACCTCCCCTGTATAACATTGATAAAAAGAAAACCCACCAACGGAAGTGTCACCTTCTAAGCTGAGCTCAGGTCCCATGTCCAGAAACAAAAGGCCTGTCTGCATGTTCAGTTTCCCCAGCCACTTTCTAACTCAGTCTAAACTCTGACTTTATACTTATATGTAAAACATATGCTTCATGTGAACCTGCAAAGATGCTCTCTGGGTCCTTCCCTCCCTGACCCAGGCTGGAAGAGTGACTGTTCATTTGACAGTGGGAATGCACCAGATCTCCATAGCTGAGGTCCATCCCTATAGACCTGGATAAGTCCTGCAATTCTGCGCTCTCTGCAGTAAAGCTACAAGCTTATGGTGAGCCCCCACATTCCCAGAACTTTTCCACATGTCCGTGTTTTGCTCTTTATTTTTCCTGCATGACCCTTTTTTTTCAAAACACCCAATAAGCAGGGAGAGAGGTGCACAATTTTCATCATGGTGATCCAGGAAACAGGGATAATCCCATAGGAGAAAGCCAGATGGCATCACTTCCTGTCCTCTCTTTTCTGGCTCACCAGCGGGGAGGCAGATTCCAGTCAAAATGGGGATCTCGAGGAGGATTTCTAGGGGAATTAGGGGCAGGGAGCACAGGGGGCTGAGGTGGCAGATGAACACAAAACCCTGCAATATGGGAGGAAGATGGGGGATAGAGAGACAGTGGACTGTTGGCAGCATTACAAGAAGAAACTTCAAGATTTGTCTTATTGTTTTTTCTCTGTGAAATTTTGTAATAATGTAGGAAAGATAGGTTTAGGATTAGAAGTGAGATGTGTGTATCTCTGAATGTAAAATTTGAAAACAACCTATGTCTGGAAAATTATGACAGTAGCATAACATATATCACAAGTCTTTCTCAGGGCAGTTGTTTTATTATGTCTTCTGAAGGGTACCTATGAGATATATATTTAATTTGTGTCTCTGTCTGAAGCTAGCTGAAGCTTCTTCCCAAAGGCAAAGGAACCAAGGCGTGAATCCATGTCTGATAGATGCGGAATTAGGATAGTAATCTCCAGCATTGAAAGCAATAGGACAATGGGAGATAGAAGCTAGCAAACATCTTAAAGCCAAAGAAACATTTAAATATTTATAAAACACTCCTTTATCTCCCCTGGAAAATGTCTAGAACTGTATAAACTGTATTGTACTTCAATGTGCATGACTTAAAGATGGTTTAAGAGTCCTACTTTAGTAACAGAATATATAATCAAGACTTTCAAAAAGGATTTCTATCTTAAAGAACCCATGTTGCCAGAAGGTATGTTTTCTGGCAAAGAAGTTGTTTGTACAGACTGTTCACCGGGTTTTTTTGCTTCCACTGATTAGTGTGTAGCAACTTCATAGTTAGGAACTGGGGAATAAGATGCTACTTAAATGGGAATTTCCTAACAGTTTTCCAAAGCAGGTATCTTTCTTGTAAAAAATTTGTATTTTGTCCAAAAGTTTGGTCCTAATTAGTAGGAAATCACAAAATGATGTTTCTCTGTAAAAATATCTAGGTAGACCCAACTGGTCTGTGAATAGAGTTGGATCTCTGGGAGAGAAATAAAGTAACACAGGAGTGGCTGATCTTGCTTTGTCTGTTGTTCCTTTTAGTAGGGATCCATGAGTATTTCCAGATCTAATATTTGAAATCATATGGAAACTTGCTAATAATTTTTCCTGACCCTTGATATGAAATAAAGAGATCAAAAGCTTTAAAGTACTAAACACAATTAGGAAATACTACAACAGATAAAATTTCCTCATGAATCTGAAATATCTGATAAAATATTTCTGGCATGTACATACTACTATTACCATTTCAAAATCTGGTCTTGCAGAAGTGAGAGGCAAGTCAAGCTTCTGTACACTGACTACACCTACAATGAATAATTCAGTTGCAAGAGCACGTGAGTCATGTTAAGATTTCACCTGGCTGCCTATTCCCTTGGATAAAGGCTTTAGCAGAAGCACTGCTACCCAGGGGAAGGTGTGGCTGCTGCCTTCCTTTTTACAAAATATAAGTTTCGATGTGGTCTGATTTGATTAATGAGCTCAGATATAGCTAGACCAGACCATTGGTATAAAATTCCTTTGGGGGAATGGTACAGAATTGTATTCTGAGATACCACAAGAACATCCCCCTATAGCTTATTGGAGCTATAATGAGACTCACTAAAAAATATGGCCCAATTGCCCCCAGATGATGTCCAGCCCTGATCCTGCACTAGGGAAGGTAGCTGGGGACAGAACATCTACAGAAGTGACATCTCACATTTCCAGTGAAAGACAAAATCAAACCTGGTATTACACAGAAGGAGTACTTGAATACTCCTCCTGGAAGGATGGCCAAACTCTTAGAGATTTCAAAAGTGAACATCCGTAAACTTTAAAAAAGGGTGGACTGGCTCCCTGCTAGCCTCTCAGAGACCTTCACAGAGCATCTTCTGGCAAAGCACTAGATCACCCACAGACTGTGCACTGTGAAAAGCAACCTTTCCCCACCAATTTAGTGGCATAAATTGCTTGTTAGAATAGCATTCATTAACCTTTGAAGATTTAAAATTCAAAAAAACTGTTTTTCTGGCAATCTGAAGTAATTGGAGTGAGTCCTGAGGAAGGTCACAAAAGTGATTAGAGTGATGAAGCACCTCTCATATGAGTAAAGACAGAGAATTGGAATTATTCAGCCTGAAAAAGAGAAGGTGACCTAATTGGGGCCTGCCAGTACCTGAAGGGAACCTGCAAGAAAGATGGAGAGAAACTTTTTACAAGGGCATGTAGTGACAGGACTAGGGGCAATGGCTTCAGACTGGAAGAGAATAGGTTTAGATTAGATGGTAGGAAAAAATTCATTACTGTGCGGGTGCTGAGGCACTGAAACAGGTTGTTCAGAGAAGTTGTGGATGCTCCATCTGTGGAAGTGTTCAAAGCCAAGTTCGATGGGGCTCTGAGCAACCTGGTCTAGTGGAAGTTGTCCCCATCCATGACAGGGGGATTGGAACTAGAAGATATTCAAGGTTTTCTCCAACCCAGGCCATTCTATGATTCTATGATACTATACAAATACCATTTAAAACCATTCTGTACTTAAGTATTTTTAATACTTTGCATAAAATGGACATTTAGAAATTGTGGTAGATGTGCCACAAACTACACCTGTGTTTTGAAGAGCCCTCATATCCATGATGATGTATAATGTAACAGCCATATCTTAATATACCAATTTCTGACCACTCTGTTGCCTATGTGCCAGTAAGTTCAGTGTGTGAGGGTATATTGATGGAGTGTTCATATAAATGCACTGGTATTAGCCTACTGATACAATACTTACTTGCCAATATAAATAGTTTTAGTGGAAATATGCAATAAAAATACTTATTGTTATGACAGCCACAGGTGGAGATTTCTGTCGTCTTCAAGGGTTTAATCAAGATGTTTCTCAAAGATATCTTTTTTTAAACATAGCCAACTACAGAATCACAGAATGGATAAGATTGGAAGGGACTGCAATGGTTTACCTGGTCCAATCTCTCTGCTCATGCAGGACCATCCTAGAGCATGTGGCACAAGATTGCATCCAGACAGTTCTAGAATATCTCCAGTGTGGGAGACTCCACACCTTCTCTGGGCAATGTGTTCCAGTGTATGGTCACTTGCATATTAAAGAAGTCCTTCCTCACACTTGGTGGAAGAAGGCCACTTCTCCACCAAGAAGAAGTGGAATTTCCTGTGAAAGAGTTTCTGCCCGTTGCTTGGACAGTTGCTGTACACATGCCAAGACAGACAATAGTAAGACCCTGAAACACAGCTGACAACACACAATACAATGACATATATTTAAATATTGAACATTTAACATTGTTTAATAATGTCCTTTAAGGAAAAAGGTACAATTTAAGTATATTTCTAACTGCTTAATTATAACTGAATAGATGAGGAGGTAAATGTTATAGAGATGGAAAATACAGCTGTAATCTGACTTTGGTATCTGAATAGCAGCTTTCCAAACAAATGCAATGCAAGTGTTGGTTAGTAGAATAGTCAGAGATAATTTTCCCATTAATCCTTAGGTAAAAGGAAGATCTAAGTTTTGTGCTGTGAATAACATCTTTAATGACTTGCTTTACACTAACAGTAAAACTGTTTGCCTAATTTACAGTACTTAGATGATGTGACACTATTGGTCTTGCTATCCAATAAGGCAGCTAACCTATTGATCAAATACTCCTTCCAATATTACATTACAATTGTAATCACTTGCCTATTTTCAACTGAAAATCCATTCTTGCCTGCAAGTGACCATAGCATCACAGCCACCTCTTCACATGGTCACATTTCTCTAACAGTGAGAAGAGAAACACAACGTAAGAGAAAGTGTCAAGAGTGTTTCAAGGTGCTTCAGAATATTTCTCATTCCTTTTTTTATTACCAGACACAGAAAGGAGAAATACAATTATTTTCAAAATTTCTTAGTCTCTCTGTGACATTTAGGTACTCTGGTTTTGTGTTCCAAACAACATTTTTTCATCACTACTCATTTTTTGATTCAAGTCATGATAAGGAAGGCATACATTTCAGCATGGATTCTCACTGTCACTCAGTACACATGTTCTGCCAACATTTTATGCAGCTTTGGATGTTATGCAATATAATGATATTTTTAAAATATATGTAAATTATCTTTTTGAATTCTCTGACCAAAAAAATGTCCTAGTCTTGAAAACATTTAATGATGTGCATAAGAGCTACTAGTAATCTCAGTTTAGCACATGAAGAAATGTTATCAAAGCTAGAGGACATGAGTGTGCTTGAATTTAAATTGCAGCAATATTAATGGAATAATATACAAAAAGTATAAATTATAAAATGGACTATGTATAAGCTTTCATGTATGTGGACTTGCAGCCCATGAGAAACATCAATAACAAACTTATTTCCATACCATAGAGCTGGTTCCTTGTAAGAAAAGAGCTTCAGCATACTCTGATTCTTGTATCTATTCACCTGACACTGGTACAAACATTCATACCAAGAAAGTAGTATGTACAAGCATATAATTGTAGAAATTCACTTTGTCTTACTCAATAAAAACCTTATTTTTTTACATTACATCTTTCACATGAAGTCTTCACTCCTTCCCCTCAGCAGTAAATCCACAGAATGCTGAAGAAAACTCAGTTCTCCAAAACTGAACTCCTTTCTCCTTTTACACTTTTTTTTCAGGAAAAAACCCCAATTCTTATAAGATTTTGCTTTTTACTCTATGAAGTCTTTAGGATCATAAATACTCGCTAAAACTGTCGTGCAATGATAGATTCACTACATAAACCCAGCTGTTGAGCACATTTCTTTCAAAGAAAGAATACATTAGGAAAGGTGCTTTTGCTGACCACAAGAAAAATTTCCAAAAACTCCCTCACAATTTCAGTTTATTTACTTTGCAATTTCAACTCCCAAATAAATAGATATAAATCAGCAATTGACCAGTTAAACCAAGTAAAGTTCCAGCAATGTGGGTTGTTAGATTAAAACATAAATTAATAAACAACATTTTTATCATGTTTGTAAAAATATTTGTAGACATTTAGGAGTATGATTAATATTCAAAGGCATTAACCTATCATAGATTTCGAGGTCAGAAGAGACTATTATTTTACAAAGGTTCAAACTCTGTAATCTGCATCAAGCCCATAACTACTATTTGAAATATGCTAGTGTCAAATAATTCATAAATTAAAAGTACAGAATGTGCTGGCTAATAGGACTAGGCCACTCTGAGTGCTCCAGCCTCAATAGGAAAAGTGTCTCCACCCCAATTAAGCTGATATTTAGGACAGTTATAGAGGAAATAAAAATATGTGGCCTTAATTCTGCTAAGGCTGGGGAAGGCATTAATTTAGGATATCCTATAAATATTTTAGTTAAGTACCTGTCTACTTGCCTTGGTCTTCTGTGGGCACTGTGTGTGGTCAGTCCTGCTCAGGTCTTCCATGGAGCAGTTAATGTGCCTGCTCCCAAGTTCCTCTTGGAATGATGACTTTGGGCATCTCTAGAAAAGAAGCATCTCCGTGCTCCTCGGAATAGCAAAAATTGATATTTTTAATGTCCCCTGTATTTAAATATGTTATAAATCAACATTAATATTTCAAATGTTCCATGGCAAATAATTTTAATATCTTTGATACTATTGGAAAACATTGCCTTGTAAAAATTAAAGTTGGATATCACTCTTGAAGGCTAGAGTGTGACTTCAGAGGTCTACTTATTTATACACAGCCATGTATTTATTACATAGCCAGTAACTTCAGCTGTGGCTTGTTATGAATGTTTTGAACTGTGTTCAATAATTGGAATTGTTTTCAGAAAATACTCAATATAGGAAATTTTATTTATTTTTTTTATTTTTTATAAATAAAAACATCTCCTAAGGGCATGCAAATGTACCAATTTTGTACTCATATAAATTATTTTCATGACACTAATATTTTCAGAACATTAAAGGTACATCACCTAATTTACAGATATAAATGGAAGCTGATACTGATCTACCTATTAATGCAATAAAAAACAAACTAGAAGTATGCATTAAGTGTTGAAATAATATAAACTCATGTATTTTTTCTCATCTCCCCTTTAATCATGCAATATTACAGCACACAGATTTCGGTGCAGGTGTATAATCTTTAATACCATATTTACAACATGATTTTAAAATCATGTACAATTCATAAGAGACAATAGCAGAAATGATAATGTTGGCTTTTCTTTATTTGTGAAAAAAACCCATACTAAATGTGTTTAATACACTTTTCTGCTTTATTACTCTGTTGACAATATAAATGCTAAATTTTAAAACTGCACACATCCAAATGACTTCATTTTTCCTAAAGAAAGTGTGGTTTTCAAAGGGTGCTATTATTATAATTCTGATCTTTAGGCATTTGCATATGTCTGCAATTAGAACCATGGCTATAATCTATTATTTTGAAGTGACATTTGAGATTCTTCTCTATAACTGTACTCAACCAGTTTGTGTTTTTAACTCATGTAACAATACTATGAGACTCAATATTGCTTATGTTAGGCCTTGAAATGAACTTATATTGAGCAGTATCACACTTCATAGGAATTTGATTTACTTTAAATCTGAAGGAACGTTTCTTGTTACAGATATACTGAATTTGTTTTCAGACATATATGTCTTAAAAACAGGTTTATAACACAGAATACATAGAAAGAATAATAACACAGAAAACATGAAAGACAATGACCCAAAGATGTGAAAAAAATGATCCAAAAAGAGAGAAAGTTTAGAGAGTTTTGTAAATTAAATATGCATTGAGACAAATCTTCTAATTCTGTCTACTCTTCTTAATGATAGAATTTAAAATCATAACTAATGTGCTCTTCTTTTTCTTATGACCATTGCTTGACTACTTTGTTGGTGTTGACCTGTAAATACTTCTCTGCATGGTTGCCCTGGCAGAGCCAAGTATATTACAGGTGTTTAAGCATTTCCCACAAAAATTCTAGCTGCTCCTGGAAGGAGGAACTTAACAGGCTATAGTAGGTAATAATTCAGTTGTTAATCACTGGAAATGTGGCAGCCCTCAAAAATATGGTTTTGTCACATTCTGCCTTTGTAGAAAGTCTCTGCTTAAAGTTACTTCTAAGTGCCATAAACACCAGCACTGGAAGTTTCACCTTTTTTTCTGGAAGATTCCTTTACCAGTGGATTGCATTGGGAAACTCAGCAGCTCTGCCTTCTCACTGCTTTTGTAGAAGTCTAGCTCTCAAAACTGAGTGATGCAGACTGTGTTTACATGCATGCAGGATAGGATCTCTTGTAAGCAGTTGCTGCTGCTCTTGCACCTGAGTTGGCACCACTTGCCACAAGCCATTCTGGCCCCTCACTGCTGCTCCCAGCCCCTCTTGCAGACCCATGCAAAGGCTGGGCATGTTTCATGTACACATAAATAACTTGTTCTGGGTAAAAAAATAACCACAACACTTAAGCTACCTTTAAGCACATTGCTTTTTCACCCTGACCAAGTATTTTGCTGCTTTAGATACAATGACTGTCCACATTCAAACATAATTGCTCATGATGCTTTGAGGTTCTAGTGCAAAATCTCACAGCTGGGTGAGGTTCAGCTTTCTCACCAAGCTGGCATGACTGAGCTTGCCTTGCTGAACTCATCAGAAATGATATCTCTTGCTGCAACTCTCTTAAATTTGTTCAAAACATCTCTTCATCAACTGAATGTATTTGTTTTAAAACTATATATTTTAGATTTTATTAGAATAAATAATACCATACACTTATAAAATCTCAGGGTTCTGCTGTTAATGGTTAGACTATTCAGATGTAATATAGCACATTCAAAAAGAAAATAAGCTTGTGGGAACCACCTATGCATTTGTCCAGTTCTAGTAAGTGTGAGATGATAGTTTCACTTGCATACACATGCCTGAGGTACACGGGGAGTTTGACAGTCTTTGACTAAACACATTCACATGAAGATCAAGCAAAGAAAAAGAGAAAACCCTTATAGTATCATGTCTCTTGTTTGTTTGTTTGTGTGTTTTTTTGTTTTTTCACCTAACCAAAGTCATAAGAATATATGCATGTGCTAATGAGGGTAGGGTACAGACCCTTGAATTTGCCTTCTGTAGACAAGACAAGTCTAACCTGAATTTTGTTTTCCTTACAGTCTACTTGCCTGCTTACAGACTGGAAACTATTTAAGCTAAATTGGTTGGACTGCTGAATAATGCACAAACCACTGTGTTGACCCAACTCTGCAGTGCCCCGTTAGGCAACAGAGGGCATCAATCAAGGTGAAAATGAAGTTGCTACCATAAGGCCAGTGGTTTTCTACCAGCTGAAAACAGCACAGGTGATGAAGAAAACTGGTCCTCCCTATCCCATCTATAAAAATGCTTCAGGGGTCTATGTTACCAAACACAGGGGAGAAGTACTGAGAGCTTTTTCAACTCTACCACCAACACTAAGCCACCTTCTTTTTCTTCTGTTTAGAAGAGGAGGGGGGCAAGAATTTTGGTATGGAGGTGTTCACCTCTCCTCACTGGCATGTGCTGGGATTCTCCTGGAGTCTCTTTTGAGCCTGTGAATATCACTCCTGAAATGGGGAGAGGTACTGACTACCAGGTGAGCTGAGGCACTCCTGTCTGCCCTGAGGCTGAGATTCCATTAGGCAAACACTCCCTGCTCATTACTAAGGAAAGGAGGCAGAACAAACATGAAAAAGGCCTTTGCTACTCCTCCTCTACCTTCCATTCTTACCTTGCTTTTTTCTCCCTTAGCAACTTTCCTCCTTGTTTTCATACCTCAGTTTTTGTGACTCATGCCCCTAGCTTATGCTGAGACATTTTTCAAAGGAGTATTTATTTCTTCTCCACTACTGAAAAGAAAAAAGTATTTTTTTTAAATCTGGCTTTTCAATGGAGCTTTATTTTTCTCTGGTACAATTTTTCTTGCTTTCTAATTATTTTAATATTTCCATATTCTTTGATTCATCTACTTTATTTTGTTTCTTGTCCAATCTTGTTACCTCACTTTCTCTAGTCATTCATTCCTTTTGTCTTCTTTCTGAATTTCTTCCCCACCTGTTCATTCAGCTCTTTTCTCATATTCCCCTTTTACTCTTATCCCTCCTCTAATTCCTCTGTAATTATTTTTTTCACAATTTTCAAGCAGTGTCCTGTATGGCTTGCTCAGCCTTTCAGTCCCTGGGGATGGGGAGGGAGAACACTGGGAGGAGAGAAAATGAGGAAGGATGTTGACTTGAGCACACTGTTGTCCTACAGGAAAAAGAAATGCTATCTTTGCAAAGTCCATAACACAGTTTGACTGACTCACTATACGCCATACTGAGCAGCAACCTTCTTTCCTAGGATAATGAGAGGGAGGGATGGTGGTTCCCTGAAGTAGGAAAACATGAAAGAGGACTTCCCCAAAGCCATTGGGTGGAGCACAAAGGATGTGGAAAGACTGGAGGGCTGGAGAGTAAAGATGATGATAGATAAAGGTGAGGAATTCAAGCACCATGAATATCAACAATTGAATAAGGTGGCACTATAAATGTTTTGGCTTCCATTGACCATCAGCTGGTGAAGCTGGGGGAGTTTTGTATCTGTGAGTCTGAATAAGTCCAGTGCTTTGAATTCTGTCATGAATTCCTATATCAGTATACAATAGCCAAGCAAAAGATGTGTATATTACAAACTCAGTTCCTGTAAGTTTAACTGGAAAAAAAGGACATTTTTGTTTTTAAATGTCTGAGATATAAACTCCTTTACTGCAGGTACGAGCTTAGTTATTACAGATGCATAAACAATACGGTATAAAATACCTTAGTAATACTGATGAGTCATTTCAGGGATCTCTACTAGTGTGTTTGAACACCACCATTTATGTCAATAATGTCTGATTTCTGTATTCATCCTTTTTTCTTTCTTTCTTTTTCTCCTTTCTAATACCAGTTCTTTGGGTGGTTTAATAAATCCAGCTGTATGTTATTGATTACTCACTCATATTTTCTTCCTTTTCTTCCTTCCTGCATCCTGATTAGCACATTTTTGTTGCAGCTTCCTGTAACAGAAAATGATGAAAAAATGTCTTTCCCCATAAAACTTTTTTCTAATTTTTATGTGAAAGAAACATGTGACACGATTGGGCTCTTCTACAACCATCTTCACATTTTTACTTAGTTTTCTAAAAAGTGAGGACAAAGTCAAAAAAACAAGAACATCTAATTTACCTTCATTTTACAAATATTTGAATTTCTATTAAAAGCTCCAAGAAGTGTCAGGCCCATAAAGAGGACTGTCATCACCACATTTCTGATACTGAAATCCAGTAAAATAGTGTTTTATGATATCACCTGAAATCAGAAGGACCCACACTTAGTTCTAATGTTCAGTTTAATTCTTCATGCAAAAACTCTAGAACAAGTTTCAAGGTGGAAAATCCAAGAAGGCTTGCCCTGTAATGGACAGTTCATGCTGTCCATACAGTTGTGGACCCTCACAATGCAGGTCTGCTGGATCTGCATATTTCAATGAGAGACTTATATATGTACAGATAGTTTTATCAATAGTATATGATATTCTAATATAATTTGAACATAGTTCTGCTTAATTTTCTTAGAAAAAAAGTACCTTTTTTCAAAAGAGCTAAAGCTCTTTTATTCTGTGGTAGTCTACAATGCAACAACATAAAGATAAAAGCTTTTCAACGTCATTTGCTCATAGCAACACAATGAATAAGGAAATTAAAACAGTTTAATTTTATTTTTTTAAATAAGATCAATGTTCATTCTGTTGAATATCAGACAAAAGTAGAGATCAAATGAAAGAGAATAAAGATACATAAACCAAACTGATTACAAGAAAGGGCATAAATTAATTAGGCTGAAAAGTGTTCTGGTTTTGCAGCCATCTTTCTCTATAATCTCAAAAAACATCTAAAATAATAAATGTTAAACGTGTGCCGAAACTAACGTGCGTGTATCAACTTGTCAATGCTTACAAATGGAATAATTTAAACAGACCATGGCAAGGGAATTAGAGAAATAAAGAAACAACCACGCCTATCCCTGTAAAGCATGTAAAACTGAATAGCATGAAAGAGCATGAGTGAGTGAAAGAAAATTGTATGTGCGTGTGTATAAGCTACTTAAGGTGATGATATTAAATTAATGTATCACTAACACAGGGTGGATGAGGTAGACCTGGTCAGCTTCCTCTTTCCATGACAAAATAAGATCTGATCTACGCATTAATTAAACAAGCGTTTCATCTGTTAATTACTCTGTTATTGTCAGAGTTTTAACAATTCTTGTGAATGCAAGCCACAATGATGAGATTTTACAGGAAAGATCCTTATGACATTAAACTGCCATAACTGCAAGAGTTTAATATGGGATGGAGTCAGCATGAAGAAATAAGTAAATACTTCTGGAATTATAAATTTATCCAAGATGTACTCCCCATAATGTAGAAGTCATAAAGGGTCTTCTTTTGTGGTTTCTGTAGGCACCAAACCAGAACATCATAACAAAATTCTATAGAACACAAAAATTATCACAATAGGAAGAGTGTCTCTTCACAAATGCCAAACCTTCAAGTAGAGACTGAAATATCTAATTCCATGTTCAAAGTTTTGCCCTAGTAATGCAAGGCAATGTTAATTTTTTTTTAAAGTTGGACACATAATTGGAGGTTCTTTTTGAGCATTATGAAGCAGATGGGGAAAAAAATGAACAAATATAAGTAATCTGGAAATCATAGTCAATGTGAAATCTGTGGAGTGATCAATAAGTATATACTTGTTATGCAATTTGAAAACAGCTTTTCGAGTATAAAAATTCTATGTATATTCTAGCACATATAGTAAGACTTAGGAGTGCTCCAACATCAAGCAGAGACCCCAGTCATGTCCTGCAGAAAAAAAAAGAAATCATCCCATGTTCCCACCATCTCTCCTTCTCCTCTGTGTCCTGATTTCCACTGGATAGGAACTTGTGCATGTGGACAGCCCTTTGTATGGCAAATACGTTGCAATAGAGTTCTCGAGACAAGCACAAGGCCAAGACTGCACGAAGCACTGGGTACACCCAAGCTCACTAGTTAAATCATAGAATCACAGACTGGCCTGATCTGGAAAAGACCATAACGATCCTCTAGTTCCAAGCCTCCTGCCATGGACAGGGACACCTTCCACTAGACCAGGTTGCTCAGAGCCCCATCCAACCTGACCTTGAACACTTTCAGGGATGGGGCATTCACAACTTCTCTGGATAACCTGTTCAAGTGCCTCAGCACCTGCACAGTAAAGAATTTTTTCCTAAAATCTCATCTAAACCTATTCTCTTCAAAGTAATTTCCCCTTATCCTGTCACTACATGCCCTTGTAAAAAGTCTCTCTCCATCTTTCTTGTAGCCTCCCTTCAGGCACTGGAAGGATGCAATTAGGTCACCCCAAAGCCTTCTCTTTCTCAAGGTGAATATCCCAGAGAATGTACTTATCTAATACTAAAATTATGTCAAGCATAAAAATGTTTCTTCTTTCTTCAATTGTCATTAGACATTTCAGTTTGGGTCAGTGTCTTGGGTTAGGGTTAGTATACAGAATGTATACTAAAAATGTATATAGGATACAGAATCTAACAGTTAATCTCTATTGGAAATCATGTGAACTTAAACAGAAATAATGCTACAGTACCTGATCTTTTGTCTTTTCCTACATTTTGGGTCAACTCCTCTACCAATAGGCTCAGTAATTGGTGCTTGAGTAATACTTTAAGGCTTAGGAGGCTTAGGAAGCAATTATTCTTAAAGGTTTCTAGTCTTGGTTTAAGATCTTCAGCAGCACGAGTATCCAACTCCTTCACTCCTCTTTTTTTAGCATGCTGAGATTTTACAATCTCTTACCATACATAGTATCAACCTATTTTCAAATCCTAAGTGCAGCTTTTTAGATGTTGCTTTTAAATTCTTTACCATAAGTATTAGGTGCTTTATTCTAGTAGTGTTCTTACCAGAATTGGATACAGATGTAAACTCTCTGTCTTTTTCTCCCATTCTTCATATTCTATCTGAAGGTCATATTAACTCTCCTTTGTTGACTGCTAACATTGGAAACTTGTCTTCAGTTGCTGCTTCTGTATAATTCCTCTACTACAATACGAAGAAAGGCCAAGGTACTCCACATTTTGTCACTGATTTTATTGGTAAGGCCTGCCTTCACCAATCCCATGTCCCTGAGACCAGAGGGAAAGTCTGGAGCCAGGAAGGCTTACTTTCAGTGGAGGAGGATCAGGTCAAGGAACATTTAAACACACTGACATACAAAGATCCATGGCACCAAGTGCTGAGGGACCTGGCTGATGACATTTCAAAGCCACTCTTGATAATCTTTGAAAGGTTGTGGGTATTGCAGGAGGTTCCCAAGGCTTGGAAGAAAGCAAATGTTATTCCTATCTTCAAGAAGGTCAAGCAGGAGGATTACAGGCGGGTAAGGCTCACCTCAATCCCATGGAAGGTGATTGACCATGTAATCCTGGAAGCCATACCCAAACATATTAAAGGTAAGAATGTGACTGGAAGGAGTCAGCATGGATTTATGAGAGACATCCTGTCTAACCTACCTGATGAAATAACTACCTTGCTGGACAAGGAAAAAAAAAACAGTGAAATATTTTTTGCTTTGACTTTAGCAAGGTTTTTGACACTGTTTCTCATAACATCCTTAGATGAAACACTGAAGTATGGGTTAGCTAAGTGGACAGTGAGGTAGATTGAAAACTGACTCAACTTCTGGGCTCAAAGGGATGCAATCAGATGCACAAAGTCCAGGCAGTACTGGGGTACCTCAGGCTGGCACTGAAGGATCTGATACTGCTAAACATCTTCATTAGTGACCTGGACAGTGGGACAAAGGTATAGGTAGGACAGAGTGTGGATCCTCTGAAAATGTACAGATGATCCAAAACAGAGGAGGAGCTGATACACAAGAGGAAACAAAGGAGGAAAGGAAATTGTCCCAGGCTGTTCTCAGTGATACAAGGGACAATGACAAAATGAAACACAGGAAATTTCACTGAAGTGAAAGAAAAAGCTTTTTTACTATGAGAGTACTCAAACACTGGCAGAGGTTGCCCAGAGAGTTGGTAGAGTCTCCTTCATTGAAGATATTCAAAATTCAACTGGACACAGTCCTGATAAACCTGCTCCAGCTGGCCCTGCTCTGAATACAAGGTTTGGATAAAATGATCTCCAGAGGTATCTCCCAACCTCAGTCATTCCGTGATTTTGTGGTTCTGTAAATGACAGGATATAGGTTCAGTAATTGACAGGATATAGTATTACATTGTTGGGTACAGCCTAAATGTGTTCTTCCAAAAAATAGGCACATTTTATTTTAATGTATTTTTTTAATTTTCAAGATATGGTACATAAAGAAGAAAACTTGAAAAGCCTTCAGGGGTAATTTCCCTAGTCTTTATTAATTGCCAATTGCCCTCAGATGCCACGATTAATTTTATAAGGCTTTCCATTCCCAGAAAAATTGTAACAGAAATGCATGAAGCATGTAAAACCAAACATGTTAGGGCCAGAACAAATAATAGAACAATAAAAATAGAAGTAGAAGCTTAAAGAGCTTTAAAGCTGGGTACAAGATGCTTTCATGTAAAGTGACAGGGAAAGTAGGAGTGATAAGTTACTAAAAAGGAAAAACAAAAGTTTATGTGTTCATTTTTTAAGACTCAATTATAATATATGCTCCCCCCCCTGCCACCCCAAAATAATAAAGGACATATTTGCTTGATTTTACAGCCTCTAATATAGAGCAATAAGCTGGGTTCCCTAGACAAGTAGTGGCTGAGAGTAGAATGAGCATCTCCCACAGGCGAATTCCCTCAACATCAACCCTTTTCACAGGGGGACCATCTTACCCTACAGAGGAGTGAGGGAACTTGGGAGAATGTATTCATGATTTGCAGCATATTCAGTATCTAAACTTCAGAAGAAAAACTCTTGGACAGTCTTTCAAACCAACACAGACCAGAGTCAAAAGCTTCTAGTATTTTCAGTGAATTTCAATTTCAGGTGACTGGGAACAAAATAAATGATTCATAGTTTTATGAAAGCTGTTTTGAGATAATTATTTGTCTGAGTTATGGTAGGATAAAGACTGGGTAGCAACATGTTTCTGGGCATGTATATCTCAAAAATCAGAAGTGTCTTGAGGATCTCAACAATGAAGGCAAAACTAGGTGGTGGCAAAGGGCATTTCATATGTGAGTGAGTTGGGATGCAGGAATCTGAGAGTTCAAATAGGCACTGTATATCTGCTGAGGCAGGAAGGTTTAGAGGCCCTCAGGAAACCATAGGGAAGCAGCATAGGAGGAAACAGGAAAGGCCTGTGGGGATTATGGGGGCTGTGAAAGCTCAGCAACTTTCCAGGCTTTCCCCTCCCAGAAGATGGGGGAGAGGCCTTAGACAGGCCATGGAAGTTTCAGAAGGCTATAGAGTGTTAAAATGGTCCAGAATTCCTTTCCCACTTTTTTCCCTTGAAAAAAAACTCCACTTACAAGCTGATTTGATTTAATAATCACAGACAGCAGCCAACATAACCTCCCATATAGAGTTTTATTGAAGGGTTATATGTGTTATCCTCCCATACTTGGTGCCATGTCGTGCGCTAGACACATCTGCTCCTGCCATGGGAAAGAGGAAAGGATGAGGCTGGGCTGGGGGCTCAGGGACAGAAGGGGGCTGCTGACCTTCAAATAAAGCCTGAGACATGAGCAGAGCAAGATGCAACAGCTGTTGAAAGAAGGAGCTAAAACCAGCTGCTGACCATTGATTTGAACTGGTTCTTTGGAGACAACAGCCACCAAATTTAGTGTAGGTAGACAGGTCTGTATAGTCATCCACTTCCTCTGTCTCTTACAAAGGCTGTTTAACACTGTCCCCGAAGTTTGTCACCTTATATACCTGCTTATTTTGCTCTATCCTAAAGCCAGCTGTTCAATAAGCATCTGTAAAACTTAGGAATAGTTTGAAAGAAAATTAGTGGAGTAAGATATAGGCTACATGTATTCCTGTGTGTAGCAAAATTTGGCAAGAGCTCAATATACCCTAACCATCAGTGAAGTCACCCATCCAACTGCAGGTATGTCAGCGAGGACATTACATGATTTTCAATGTAAGCTACACAACATAATATATCTTTACATAAATCTCTAAGAATGTACACTCAAGACTCCATTTTATTGACTTTGAATACCAATACTAGTGTTGTCTTAGCTTCTGAATAATTTCTATATTTCCTTAAATAATGTTTAAGACATATGCATATAAGATAAAGAATTTTACATTTCAGTACAATTCAGCTAAACACCTTTCATTTCCCCAGTCTTCCTGAAGTATTATTCTTAATGGTCTTGGTTAAGGTCATAGCTGGCCTTGCAGAATGCATGGTATGTGGAAGGTATGCATCCATTTTGGTTTTTTTCAGACTGCACCTCTTGTCAGATTAGTGTTGATCACATACACAGGACTAGTACCAGTTCTGGCAAACCCTGCTTTGCAGTGCTGAAGTCAACTAAAGAGTTAAGTAAACATAGAGAAATAACCTTAAAGACTTAAACTAGTTCTAAAAGTACAGATGTTACTGGATATACCTGACACCGAATCATTCAAGTTAAGATTAGTAAACCTAAAAGGATATATTATCTGCTCATATGTCTTAAATCAATAATATAAACAGTTTCTTTTGTTTGAAAAGAAGTAATCTCTCTAAATATTTTAACTGCTTTCGTTCTTTACTGGCCACAGAAAACTGAGAAGGATCCAAATGTAAACAAACTTACTGGCCACAGAGAACTGAGGAGAATCCAAATGCAAACAATCTAATTGGGAAATTTTCTTTCAGAAACATTAGCTAACCAGGTTTACAATTTTTTCGTATGTTGTGGATAGCGCAGTAGCATTAGCGAGATCACAGACTATATTTTCTCTCAAAATGTTAATTGCAGAGCACAGAAGGAAACTATACATAGTATCATTTGGAGAGAGTATTTTTTTAATATTATGGAGTTAAATTAGGAAGGTAATAAAGAAAAACTCTCTGAAGCACTTTCCCCTAAAACTTGGCCCACTGCTACGTAAGAGTTTAATCATGAGTGTATACTTTTGAACAGAAATAAAGAAATAGAGTGCTCATCTCATCTAGTCATCATCTAATTGATACTCTAGGAAAGCCCTCATTATTTCATCCTGTCTTTAGTGAAACAGCATCTCTTCTGCAAACCTTCTCCATTACTTTTAGTAGTAATTCTATATGCACAGTAAGAAAGTCAAAGTACTGCCTGTATTTTAACCTGTCACAAGTATTGGTACCATTGTGTCTTTTAATTGTACTCACAGAAGCTCCCTTTGATTAAAACAAATATGTCATTGGCATTTCATCGATATTCCTACTTACACTAACTGAATTTGCCTAATAACAGTAATCCACATTTCCAGAAGTTCACATGAACTTAAAGAAAAAAAAAAAGTAAGGAAGGAACGTTTTGCAATATGTCAAAACTTTGTGAAATGAAGGATCACTATTTTTATTCCAGTAGCACAACACTGGAAATTGAGTTTTAAATTTTTTTGCTCCCTTCTTTTCTTCTCCTTGAGATTAACAATTACCTATTTCCTCATTCACAAGAGACATTACTGCCCTTTTGCAATTCCCATTCCCCTGCACAGAGACTTTTAAAATGTTGTAATTCTCAAAAATCATTCATATCTACAAATTTTAGTAATCGTCAGGGGAAAAAAATTTAAAAAAGAGCAAGTCCTTGGGGTTTATGTTGTTCCCAGAGAAGACCACATTCAAGGACACTTGGGAGACATGTCCTAGGAAACTCTTTTAAATGCAATTATTTGTGTGAGAGGAAAATTAAATAAGTTAGAGCTGCACAAATTTCTATATCAAGAGAAGCAAAAAAAAGCACTGGGGCTTAGTTATTTTCTTATAAAAAGATTAAGTGCTGTAAAACAATACCTTGTAAACACATCAATTTGCTACCTTTATCTACATATGAAAAAGCAATACTCAACTAATGAAATAGAATGAAAATGTCTATACACAGCTGTCAAAAGAGACCTTTTTGGCAAATGACTATTTTAGATTTTCAAGGCTATTTAAATGCATGCCTTTCATTAGCTGAAGCATTACATTTCTGTACACATTTTTAATTTTCTTTATATTATTTGCATATTTCCTCTAACACAGTATAAATACCCTTGCCCAGGATATTTGCATTCAGCAGAGCAAGGAAGCAGACCAGACATATCAGTACTAGATGTAGCAGTAGAAGATGTAGTAATAGAAATACAAAACAATAAAGCTACAAAACTAGTATCAGCTCTAGTAATATTTTCAAAACCTGTTTAGTCATTCTACTTTCTCCCTTGTGTCTGTAATATTATTTTTTTCTGACATGCACAGTATATAAACATCACCAAAATACTGTTTTCTCTAGAGTATTAAAGGTTTTTTCTTGATTATAAGAAAATTAAGGTTTGCAGGCATACTTACAATTTGTTAAATTCATATTTCCATTTGTTAAAATAGTTATTTTTATTAATTAGATGAACCTAAATAATAAATTTGCACAGAAAAAGAAAGGAGAGAAAGACATTCTTGGGCAATTCTGTGTTTTCACACAGAATCCCAAATGATCGTGACTAATTTTTGTTCTGGCTTTTATTCTCATTAGCAATTCCTGAGTTTTTTCTTTATACTAGTGTTTTATATAAAAATACAGAAAGTTGTCTCAGGGAGTTCCCCTTCTAGGAAGATTCATCTTCCAGAAAAAGTTTTCATCTGATGCTGTAGGAAAGAGAGGAGGGAGAAGAGAGGAACATGTCTATAGTTCCATGAAATGCACATAAGCTACAGCTCTGTCTTCAACAGAAATCTGTCTGAATGATAGATTAATGTATTAGGAACTTAGCCAAATCTTTCATCAGAAAAAATAATAACATGCAACTTTGAACTAGAATCCTCATTTGCCTTAACAAATTGTATTTGATTCATTAATTGGAGTTAAACAATAGTTATTTTGGCCAGCATTCAATATCAGACTGCCACTTTTGCCTTTTGCTGTGTTCCAGCAAGGATATTTCATTACTTTTATAATAGCTGTCACATATATTGTGATCAGAACTATTAAAATAGATGCTTATATTTAGATTTTTCATATTAAATCCTTTAAAATGTAACTACATGGTCTTAGGCTCTGCCACAGCAAAAATTGCTTAGCAAATACCTGGATATCTCAAAATTACTCCTGCAAAACTTAAATTACTTTTAAAAACAGTATTCATGAGGAAGTTGCAGTATGGAACTGAGATTAAGATTCACTTCTAGCTAGCTCTAGCTAGCTCTCAGTATCACAGTGGAGAATGGCATTACAGTCTATAATCAATGTTAATTCCAGAAGTACCCATTAGAAAATCTAGTTCATTTACCTGTCCTTTGTACATCAACTGGAGAACATGACTGAAAATTCTTGGCCTTTATTAAAAAAAGGTTTAGATCTTTAATAAAAAGCTGTATCGTGGGGCATGCTTTCTCTCTCTCTGGGGAGAGAAAGAATGTTGTTTCAGTCTGTGTTACAAAAAAAATTGAGAGTGTGAAATATTATTAAATAATCTGATCCAAAGAATTAAGATATCAGGCATTCTATATAAAAACGTAAAAACTAAGGAGGAACTCCAAAACAAGGGCTTATGATACTTGGATCTGAGGAGAAGTTACTTTCTGGTTCTAAGTCAATGACTGATGATATCTTATCCTTTGCTGTTGCCTGTCTTTGATACCTTCCAAACTTGGAAGAAAGGGAATTAAAATTTCCCTGGAGTCTGTGCACCAAAACTTGTAAAAATTCTTTCCTGGCTTATGTACAAACTAAGTGAATCCATTATCCATGGGATAAGCTGAATTCAATGAAACACACTGCAATAAATATTTCCAGCATTTTAAAAGCAAGTATGAGTCTGTAAAACCCTCATAAACTTCACGGGCATCATATTTAAACAATGAGAGTTTCTTGCCTACCACTTCATTTGAAAAGCACAAACAGAGTTTCCCTCTTTAAATAGTTACAGGCTTTATATATATCAACGCCTTTTGTAAGATCATTATGCCTAAAAATCATTCTGTCTCTGGAGATTATCCAGGTGAATTTTAAAGAATAAACATATCTTCTCTGAAACTTTTACCTTGATCGCTTAAATAGCCTTTTAAACTTTCTAAAATACCTCTTCCTACTGTTATATTAGTCTTTGTTTGATCCAAATTTATATTATTTTATAAGCATGGAACATCTTGCTAATACTATGCACTGTAATGCTAAAATTCCTCAGTCTTTACTGAAAGTTCTCCCGTAATCTTCCAGTAAATGCAGTTCCCTCTCTTTAAGTGCCAACTCCACTTGACAAGTCTTCAATTTAAACTAAAACTTCTGCATTTAGTCTCTATATGCTTTACTTTCTATTATGCTATTTTAGCCTACATTTTTAAGTCCTGTTCACAATGTGCAGTCCACCTGTTCCTGTCAACATTGGCTGGATTTTTCAAGTGTTACATCATCCACACCATGGTTTATTAAAGCCAATTTTTTTAAAGCAGTGTCGTAAATAACAATATTAAGCAGAACTTGTTCTAAGACTGGTCCTTGGAAAATATAATTTCTAGCCTCTATCCATCTGGAAAATTCTCTTATCATTGTAATCTTCTCTTCAGCTATCATGTTTATCATTCCACAGTCCTTGTTTTAACTTCCACTTTTATTTCCTTTCCTTTGATATCAATTTTAATTCCTTTGAGTCACTGCTTAACTGAAACATAGATTATTAAATTGACTTCATTGATCCCACCTGAAGGATATAAAAGAAAGATGTAGTATAACATGACACAATCTACTTTTGCCAAAATCATATTGAAGTTATCTTATTTAAACTTCATGTTCTTGGTTACTCTTCCATACAAAACCTACATATTTTAATAAAGATAAATGAGGAATTCTTTTGGATATTTCACTCTTCCTTATCAGATACATGTATCACACTTACTAGTTTCTAATGGAAGCAATAAAGTACTGTGACCAAAACTGCAGCTTCTTTTAAAATAACTGTCACTGGACACTATCCAGGCTGTTCAGATTTCACACAATACCTGCTTATTTTTGAATTCACCATGGATGTTATCATTTCCATTTCCTATTTTTGTTGGATAATCTTTTCTTAGTCATCTAATTTCTTCAATGAAAACTGGGGCAAAGTATTAAGATGTGTGACATTCAATGTCCCCTAATCTCTGTCTGATTCCACTTGTCCCCTTCATATTATTTCTGTAGTACTGTGGTTAAAAATCTTATAATTTTGTTTCATTTCTTTGAAGGATCTAGCTTAAATAGATATTTTGCCCATTTGACTCTATTTTCTAACGTACACATTGAAAGACGACCTCATTTCAGTAAATTCCCTGATCATCTACTATGTCCTGTTTGAGATGTTTAGTGGTCCAGGCAGGCCCATAGTTCTTTCTTTTCTATGTTCTGCTGATTAAAACTCAACCCCAGATAACCGAAATTGTCTCTTCATGTGATTCCATGGGCCATTTGCATTTTAGTCCATGAGTGCCTCTTCGTTGCTTTTATTTCCTCAAAATGTGGAAGCTTTGATTATTACCAATCTTTGGTAATAATTTTGCATTAATAATGCACTCGAACCTATTGTGGGAGTTTTGAACCTATCTGTGCTTGCTCATTCCAAGAATACTGTCTCAAATTACTTTTCTCTCAGCTCAGTCCAAACTCTTGAATTAAGATTCATGGCTTTTAAAGTACATGTAATATGGCAGTTATAATTTTTTCTTATTAAAGAAATTTTTCTGGTATTTTCTCCAAGAAAATCTAAGCTGCTGTTATGGTATAATTAATACTGTAACCTATTAGTTTTTTTTTTTTTTTTTTTTTTTTTTTGTGTCAAAACCATGTATAGGAAATCTATATATTTCTCTCATAGCTTCTAAGAGTCTTCTAGCACATATACAACTCTGTTTTCCAGATTATAAAATGTGTTAGGGAGCGCTCTTGGCTTCTTTAAAGACAACATCTTATTTCAGTTCATTCTCTAATTTCTCTCTTACATGCTAAGAATATGACTATGGGAAGTTTCAGCTTTGACATCTGTTGTGAGTAAAAAGGAGTCATAGGATTAATAAAGATAGTACATGAAAAAAGGTATGATGAGTAACACTCAAGCAACTCCTGTATCAGCCCCTCCTATGCAATTTTGTTATGCATCTTTGATGTGAGACAAAATAAAGCTGTGCAGAACAAATACATCCGGTTTCAAACTAGCTGCTGTCATTCTGTTTTTGATTTATATATATGTAACTAGAAAAAATAGAGTTGAAAGCATGATAGAGAACTAATTCAAGATTTTAAATGTACCCAATATGTTTTATAAGAGGCACAAAAGCATTTCTCTCATAACACTTAATGCCCTCACCACTGCTAGATGTCTAGGAAAATATAACAGATAGACATTATGAGAGAAAAATAAAAATAACCTGATTTACCACACCCTTTTGAAGGTCCATTACATTCATACCATCTCTCACAGAATAAAAATAGAAAACTGATAGTATAAGAAACAAAGCACGTGTACATTGTCTTTTCCCAGTATACTCTTCAACTCTGCCAATGAGTGTTTAGTGATTTCCATAGTCAAGCACTCAGGACTGTGTCTCTAGCAATCACTGATGAGCACACTGATAGCACTGATTGTGCTATTTTTTCTATCCTTTTCCTGACATATTTATGCTTCTTTCCTCTTTAATAAGATAGTACTAAGGTGCACCATATGATTATTTACTAGAAAAATAAACATGCCTGCTTTTAGCTTATTGCCTTGGCATTCCCCTTGATAACTTTTACATTCTCAGCTTACAAGAAACTGTGACTAAATATTCCCTATTATTGTCCATATGTCATTTGTTACATTGCAAATCCCTGTCATAGTCCTTTTCCTGCAACTCAGGATCAAGTGTGTATACCTGCAGAAAACAATCACTTATATTTTGGTAATAGTGAAGATCAGTTGGCTAAACACTTGTTAAACACAGAAAAAAAAGCTGCCCTACTTTCTTACCTATATATACCTTATATATATTTTGCCTTCTACTACTCAATTTTTTCATTAGTTAAGCTTATGACATTTCACCACCAATCACTTCCTTTTAAAATCTTTTGATTTGGACAAAGTTTTTAAACCAGTTTTGGAAAAAAAATAGTTTTAATATGAGCTTTTTGCTTCCGTTTGCTCTTGGTTTTGGCCTGAATGTGGCAAAACCCCCTGCCTATAATATTTCCTTCATTGTCACTTGGAGGTAGAAAATTCTGGATCTTCACTTCCAAATAAACTGATATAGCAGCAACAATTTTCCTGGGTTTTTAGCTGGAGACACAGTTTTTCAACCAAGTGTTAAAAATGCCTATGCGATTTTAAATAAACTATTTCAATTTAATTTAAAGATTCATTATCTGTATTTAAAATTATTTTATTAAAACAAGAACTATTTAATAAAATGTTTAAATTCATATAAGTTTGTTAATAAATATCTGGAGGTACTTAGATGGCAAAGAAAGAAATTACCTAGTATTTGTTTGGAATTGCTCAATGAAATACTTGATTATTTCTCCTTTGAAAACAGCACATGAAAATCAAGATCTGCTGTGACAACAGGTGTACTCAGATCATGACAAGTACACCTTTTGCTAGGCAAATTGTGGTTTTCTTATAAGAATAATAATGAGAATTAATAAGTGCAAACAAGAAATGCTAGCTAAAGTACAAAAGGTGCATTTTATTATTCTGTGATGTAAACCTGATATAAATAAAAATTTGGATAAACATTTAAATGAAAACAGTTTCAAAATTGGAGATTTAATCTTAAATTTCAGAGTATGCTTGCATTTCAATATGAGAAAAACAGAAGTGCAAAAGCACGAGGCTCCGGTGCCTTATTCAATCCAACCCTCATGTGGGAATGACTAATATGGAAAGCTTCAGACCACTGATAATAATTATTCTCTAAATTAAAGATGAGCTTTAACTCAACTTCTTTGATGATTAAGAAAGCCACATTTTCAACGCTAATTAGTTTCTCAGTAAGGGTCATTGTTGTTTATTGTTCAGGTACTCTTAAGGTAATTAGTGTGCCTGACCTAAATTAGGCACATTTTGCACATTTTATTAACAAGGCACAGTAACAGAAGCCCCTGACCAAAATATATTCTGTGCCTCTCTCTTCTGAGGTGGCCTACCAAGGAAGCAAATTTCACATCCAAGGATGCTTCCAACATAAACATCTGGCTACAGGTTCATGGTTGTTTGACCAACAAAGGTTGCGCCATCCCGCTGCTCAGGGAAAAGTGGCTTCCTTGTTTTCCGAATCTTTTATTGCTGCTCTGTTGCTTCATATGTAGTGAAGAACTGAGCACAGCCTGACAGAAAATACTCTGACCTACCAAAGGAAACAGTAGGGACTGGTTTGCCATTCTATCTCAATAGCTTGCTATCTCAGCAGTAGAAAGTAGCTGATTTTTACAGAAAAAGAGTAGAAATCATAAATTATTGAATGATTCCTCCTACCTATAAAAATGGATATAATCTCTTCTTGTTTCCAACCACTGGCATTTTAGAACTTTCTGAATGAAAGGTGAAACTGCTTTTAATATCCAAGATCTAATTATTCTGATATTTAGATTATAAGAAAGTATGCAGTCCTTTCCAGCTTGTCTTCTCTGTATTGTTACCAATTGTGTATACTTCTAACATATTCCTTTTTTCCAAGCTCAAGAATCCGGTCCACTTAGTCTTCACAGCTACAATCTTTTCTTGTTGCTTTTCTTGGCACTGTTTTTGCTTCTACTACTCCTTTTATGAAATAGCTTAAAAGAATTGCAAATATATCCTTTTCAATATATGGAGGTACCTGTGGCTACAGAGAATATAACACTAAACATTAAAAAGTTTATGTTGTTTCTTTCGAAAGAATTACTGCTGGTATATTTCCCTTTGATTGACATTAGTCACTGAGCTCAAGATATTTGCAGAGAACTATATAAAATCTGTTCTCAGTGAGGTAGCAGCCTGTCATTCTATTCATATCACATTAGCTCCATTACTATATTAATTTGAAATTTCAGTTATCAATTTCACATCTTTTCACTCACCTATGAGTGAAACATGTTAACATTTTAGTTTTAGTTTGGGTAGCTAGCCTTAAATATGGCTATCATGAATAAGACTAATTCTCCATTGTTACTGTGTTACTACTAATCACCTGTCACACGTCCTTTATGAAAAGATGGTCAGGTCTAGCTGCCAACTTCTGCTACAACACAACTTACATAATTCTTCTTTTCCCCATTTAAAACCACTTATGATCACAGAAAAACCTCTATTCCTATTATAATTTTAATTTAGGATATTTTTTGGTGATAGGCTTTATCAAACTCTTGCATGAAGCTCCTGCATTGGACAGGTGAAACTTAGCAATTTGTGTATTGAGTCCAGTCTTACACTCTGGTTGATTTTTGAGATGTAACTGCCCTCTATGACAGTCATGCTAACTCTTCTCCAATATTTAATATGTCTTCACATGCTTACCAAGCCCACCCTTTAATAATCCCTTATACTAACTGGTCTCCAAGATAATCAAATTACAAGTAAGATTTTTTTGTTAAAACTTTTCCCCCGGATTATCATGCATACCAGTGCTGTCAGAGTAAAACTGTTCTAGGATTCATTCTGCAATTATGTGACTCTGTTGTGGAAATTTGTAGGGTGTCTCTGTCCAAAATAGCATGAGACAAAGGGATGCTTTCCCCCCTCACACTCCTGTTGCTTGACTCTAGACCTAAGAATGCACTCAGAGGAACTTAAAAGATAAACACATCCATGCACACCTATGGTCAGAAGCATGGTGTGGGAAGAAGGTTAATTCAGAGCTCCAGCTATGAGAGATTGCTCATGATCAAACCAAAGCCTTGAAATCAGTGTATAAGCTCACGGACACACAGCTCATCAGGCAGGGATTTACTCCAGTTACACAATACAACTCTTCCAATGGGCAGGACAGCCCATTGTCAAATACCTCTCTGCTGTACAAATGCTTCCTGGTGATGAGGAAGGCGTGAATGACTCTAAAACAGTGCTGTGACTAAAAGGCATTTACTCAGATGGAATTTCCAACTGGATTTTTGAACAGCTGAGAGACTTTGATGCAACTGACATTAAGGAAGACCCAAGATTTTCTGGGAGAAACTCATGGTAGCACAGGAGCACATGAGAAACCAACCAAGCTGTGTCAAAGTCAATGGCCTCTCTAGCCCAGTGTACTTTCTCCAGCTGTGGCTGTAAGCCAACAGCCAGAAATATGAAGAACAAGGCAGCCTTGGGCTGAGGGTACCACAACCCATCTCATTACTATTCCTGTCTATGTCTCTCCTCCCAGCATTTGCCCTATCTTCCCTTAACTCCTTCTTTCTCAACCACAGCAGCAGCATCATGTTCAGTGTAGGGGTCCATGTGTTACTGCAAATACTGAACAGCATGTAGGAGGAGAAAAACACGAGTGGTACGAAGCCAGGCCAGAATTTTAAGATTGTTAATTAGGGCTTTGGAATAGACAGTCTGGGTCAACCCAATCTAGGTACCTATTCTGACAGATGTGGGTTTGTCCCACACTGACACTAAGCAAAGAATTCAAAAGCTCAAAAATGAAGTTTTGACCACAAGGTAAATATTCTGAGTTATTAGGTTTGGATGGAAATTATTGCAGGTCCAGACAATTCATTCCCTTTCTATATCCCCAAGAGCGTGAATGGAGCATAATGAATTAAAATAGTTAGAAATTGGGTCCTGTGCTTCCCACCAGGCTGGAAACCTCACTAAGGCAAAGTGGAGGGTCTGGTGCAGCTGCAGGGGGCTGAGGGCTCTTATTTTTTGCTTATCTGAACACTTGAAGTGGGACAGCCACTGTGAGGTTGCTTCTTAAAACAAATCATGCTTTACAGGTTCAAACAAAAAAAAAAAAAGAAGTTACAGCCTTTTTTCCTCTGCTCCCACTGAGTCTGTTTACAGAATTCGGTGCAATGTTGATATGTTTAGGGTGCAACCATCAGCAGAGCCATCCTACAACACCAACATGCCATGAAGTACTGCAGCACATAGCTGTGAATGTTATCATAGGTTACCACAGGTTAACCTACAGAGTGCCCCGTGCCCACAGTGCACTGGTATGTAACCAGGTGCTCACACACCTCTGTGGATGCCCACGTGAATAGAGGGGGCATACGGCCATGCTTTTAGGCATTTCAGCATTATCATGCCCACACAAATGTGCACATCCTACTACCACTGCCCGATGGTTTTACCGCTCTCTACCTTCTTGCCACCTACAGTCACCACTGGTGACCTTCCGCAGTGAATATCTCATGTTGTCAGATGCAACTGATCCTTCCTTATTAGCTTAAAATTGTAAGAAACAGGTTTATTTTTTCAGAATTTTTGCTCCTGAACTGTTAATTTCAATGTACGCGAATGTAAACAAATAGTGCAATCTACTTGGTCTCTTTCTTGACGCGCTTTGGGACTAGCTACAACTCAGTAATAATTGTTTCTGAATCAAAACGTGGAATAAAATGTAGCTGGCAATAGAAACACCATTCCTTGCTTCAGGCTGAAAGGTCTTTTGAGCGCAGGCTGTTCCCGTGGGAAGCCCACCTCCTGCGTGCGCAACCCGCGTCTCCGGGTTTAGTACGGTTATTTCGGCTTTTATTCACCAGAAGCCACTTCGAAACCCAGAAGCCACACAGATCACAGATCACCACAATCGTCCCGACCCGAGGAAACCCGGCCGAAAACCCTAAACTTTGGCTCTGAGCGCAGCGTACTTTGGCCCGTCATGGCGGCCGCCGGCCGGCACCGCCCCGACGGGATGGGACGGGACCCGCCTGTGCGGAACCTGCGCCCCGCGGAGCGCGGCCCGCAGGGAAAGGGAAGGCAAGGGAAGGGTAGGGAGAAGGGAGGAGAGGCGAGGGTGCCGCGCCCGGGACAGCTCTGCCCCCTCCCCGGCGTGCCGCTCCCGGGCGCGGCTCCGCACGGCTCTGCGCGCTGCCGGCGCCGCGGCGGGGCGGGGTAACGAGGGGAGGGGACGGGCAGCGCCTCGCCGCGGAGGTGGGCGGCGAGCGGGCGGGGTGTTTCAGCGCCGTGCCCGGGACGGGCATTACCCCAAAAGGCGGAAAAAAAAAAAAGGCAGTAATTAAAGTCGCCGCTGCCGCGCGCGGTCCCACCCTCCCCACTGGCCGGCTCCTGTGGCAGACGGGAGGGGACAGCAGAGCCGGGTCCCGCGGAGTCGCGCCGCCACCTCCGCCGCCACTTCGCACTCGCTCCCTCGCCCGCCGTGGCAGCACCGACGGCGGCGGCTCCCCCCTTCCCGCCCAGCCCCGCGCACCATGGCCCCCGCATTCCCCCGCTTGGTCCTCGGCCTCCTGGTGAGTGAGGGAGAGAGCGAGCGGGATCACTGGGATGGGTGGGATTGAGTGGGTGGGCGCCGGGGGGAGCGCGGCGGAGCGCGCCGGCCGCTCACGCACCTGGCCGCGCCTTTCCTCCGCGGTGTTCCTGCTGCACCTCGGGTGCGCAGCGCGCAGGGGAGACATCCGAGCGGGTGATCTCTGCCTGGCTCTTGACTCCAAGTCGGGTTTCTCCTCGGCAGGGTCCTTGCGAGGGGCACAGAGCAGCGCGGAGGCTGCGCGGCCGCGGGGCGCACCTCGGGGGGCTTCGGCGCGGGCAGGAATCCAGCGGGATGCGCAGCTCGCGTTGTCACAGGTGGTCGGGTGGCTTTTGGAGCTTCCCGTGAGGTTACGCGACGGGCTCGAGTCGCTGCTGCTGCTGCTGGATATTCATAGGAAAAAATACCTCAGTTCATTTTATTTAAATCTCCCACTCTGCCTCTCCCCACCTGGTTCTCCTTTTTCCGTGGGAAGGATTGTGCCACAGTGTGGAGAGTGTTGAGCTCCTCTGAAAGAGTTAGTTGTGCTTGAAACACTTTTCAGCGATTTCCTTTACATGCAGTTTATTTTATGTGTGCATAATTATCACCCCAGAAAGGCCTTTGGCGGGCAGAGCAGGGTAGTTCTCTCTCACATTTTAATTTTTTAAAATTTATAGTAGATGAATAAAAGTGATTTGTCTTTTGTTCCGTAGCCCCTTTCCTCCCTATTAACATTGCATTCACAAAAAGAGGGCAGATGGTCGGTTGAACCAGTGAAAGAAAAATACTTGCTAGTGTTGAAGTACTGAATTTATTATTTTAATATTAATTATATATGCACATTTTAATGATAATGTTACTATTTCAGACACTGTGCCTGCCTTTGCAAGGATATTAAAGTAAAACCAAAAGAAATGCAAGCACCTTTACTCATACATCTAATTAAAAGAAAGGAAAAAAATTCTTCTGTCAAGCAGAAAAAACCAAACAATACTCAAAGGAAAAAAATCCTGAAGTGTCTTCTTTGTGTAAAGTGAAAGGACATCACACCTTTTTTTTACCTGATGTTTCGTTATGTCTTGATGTCCATGAATAACTACCACTTGCTTTTGCTTAACTCCTCAATAGTTTTTTGTGCTGACATCAGACTAGGCTTGGCATTACTATTTAAAAATTAGATGTGACATTGACTCTTAAAATATTTCAGAACAGTGTAAAAAGGTGTTGTGATTTCAATAACTTAAAAATTAGTGCAGTGTTTTTCAGGAGTTAATAAGGAAAGCCTACTAATACATAAGCAGAGATGTTTAAATTATTTGTATATATGCAATTTTTATATCTGTGTATATATATAGGGAACTATATGAAGAGCTTTTATGGTGCAGACACAGCATTTTTTTTTCTAAAGGGTCCTAATGTCTTTCAGAGTTTAAAGTATTTTTATTTAAATATTTTCTTAATAAACATCAGAAGTAATTTTCAGGATTTCCATTAGCTGTTTACTTCTTTATACCTTTAATCTTAAAGGTATGTGCAAAATAAAAATGCTTTTCCTTTTTTGCTAGACTTTCATCCTGAAAGAGTAAATGCACATAAAAGAGTGGATAGATTTGTTTACATTTTTCTATGTCTTTGTTTAATTGTCTGTGTGATTTTTGGATTACAATTTTAAGCATAGAGATAGAAACTAGGCAAAAACACACACATATAATCTGAGATCAGGATTCACTTGCTCTGTGCTGAGGAAAATCTTTGTACCTCTATGCGATTCTTTTTAGAAAAAGGTCTGGTTATCTACTACTCATCTGAATTTTTAGGAGGACCCTATTTTGTAACTGGTTATATGGGAGTGGACTGCTGTGATACATGACATTTTATTTATGTCATATCTAATTGCTGAAGCTACATTTAATTAGTTTGTTGAGAATGCACTTTTAAGATGCAAAGTGATACATAAGTGCAAGTGTCGTCATGTGGTTTTAATGAGACACTTGTCCCTTTCATGTTCAGCATCGCCACAATTCTACCAAATTGAGTGTTGATGCATTAAACCTTAATACTTAGAGACCTTGGATCTAAATTGGCCAAGAATGCTGTTAGAGGGAGCACACAGCAAAGGTGTATTTTATTATTTCTCTTCTGAAGCAGGAGTGCGGACAAAATCCTCTAGTCAAAGGGAACTCTTGCTATTAATGTCAGTGGTGCAGTGATTTTTAGAAAAAACCAAAACATGACCCATGGACAAATACAGGAGCACTAGTTCACTTGTTTCACTTTGAAACTTTGTGTGCTGTGCTGCACAGTACCTGAATTTTTAGGGAGGAGTTCTTTCTGTGCTGTTTCACTTTCTTGTCATAACAAACAAACAAACCAGCCAAAGTCGGCATCAGTGTCTAGTTCAAAATACCATGTAATTATGTGGGTTTTTTTCCTGATTTCTTCATTTGTTTTCTAGGTGCTGAGTTTGTGCTGTGAAGCTTGCAAGAAAGTAATTTTTCATGTTCCTTCTGAACTAGAGGCTGACACGTTAGTTGGCAGAGGTGAGAGAAACTGTGAAATTCCCAGCTTAACAACACAGCATTGCACCTTTGCTGGAGATGCTGTTAACAATGGAGGAGACTTTATTTTTAATGGAATGAATGGATGACTGGAGAGCCAGCTAAACAGCTGGATCAGCCTTTTTATGAAGGATACGCCCTGTGTTTGTTACGGATTTGAACACCAGCTCCATGCATCCATTTGACTTTTGCATAAAGAGCTATTGTCAGATTACAGGATTTAATTTAAAACTAAAATGGCAGAATTTAGTATTTTCAAAATTTGGAGTCTAAGTCTTACTATATAAATAAATGCTTGATATTCCAAACTTCACCCATAACCCATGGTCATATGAAGAAGAGAATAAGTCTTTTGGACAAAGGAAATTATAAAAAAGGAAGACAAAACCTGCTTAACCAGGCACCAAGAGGCTGCTGCTTCTGTGTGAAACACGGGATGTGACTGCTCAGCAGTGCTGGGGCATTCCGAGCACACGAGGGGACGTGTTGCAGAGGTGTCCTGCATGCACATTCTGCTGGGAGAGTGCTCCTGTCTGACTGGACAGTCTGCCTCAGTTTAGGGCAGCTTACAGGTGACTGGGAGGAAAAAAGGACGACCAGAAAACATCCCACTCCTATTTTTTTCAGACTAGTCTTTCAAAGGCAGCTTTGAAAGGTGTGGCGTAGGAGGTGCTGAAGGATTCTGTGCTGCCTGAGACTGAATTTGAGAATTCAGAGGTGCCCTTTGTGAGTCCTGTGACAACAGAGAAGTGTGCTCCAAGTCTGCAGTCCTAATCTGTATTTCTGTAGAAAGAACAAATAAAGTGAATTGGTAGTTCATCACCATTGCTCAGAAAATCTAGCTTTATAGTGAAAATTCCTTGATCTTTTAAAATTTAAAACAAAGAAAGCTGCTAGAGCTGTGTGAGTTTTCATAGACTTTAACATTTCTCTATGTAAATAAACTTCATTTATATAAAAATTAAACTTCATGTTTTTGCAGTGCTTTGAAAGAACTTGCATAACATGGAACTCTCTCAATTATTTTTCCCCCAAAACTTCTAACAAAACCATTATAGCTCAAAAGACATTACTTAAACATTTATGGAGAAATACTTTGCATTGATGTAAGGACCATACCTTGACAGTGAAATTAGTCAGGATTTTCCTTTTTATCATAAGGGTTCTTTGTATCTTATACCAGAGGTTTTAAAGAAAAAATAAAACCCCACAAAACTATAACTAATGGACCATAGGGTTGACTCATATAACCGTTAGAAACAGTATCTTCAGTCTGGTATTTTTGGAAATGCTGTGCTGTAATAGGCAGCAGTTTAAGACACATTTAAGTGAGGCAGTGATATTTTTTTCAATACTCTATTTGCACTGTACAGATGAAAAAGGATAGGAGTCACTGCTGCAGGACCATAGAAAGTCTAGGAAATCTTAATTTGTGCATTTAAAGGACAGACTTAAGAGGAAGAAGAAATCACATTGTATTTAAAATTATGCTTCCCATCTGTTTTTGCAGTTTTGAAAATGGAGTGAAATTTAGTTTATTGAAAATGTAATTTACATATACAGGCTGAAATTCTGAATCTTCTTGAATTTTGCAATCAGCTTTCATATAGCAGCATCCCAGCCACTATGATACCATTGAAAGAGTATTAAAAAATTTTGATTTTGAGACCATGACACACCTCTTGTGCTCTGCAATGATCATTTGTTTGGAGTTTGATTCTCTGATTTTCATCCTGTTCAGGGTGTACAATCATTCTTTCTTAGGGCTTGGGTCATATCCTGATTTTGCTTTTTCTCCAGCTGTAGTGCTAAACTACTTGCTGATGAACCAAATTTACTGAAGTGCAAAAAATCTATTTTAGCCACAAGTGACAGCAAATACAATGAAAAATATCTGGGAAGTATGCTGAAATTACCTGTATGGGATTCTATCACATGCGTATTAAAAAATTGCTAATTGTTTGTTCTAGAGTTAGTCTTTATCTCTCCCATCTGTCTGCCTCATAATTTAAAGGCCTTTGTCCTCCCAAGAGTATTAAATCACATAGTACCAGTCAGTGCTTTCCTCCTGAGGGCAAAACTTCCAAGAGGTAACATCTCCATTGGGCATTTGCATTAATTAATCGTCTTCACCGATATTGTAGGGCATGGAGCACGAGGCAAATGTAATAGCTACTGCTCCAGTAATGGGCATGTCTGCAATGTTTTTTGCATTTAAATATACATAATTTCATCTCTGATGCTTCAATAATTTTCCAGTGTAATAGTGTTTTGTTGAGCGATATCCATATAGCACCCATGTCATTTAGGAAGCAATAATGAACACAAGAGTGGAAATTAATGAAAACTTCATCAAATCTGAGTGCATAAGTGGGTTTTAAAATCAATATTGGTGTTGCTTAAATACTGAATGACAAGCTTTTGAAGACTCTATCTGTCAGTAAATACAATTGTTGCTTGGGGCTTGGTTTTTTTTTTTTTGTTTTATGAAGGATATTGGTTTTTGCTGTTTGATTTATTGTTTGAATATTTTTTTACAGTTGATTTGAAAGAATGCCTTCAGTCTGCAGAGTTTATCAGTTCCAGTGATGGGAAATTCAAGGTTCTAGAGGATGGTTCTGTGTATACAACATCTGCTCTTTCTTTGTCTGCTGAGAAAAAGACTTTTACCATATTACTTGAGGACATTCAAGAACAAGTTCAAAAGAAAATACAGGTTGACTTGGTGCAAGAAGAAAAAAAGGTTAGGTTCTAATTTCAAGATATCTTACTTTTTTGAAATACTGTTTCACAGAGTACAGCTTCATACTAAGTATCTGTAGTTGAATTTTAGAATTCAAATAATCAGGCAAAGTACTGGTGTAGAGTGTATTTTTGTTTAGCAGTTGTTGATTACTGTGTTGCTTAGTCAGCAGATTTCCTTTCTCAAATGGGAGATGCTAGCTAGTAGCATAATCAGGAATGTCAGGAATCTTAAAAGCCATGTTTGAGGAATTAAAGCAGATCTTATTCATGCAAAGTATTACAAGAAATGAAAAAGCTTGGAATATTATCACAGATACCATCAGAAATGAAGACCTTGGAAAAACAAATTGTCAGTAGGAAGACTGGAATGGGGGGAAAAAGATGGAAATGCAGGATGGCAGTTAAGCAAAAATATATGCAGTTAAGAATATATGGATGTATTCTAATCTATCTTTCCATCTTCTCGACCCAGACACCGAATACCAGGCATGCTAGAGATACAGTTCTCAAGAGAACTAAAAGAAGGTGGGGCCCTATTCCGTCTGTCATGATAGAAAACTCACTGGGACCTTTCCCACTGCAAATACAGCAGGTACATTTTGTATGAACCTTAATTTTATGACCCATGCTAGTTCTGTGTGTGACTTCTATGATAAAGAAAATGACCTGTCTCGTATTCTCTACCAATGACATTCCTGCTATTATTCCTCTGTCTTGTTCTGTCCTGTTCACTGTGTATCTTGTGATCTTGTACCTGAAATAACTTGTGATCTTAGTTGTTGGGAGTGAAATGGAATTGTGCAAAAGTTGAAAAAAGAAGAGAGACATACTATCAAAGAGAGTTTGGCCTGGAAATCAGTTTGTGTAATTAAAAGAAAAGCAACAGCAAACGACCCTCCACTAAACATTGCTTAGAAAAGGATTTTGTAAACACAGGCTGGGGTAAATTTTGCCTGCTTGTCTACATCCTTTCTGGAGCTTGAGGTGTGTACCTTCAGCCTTGAAGACTGAATATGGCTATGTTATTCAGAAAAGTAGTTAGTGGGAGAAAACAAGTTGGCGTGAAAGAGAAATGCAAGAACTAAAGTTATCATAGATCCATCTAGCCTTCACTAGATTACAGAGTGGCTGGTAGCAGATGTGTAGAGACAAGTGTAATGACAGAGTCTGCGAGAGCATTCTTCTACTAATCTTACCCTCCTAACTTCTGACATTCAGTAAATAAGGAAAGTATTTTGGGAGAAGAGTGTTTATGAATAGATAAGTCTAATGTTGCCTCCTTGGTGCTCGTAATGAGATGCAGATGCTATCTGAATTGGCATATCTCTGAACTGTATTTTCTGTGGTCTTTATTCCTTCTTCCCTTCCGTCACTTTTTCTTTAGGTGCAAATTACATTCTCAGTAAATGCACTAAAACTAAAGTCTCTTGCACAGGTTCAGAAATAAGCCATCTGTATCTGAATATGCTTCATGTGTGAAGTATTCTAGAGAGATTAATTTTTTTCCCTTATACTGTCATCTCTTTAATTTGCTAATTCTGAATATTTATGAGTTTGAATTAACTCCCCTTCTCATGTACACACATTATAAAGGAAGACAGTCACATGTCAGGATGTTCTCCTATTCTGTGAACAGTAAATCAAGTTTGTTTTTTTTGTTTTAGGAGTTTTTGTTTGTGCTAAATATGATCATGAAAAGGGGGAAATGTATTGAGATTCTGTTGCTGTTTTTCTTGGGGCTTAAAAATGCCTTCTTATAGGTCCAGTCAGACACAGCTCAGAACTACACAATTTATTATTCTGCAAGTGGACCAGGAATTGATCAAGATCCAAAGGGTTTGTTTTACATAGAAAGAGAAACTGGAAATATCTTTGCTACTCGTGCGGTAGACCGTGAACAGTATCCAAGTTTTCAGGTACTGGCCTATGTTATGTAAATATAATTAAATATATATATAATTTTAAATCTCTCATGCATATATTTGACAGCTGGGTTGCAGGGGAAATGGTAGCAAATAAGATCTGGAATCACCTGTCTATTCTGAATAATATCCTTGGTGTTGAAGAGATAAAATCAGTAGCAAATAAATAAATAGCTGGTCATCTAGATCTTGAGAGTAGTTTTGCTTTTCACTGCTTAATCTCTAATTGCAGCATAAATATAGTGAGCTATCGGATTTGCATCACTTCTAGGAAGAATTTTTTAGGGAAGGTTGAAAAAAGCTGCAGAAAACAGAAATAATTGTAAACTCTAGACGACTATGGTTTTCTGAGTCTCTCGAGCTGTTCAGTTCTATTAACAAGGTACACTGCTCTCTGCTGGCTGAGAAGTGTAAGAAGGAAGATAGTAGAAGTAGCTTCTATAATGTAATTTTCAGTACCTATTGCTGCATTTTATTAGGTTATGTTATAATGGGGCAAATAGTTTGGCTCTGGTTCTTGTTTTGTTCTAAATAACAATGTATACATCTACATTTTGATAGCTGAGGTGCCTTGTGAACGCCTGAAAAATAAGTGTTCAGGAAACTTGAAAAAAGTGATAGAGTTGGAGGAGGGGTCGGGGAGAAAGTGGTTAAAGTATTTGTAGTGTGTGAGGAGTGGAAGGGGGAAGATTGGAAAGCATTCAGAGGTTTTGTTCTGCTTTCACTTTAAGATAACAGTTACATCCCCTTCCATGTGCCTGAAGAGCCTGGTCTTGAGAAGGATGTGCTTGGCACGCTGTATTGAATTTCGTTTTATGGACTCCTCCATTGAACTAAAAGTTCTGCATGTTGCTTAAGCACTGAATTTTTCTTACAGATCATTTGCTTTGCAACCACTCCAGATGGTTATTCACCAGAAGTACCACTTGTGCATACAATCAGGATAGAGGATGACAATGATAATGCTCCATATTTTACACAAGACCTTTTTGAATTTTGTGTCCCTGAAAATTCCAGACCTGGTAAGAATTGTTTTAAATCATTGAACACACTTGCCACTTACTCAGCTTTGTTACATACCAGTATGACTAGGTGTGATCCTGCCTTTTAAGACATTTCAGTGGGATTTCCTGGGAGTATTATATTACAGCAAAGGCTGAATTTGCAAAGAGCAGCAGTAAATGATCAAGTAGCTCTTTTCACATGTTTAAAACAGAAATACCTTTTCAAATAATTTTTTACTATTTGCATATATTTCTGGAACTAAAAATCGCTGTATTGTGTTCACAGGTGTTGTTGTTGGGAAAGTGACTGCAGAGGACAGAGATGAACCTTATACTCTGCATACCACTTTGAAATACCGCATTGTGTCACAAACCCCACCAATTACCCCAGCGTTTTCTTTACATGGTGACACCGGTGTCATCTCTGTATTACTGCCACAGCTGGACAGAGAGGTGATCTTTCCTGCAGCATTCTCAGCTGTCATTTAGTGCACACAGATAGCTTAACACTAGTCTGCTCTGCCCTTGTGAGACCCCACCTGCAGGGCACCCAACTCTGGGCTCCTCAGCGCAGGAAGGACATGGTCCTGTTAGAGCAGGTCCAGAGGACTGATGTGAAGAAGTTCAAATCCAAAAGTTGGAGCACATCTTCTATGAAGACAGGCTGAAAGAGTTGGAGTTGTTCAGCTCAGAGAAGAGAAGACTCATTACAGCCTTTTAATTCTTAAAGGGGGCTTATACAAAAGGAGAGTGACCTTTTTTTTTTTGGCATGGACAGATAATGATAGGACAATGGGAAGTGGTTTTAAACTAAAAGAGGAGTTATTTAGGTTAGATGTTGGGAAGAAGTTCTTTACTCAGAGGTAGTGAGGCACTGGAGCAGGTTGCCCAGAGAGGTTGTGGATCCCACATTCCTGGAAGTGTTCTGGGCCAGGTTGTACAATGCCCTGAGCAAACTGATATAGGGGGTGGAAGCTCATGGGGGTGAAGTCCCATGGCATGGGCAGTTTGGAACTAGATGATCTTTAGAATCTCTTCCAACCCAAGCCTTTCTATGATTCTAGAAAATGCTGACATGGGGATCAACAGACATAGCTTCTTTTTCATTTTTTGTCAATATCTATAAGACTTCTTCTGAAGCTTTTCAGAAGCCTGTAATTAGTCCAGAGAGTTTCTGCATAGATTACCATATTCTAGCTAACCTTGGCAGAGAACTTCCTACTGCTCAGCTGTTCAACCTATGGATTTTTCACTTTTTTACTGAACACTTTCTGTGTTCAGGAATCCCATGAACCATTGTTTCCTCCTAATTAAGCTTGATTTGAATCCCTCTTGTTTCTTCATAAAGAAGATGAACTGGTTTCTCTGGAAGTAGTCAGTCATCCTGTATTAACCAGAAATATCTCCAATAGTTGAAACCTAAACAGTAATATGCCATTTCTTAAAATTCATGTGCCACACATTTATTTTTATGAGCTAGCTTTTAAGCAAGTAAGATATAGGATTTTTTTTAATAGAATGTCATGTGAGATAGTTTACACTAGGATAAAAATGACAGGTGTGTGTATGTCAAAATAATAATTCTAACATGAGACAGTAATTTTAGAAGACATTGCAACAGGTCCAGCTTTTCTGAAGATAAAAGGAGTTATATTATGGCATACTTGTGTTGTTTCGTGGCTGGAAATCCATGTAAAACATCGTGTTGCAAAATGTTGCACTTGCAGATACAGTGCTCAGCTTTTTTAGCACGAGAAAATTGCAGTGATTGTGAGCATCACTGTGACTCCTAAGGAAGCTGTCACAGTGACTACTTGAAGAAAGGAGGGATTGAAAAACTAATCCAACTGTCTATCTTTTAAAGATAAACTTATGAAGTAGAACAGGAGATTTAATTCCTGCACCAGAGAAACCCAGTGCTATTTCCAGGCATTCAGAACTAGAGTCACTGTCTTTATTTAAAAAACTTTCTCTTTTTCTGCCTAATCCATCTATACTGTTGTGTGTTCCCTCCCCACTGCCCACATCTTTTTTTCCCCTGGTCCCCCTTTCCTTGGTAGTTCACATTACAGAAAAAAGCTTTCTGCTGTTCTGGTTCAAGTTAGGGATTTAAGTGGGCTGCTTCCTATTGGGGAGCCCCTTGGAACTGATAAGGATGCTGGCTCCTTTAGTGCCAGACCCTGGCAAATGACAGGCATTGCCTTAACCTGTATTGCCCAGACGGAGGCTGGTTGCAGCACAGTTTTCTTCATCCTCAGTGAAATAAGAGACATGCATTGAAACACTTCACCTGTTGACAACCTGAGGGAATTCTCTGTTGCTCCAAAGGGGAGACAAATAGCAGATGAAAGTGTGTCATCTGTATCTTCCAAAACTTCAGGTTTTGGAAAATAAAGCTGACATTGTGAGAAGCTTTATTTGATACAGGATGTAGCATGCATGTTACTAACAGATGCTGGCTGAACTCAGTACTGGTTAGCCACTGAAAATTATTTTGCTGCTTTTGCTTTTGATCTATAGGGCAAAAAGCCCCAAAGCCAATTGTCTGATTTTGTTGGAAAGCACTGAATTTAGAGCAGAGTTATGGAACAGAAATGATATATTTAGTTCTACTCCTGTGTGTAACTATGCAATTAAAAAAGTGAGTATGACAAACTTCTGTATGCTTTTATTCTTCTTTTTAGCTTGTACCCAGTTACACTTTGTTAGTTGAAGTGAGAGATATGGCAGGTCAGCCTTTTGGTTTGTGCACTACAGGAACAGCTGTCATCAAAATCGAGGATACGAATGACAATGCACCATCCTTTAAACAGTTACAAGTAAGTCTGCATAAGTAAAATGTCTGTATAATGGTTAAAAAAAAAGTATTTTCATCCCCTTTCTAATTTCCTGATGGACAGTCCCTCAAATATTAAGTCTAATGCCGATATAAATGTCTTCGTTTATTCCAGCCATTAATATGATTCAGGGCAAAGAGTATGTCTCAACATCTGTGTATGCATCTCAAATACCACAGGAGATTTTGTAATATGAAATATATGAAAAAATAATTAATTGCTCATAAGGAATAGATGTAATTTACCCTTTCTGTTCACTACTGTAGAATATCATCAGTAATATTAATTGAGAATCACTCTTATCTGGTCTTCTTCAGCTTGTACAGAATACCACAGGTCTTGAAAAAGATAAAAAAATACAAAAAATCCTTTTATCTTTTGCCATCAAAGTAGAGATGTATTTAATCCTTCTTGGATTTTTGCAAGTTCTTGTTGGTTTATTTATATATACTTTTTTATTTACCCCAATGCATTTTCTAATTCTCAGCTTGATCATGTTGAACGCAAATTACAATCTATAGCTGATGTAGCTGAGGGAAACTGTGATAATTTACCTTTCCTGGAAGCAGAATTCCAGAATGAATTATGTCAGTGATAATTTGAGTGTATGAAGAAGCTGAGATTTCAATAGTGCTGTCAGGAAAGGTTTATTGTTTGATTCAGGGTATAAGGGATGAATGGGGAAAATATGCTAATGCATGAAAACAAAATAAATCATTACCGCAGCCTGGTAAATTGACTCCTTAGGTTGAAGTAGTCTTATTTAAATATGGTGTTCTTCAGTCCTGCCTTGTGGAACAGTATTCTCTGATTTAAATTATTTTTTTTGTTTTGGGTACTCCAAGTATGAAACACGAGTGGAAGAAAACAGAGTCAGTGTAGAAATACTGAGAGTCTCTGTTGTTGATCTTGATGAACCTGGTTCACCTGGCTCAGGAGCAGTATATGAAATTATAAGAGGAAATGATGATCAGGCCTTTGAAATTACAACAGACAAAAACACAAACGAAGGAATACTGTGTGTTGTTAAGGTAAGTAAAAATTGAAGGGCTAGGGGAAAATTTATGGATTTTCAAGTTCTGTTTTTAAAACATAACACACAAACCTCATATTCCACACTGTTCCTCAATTTTGTGTGCTCAGAATCCAAAGAATTTGTTTTTTTATTTCAGAAGAGCTTAGTGCTTTGGCCTGATTCTACAGTTGGAGTTGTTTAGACATAGGCATGTAACTGAGGAATGCTTCGTGGTTTTTAACAGAAATGAGAGAGTGGCAAAACAGGGATAGATTGATCACCTTCTTCAGTCTTGTTCTCTCTGGATGTTAAGTAGACTTCCGATTTCAGCATAAAGCTCTCCAGGTTTTATTTTGCAGTGTACTGAATTCAGGTTTACTTTTCTGGTGTGTAAGTCCATTTACATATAAGAATTTGTGTCAGTTAGGTTATTTGTTACAAATATTTTACAGATGTGAGGTAAAAGGCCCATTGCATCTGTACTCCAGCAGATCCCTTTGCCTCTTTTTCATTATCTTTTATAACTGCCATAAGTAACTTCTCAGGAGCAGAAAAGATTAGTATTAACATTTGAACCTGTATATTATAGAGATGCTAGTCATTTTTTAAATTAATATTGTTTATTATGGGGTTTTTGTTCCTAGTAAGCATTAGAACTTTTTCTAAAGCTCTGTCCTGGTATATGAACATAGCTGAAATTTCTTACATTTATTGTAATGATGTAGTAGACTAGAGAATATTATGACTAGAATAATATTAGCTCTATTAAAGGCATAAAATGACTTCAGAGAACGTGTCTAAAGAAGAAATGGTAGTTACTTACTGTCAACTCCATAAATTCTCAGGTGGATTTATAGCTTCTAGAAAGAAGTGTGATTGACTATTAGTGAAAAATAAATATATGTAAGCTAAAATAATGGACTAAATATGGAAGAAGAAAATCCCCCACTAAATTTAATTGCTTTTCTTTCAGTAAATAATTTTCAGAATATTTATCCAAAATTTTACAGTGGTATTGCTTGCTTGGGTATTTTTCAGGCACTTTTGTTTGACTAACTTAAAATTTTACATTCAAAAAAAAAATCATGTCATTTTACTGTGTCTTGATGGCTTATTTGAGGACAGCTGGCTTCTTTTGTAAATAAATGTGGTACAATTACAGCTGAAATAATTGCACGGTGAAAAGAATGTTAAGTTTTGTATTGGTTAGAAGGGAAACAAACCTCACCTCACCTTTGTTACAGGGACTGGACTATGAAACTGCCAAGCAAAGGATCCTGGTGATTGGAGTCAACAATGAGGCACCCTACCTGCTGGCTCCCCATTCACAGCAACTTTCCCAGAGCACCTGCTCTGTAACCGTGCATGTCCTGGATGTGGATGAGGGACCGGTGTTTAAACCCTGTCTGTTGCGCTTAGACGTTAAAGAATGCGAAGATGTTGGGACAGCTATTGGGAGATTTGTAGCAGAAGATCCAGAAAGTGGAAATAGTGAGGGCATAAGGTATGAAACAACTTTATTTACAAGGTGTTTTTTGGAGTACAGCATGGGTGGGATACGGGAAGGGGGAAATAGTTGTTGAGGCTGTATGTACGTGTGTGCACCTGCACCCCTGTCAGTGTACATGTATCTAAATATGTGTGTGTGTACATACACGTGTGCTAAGGTTGGGATCTTTAACAAGACAAATCTTCTTCACAGATACCGGATACCACCTGGCCAGTGTAATTGGATCAACATAGATGACAAGTCAGGTGAAGTCAGAACTGTTAGGGTCTTGGACCGAGACATAGGAGAAATGAGACGAGGTCAATGCAATGTCACAGTCCTTGCAATAGACAGAAGTGAGTACTAAATGTTGTTGGAGCTCTCTGTGGTGTGTAACAGATGTTTATGTGCAAATATAGTGTGGGGACAACTGTAGTGGTTCAGACCAGTGGCCTACCTAGTACATTGTCTTGTCTTTGTAATAGCTCTGTCAAATGCTTAGGGAATATTCTTTAGCAGGGAGAGCCTTTATAAATCAGGCACGATCTCAATGCTTTGAGGAGTTATCTGCCCCATTTAAAATCCTTTAGTAATTTCAAGTGGAGAGATTTTTCTCTGGAGTATATTTCTTCTATTTCTTGACAATTCTTTTTTAAGTGACAGCTCCTGGCAGTTGTGAGCTAGACAACAGAGAAAGCAGAGAGGAGTTTTTGAAAAGAAGTCATTGAACTTGCAGTAAAAAATTCTAACTCTGTCCAAATTTGCATTTTAAAGTCAAATGTAAATAATACAAATTTAAATTGTTTAGAACTCCTATTGTCTATGTAGTAAACATGATATAGGCATCTGCAATCAGCTATTTCTAGAAAAATAATTCAAAAGTAGACTTGATGTAATTTCACTGGAATGCATATGACAAGCATTGACCATTTGTGTATTGGAAAAACTGTAATTGGAAGGAAGAGTTTATTAATTTCTTGCGTGTTGACTTTGGTGACATGGTATGTGCCACTGATGAATGCATGGTGACTTAAAGGGTAGACGACAGAAAGAAGTGCCTTGTTCTCTTATATTTTTTGTTCCCAGGAGAGGTGAAGATAGGGAAAGTGTAATTAATTTTCCCCTTCCAGAAGTTAGAAGGCTGGACATACTCACTTTCTGCTATTGCCTCTGCTCGTCATAGTGTCCTTTAGTCCTGGTTAATGAGCTCTTACTGTTCTGTTAGAGTAGTATGTGTTCCCACACAGACACACACACTCAGCAAAATACAGTCTGCACATGCAGAATATGGAGATGTGGGAGCTGCTGATGCATCTGCAAAGAGAAACAGCCAAGAAAGAGGTGTGAGAACTCCCCCCTCTCTCTGGCTAAATCAGCAATTGCTTTCCACCTTACTTTTAAACACAAATATTACAGTTGATGATATTTAATTGTGAAAGTTTTGGACCAGAAATTAATGCGTGAATGTTAGAAGTAAGTGCTAAACCTAGTTATTTTTATCTCATAGATGGTAAAACAGGCACTGGAACAATTCAGGTTTGCATCGTGCCTGGCAACAAGAATTTCCCACGAATCACTCAAACAGACTATGTCATGTGCAGAGACAGAAAACCAATTTGCCTCACGGCACAGGATGGCGATGAGGCTCCTTACAGCGCACCCTTTGTGTATCGCATAACCGACCGAAGACTGGCTTCCATGTGGAAGTTAACTCCACACGACGGTATGTTAAAACTTCCTCCTCCTCACCCAGCTGCAGGCTGCCAGAGGAGGCTTTGCTGTCTCTCACTTAGGTGTTCTGCAAGAATAGATTGGAGGAATCTCTGTTTGGAATTGGTGTAGTCAGAGGAGCTACTTCGGTCAGTGGAGCTCACTGATGGTCTCTAGTAGTACCTCTAGTTCCCCTCCAGTGAGAAGGGACCCACAGAGAACTTGACAGTGTTGGCATCCCAAAGGCAAGGAAGAAAGATCTGTCTCTTAAAGCATAAATAAGAATCTGTCCCTAGCATCCTTGGGTCAGCAATCAGCTTCTGTCTCAAATTATGACATAAGAAGATCAGGAGAAAGAACAAAATCTGATGTAATGCATTGCATCAACACCTGGAAAACTAACTATAGATTCATAATTCATAAGGAATTTAAGAATGAAATGCCTAGTATTCCAAAGAGAAGTAAAACTTTTCTTAGTCTGTTATTATAGTGGAGGACTGGGAAACTGAAACTTTACCTAAAATTGATTATAGGCTGACAAAACAAAAAAAAGTTCTGGAAATTTTTATGTCATTACTGCTGGTACCCAGCACACTTTTTGTAAAGCTGACCTTTACAGTAGATAAACAATTTATTAGCAAAGGAATCACTGTTTCCTGAAATTTATTGATATAAAAAGTTATAGCTGATGGTGGTTTCCTGATGGTTGCAAGATGATGGCAACAGGAGCAGCACATACATTTGCTGCTATGGTGACATGAATTGCAAAGGATATGATTCTGTACGATTTCATCAAATATTCACTAAGAAAGGCAAAAGACAGAAAAGTCTGAAAGCAAAGACATCTAAGAATTTCAAGTATTTTATGTATTTTATCAGGCTAATTGAAAACCGCATTTTGGATGATTCACATTGTTTCATATAGTTCATCCATTATATAGATCAGTGTCAGTCTTGTACATTTCTTTACAAATTATTTCTTTTGCCCCTCAAAGAATATTAATTAATCATTGCCTCTGAACAGGGCAGCAGATTCAATGGATTTTTCCCCCACTGGAAATAGTCATTCTCCCTGAATATAGCAATAGAACTAAAGAGTAGAAGAGGTATAAATTAAGTTTATAATTAATTATTCCAATCACACTACCAAAAACCTTTTTAATAAATGTCATTTTAGTTGATGATCTTTACTACTAAGCCCAAGTGGTGTCATTTCCTATAATGAACTAAATCAACTTCAGAGTTTCAAATGGTGTTTTCAGAGGGTTATATAAGGTATACTTTGTCAGTTCTAACATTTAAAAGGTGCTGAAAGTACAAATCCATTCAAGATCTAGTTTTGTATCAACACATTTAATCTAACTTGAAACTAATTACTGTGGATCTGGTAGCAGTATAGCTGTAACAGAAGGGAAAATTATGATTATGGTCACATTTGTGACGACTGAGTTCCAAGCATCATTGACCCTAGATCTGGTTTTGTCTTTTTTTTACAGATAATTCTTGGTATCTTTCACCAAAGAGTGATACTCCGTATGGAATTTATGAAATTCCTGTAAGTGTGATTGATAATGGAGGAAAGAGAGGAGAGAACATAGTAAGAGTTAATCTCTGTGATTGTGTAACTCCAACTGAATGCGACGGCAGAACTCGTCAGCTTTCTGGTGGAAATGTTACCCTTGGCCTCTGGGCCATCCTTGCAATGATCTTAGGATCTTTATTATTGCTGCGTAAGTACATTTTTTTAAAACATAAAGTACAATTCACTTTATTATAAAATTAGCTGAGACAACCAGATTCAAACTCGATTCAAATATTTTTTATTTTGGCTGTTATATATCCGTCATCGGTGATTTAATGTACCTGCTCTGTTTAGATCCGTATCACAGGTTTCCTGCTCTCATATTGTGTTGTAGTTACTGTGTGTGGATTTCTGTTTATTTGTTTAAGGATATGTTTTGTGAGATGTTCTGTATGTTCATGTAAGTGATGCATAAAATACTGTATTTAGCACTTGAACTGAAAGACTTCAAAATAGCTTGTCAGTTCTAGAAACATTTCTGTTTCTAGGAATGCTGAAATCATTTTCCCAGAGTATTTTGTGAGTTCTGTTGTGTTGTGGATTAAAACATGAAGTATCTGAGACACTGGATTTCACAAGGGATTTTACAAGAGCCCATATAATCATTAAACCACTGAATATACTGAGTTGAAAGGGACCCATCAGGATCATTGCATTGAAATCCTTGGCCTCACACAGCACACCAAGAATCACACCATGTGTCTGAGAACATTGTCCAAATACTTCTTGAACTCTGTCAGGCTTGGTGCTCTGACCGCTTCCCTCCAGAGCCTGTTCCAGTGCCCAACCACCCTCTGGATGAAAAATCTTTTCCTCATATCCAACTTAAACCTCCCCAAACTGAGCTTAATGCCATTTCCTTGTCACTGGTGATGAGAGTGAAGAGATCAGTGTCTGCCCCTGAGCTTCCCTTGAGGAAATTGTAGACTGCAATAAGGTCTCCCCCCAGTTTCCTCCATGCTGAACAGATCAAATGACCTCAGCACCTCCTCATACAGCTTTCTCTCAAGGCTCTTTACCATCTTCATGGCCTTTCTTTGGACACTCTTTAATAGCTTAAAATCTTCCTTATATTGTGGCATCCAAAACTGCGCACAGGTGAGGCCACTCCGATGCAGAGCAGAGCAGGACAATCCCCTCCCTTGCCTGGCTAGTGATGCTGTGCCTGATGCACTGCAGGACAGGGTTGGCCCTTCTGGCTGCCAGGGCACTGCTGACTGATATTCAACTTGCCATGGACCAGGACCCCCAGGTCCCTTTCTGCAGCTCTGTTCTCTAGCATCTCTTTTCCCCGTCTACGCACACATCCAGGGTTGCCCCATCTGAAGTGCAGAAACATTAAAGGACAAGTTGAATAGTTCACAGCAAACCAAAACCTTGAATAGATGTTGTGCTATTGGAGCTGCCCAAAACTTAACAGATTCTGAGAAGACTAATATTGCTGTTAACCAGTGAGACAATGACAATGATATATAAAAGCAAAATCAAGTTTTTGTTGTTTTTTTTTTTTTTTAATAAAATCAAACAATCTGACTAATAACATCCTTAAAAACCACAGAGGACATGCTGAAGTAGCTAGTATTTCAGAATTTGGTTTTTGGTTTTTTTTTTTCCTTCTTTCTTATCCATTTTCTCTGATAATAGTAAAACTGTCTTGCTCCTGTTGAATCTCAGCTAGCTGTTCTTACTTAAGTAGCTGGAACACTGGGACCTGGACATGTTTTGAAGGCTAGCTAGATCAATGTTTTACTCAGTGGGGCAGGTACCAAAAATTTGGGATATATCCTGAAGGTGGAATTTTCAGGTGTGGGAATATGAAGTAGGAGAGCTGTGTGAAATGTCACCTACCTCTTTTTCACTGCCTCTTGACTGCATCACTTACAAACAGGTCCTTTATTTTACTGTGGATAGGTTTTATCCTGTGCATCCTCTGCTCAGTGCTGTCATGGATGTCTTCTTCCCATCTGTCAGCATCAGGAAGCAACCTGCTAGAATCATTGATGCAGATCTCTCTGACAGCTGATGCTACAGAAGCTAAATTAGCTTGAAAGTGGCTCTTGGCCAATTTTCACAGAAGTTTATATGTTCAGAGATCAAATTTCTCAGTGGGCAGTTAGGCAGAACTCTTCCTTGTGGGCTTTATTTTTAAGCTAACAATTTGAAAAGTGCAGAAAACAGAATGTTTCTCTGAATGAAAGGTTTAGTCATTTGTTTAGGAAAGGCATTAGTTAATCATGATTCTATTATTCAAAGTCATTTCTAGGTGAGTTTCTGACAACAAAAAGTGGTATTAATAGGAATAAAATGAATACAAGGGATTAAATAAGATTGTTCTATAGCATAATCATGAAAGTCCTCTAGGGTTCTGCTGACCTTTCCTGTGAAGCAGAAGTTTCTGGTATTGGGACATTTAGCTTGCCTGTTAGTGCCTTATGATATAATCTGACATTTGCATATTCAGACATGAAAAATATCTCCTGTACAACCTAATTGTAGGCATAAGACACAATTTTTCACCTGGGTTTGGACTAAATTTTTCATTAATGTGAAATTGTGTAAGTCACAGTGCTTTCATAAAGGATGTTGACATTTCTTTTGGAAAAGCCAGATGTGTTTTAGAAGAATGAAATAATTCAATAACGCAGTGTTATGATTACTCTCTATACCATTTGGGAAAAAAAAAGTGAATATATAAAGCTTTAAGTATGGGCATTTTTGGAAATGAATTTCTTTTTAAACCATTCTTGATGCTTAGGCCCTTAAAATTCATTACCCAGCATAAGTAGATACCATTGTGAGGTAAAACTTATAATATTATTTCTTTTTCCATAGTAATCCTGATCACAATTTGTGGCTGCTGTGGCGCTGGGGTAATGCACAGGCAGGTGACTGATGATTGTGCCAATCACAATTTAATCATTTCAAACACAGAAGCTCCAGGAGAAGAAGTGATGGTAAGTTGTCTGTTTGTTTCAACATAGAAACTTGCAATTGAGATGTCCATAACATTGCAGTTTGAGAACAGGACCACCTGTCAGTAAGTGATTTAATAAAGGAAATAAGCAAACAACGAAGGGATCATTAGATGTACTTTGCTATTTAACAAGAATTTGAAAATTATTACTTTAGGCAGAGGTGATAGTACTATATACATTTAAACATACCTTATAGTCATTAGGTTGGCTACTTGTAATTCTTCCAGATTTTAAAGATTTGGTTGGAAGCTTCAGGTGAACATTTTAATAACATTTCCAGTCATTTTTAACAATGAGATTAGAATTAAATTAATTATTTTGCCTATGTTGAAAATGTGTTAATGGCAAAACATTATTTTTCCTTGGAGAAGGGTTTTTATATTTAGCAGATAGCTGTGTAAATTGCAGATGCAATTTGAGCCCTTCCCCTGAAAAATGACCTCAAATGCAGTTGATTTTATGAACAGGTCCATGTTGATGAAATTTTTCTTGCTTTTGGCATCTAAGCTTCTTTCAGTCTACCATGAACATTGTTCAGTCTGGGACTGCATTCATGCAGAATAACTTAGCTCTTTAGACTACCTCTTTTCTGTCATCCTCCACCCCCTGACATTGTCTTCCCCAAGAAGAGGAGATGAGTTTAAAAATAATATTTCATGTTGAAAACCAAGAAATCGTTATGGTGGCATGAGTAAAATTTCTTGTTGCCCAGGAAGAATAATGTAGTGCCATTATAAACTGGAATATGGATTGTACACATATATACACTTCCATTTTTACATATCATATAATATCATCATATCATATCATATATCACAGATACCCTCTCTTCTCTCTTGTCTTAGTATCCTTTCCTGAGATTATTTACTGATCTTAAGACACTAAGGATAGCCTTTTGTTCAAAATATCACAGTGCCAAGAAAGAGGCTTCTCAAATTTCAGTTGTGACAGTTTCTGATTGCCGTTTCTTCTTTTTGAATTAAAAAGGAAAAAGAAATTAGGAGAAAAAAAGATGTCCTCACTACTGCTTTTTTGTTTTGTTTTGTTTGTTTAGGATCACAATATAATTCCTCTACAAAATACATGTGATCAAGGAGGGTATGGAGTAAAGACAGGAGAGCAGCAAACATTTGAAATGGTAAAAGGAAGGGGGAATACCTTGGAATCAGTCAAGGGAGGTGGACATCAGACTCTGGGATCAGTTAAAGAAGGAGGAGGACAGACTGTGATGGATACTTGTAGATACTCCTACTCAGAGTGGCATAATTTCACACATCCTCGTTTAGGTGAAGTAAGTATTCTGAAAGAGATTTTCTTTGAAGTGTAGGTTATGGTCAATATATACAGGCCTTTCAAGGAAGATGTGTAAATGTGCTAGAAAGGTGGCTTTTTGGTTCTGGTATCTTTTAATTTTTCCTCTCCTTTGATCCTCTGCATCCCCTTTGGAATATTGCTCTATCAAGGAGTACTCCTTGACATATTTCAGGCATAAGTGTAAATTACTTTCTTCTTTTGGCTTAAGCTATAGGCAGTGTGCTGTTTTTAATTTTGAATAATTACTGAAACTTTTGTTCGTTTTTCTGAGGATGTCTCTTTGCTTTTAGTCTAACTGCTTGATTCGTGCTAATTTAAACCTCATACTTAGCAATGGTGCAGAAATGAATGTACAGCATTAAAAATATAGTCCATTTCTTGGAGATCAAAAAACTCTCACTACTTGTCTAACTAGTTATGTATAAATCAGTCTTTTAATTTTCAGTGAATTTTAGTTGCTTGACAGGTTATTTAAACAGGTTCTTCCTCTTTTATTGTTACATATGTAATTAGTAGAAATTATTTCTTTATTAAATACTTATATTTTGTAGTCGTAATGATATAGACCAATCATGTGCATTTTTTGTATGTAGGAATCCATTAGAGGACACACTGTGATTAAAAATAATTGAATGAAAGGTAAATCAAAAAGAAATTTTTTTTTTGCAATATGTTTAGGATAACAATTTAAGAAAATGATAAGATCTGTTCTGTTCCTATCCAGAAGGTGCACCTATGCAGACAGGATGAAGAACAGAAGCATTCTGAAGATTATCTCCTTTCATATAACTATGAAGGAAAAGGATCCTTGGCTGGCTCTGTAGGCTGCTGCAGTGATCAGCATGAAGAAGAGGCACTTGACTTCTTAGATCAGTTGGAACCCAAGTTTAGGACATTAGCAGAAACATGCATCAAAAGATAAATGTGCCTTTCACAGTGCTGAAAAAAACCTGTAAATAAGTGGCTGTCGTACTTTTGTGATATTAGGTACTTTGGAATTGAGAGGGGTAGACGTTTATCAAAATTAAGATAGACAGGTGAGAGTGTAAATAACTCTTGCTTTAAATTTACATTTTCTTACACTGGACACATTCTATCAGAACAAAAGGACTCAAAATATTTTAGGTTAATGTAGTAATGCTAGTTTCTACTTAGATTTTGTTTTGTGTTCTTTGTGATTGCTCACAATGCAAATCTTGGTGTTCTTTTAGTTAATTATACAGCTTCAAAATTTTATTGTATTTGGCTTTGGAGAGGAAAGCTTTATAACTCACTGTTTCTTTGTTTTCTTTTATTTTTTGTAGAAATGAAGCAAATCATATTGTTGGTGGATATCAAATACCTTGTTAACTTATATGAGCTGAGATACAAAATATTTTTTCATTTTGGACGTAAAAATACTTATGAATATATTAGAAAACTTTACATTTTGATTGAAAATTAAATATATATATATATATATATATATATATATATATTGTATATATGTAAAATAATATTCAAAAATATATTTTTCTCCTAATGGGTTACCACCCATCAAACTTGCTATCCTAAGGGATTTATGGCATCACCACATAGGGTATCAGCATTGTATGCGAGGATGTATTTTTCTTTTAAGGATATAAGAGATCAAAAAAAAAAAAAAATCATGCAATAGAGAAAACTATCATATTTCAAATGAATGCAATTCAAATCTCATGTTTACTTCACACAAGTTTGTACCTCAGTTTCTTGTGAGTTTTGACATAGTATCATTGCAGAAATGATGACCATTGCCAAGAGTTTTGTCCAGTGTAGCTACCACTACCTTTTCTACTTGCCCTGCTATGGACTTCATTAAACTCTTTCTTTTTGGAGGTAGAGCTTGATAGAAGATATGGCTCAAATGGATTGACAACACTGCGTTAATAATGTGTTTTTGAGAGATACATTATTATTGACATGCAGAATTACAGTGGGAGAAACCATCTGTTTTGAGTGTAATTTTGGGTAGTTGTAGAGGTCAGCGTTTACGCACATCTCTGGCAGAAACCATCTGAATCCCATTTGTTACTGTACTAGATTAAGCATACATATACACTATATATATATATATATACACACACACAAAAGTCTGAAATACCTTTGGCAGTTGACAGTAGTGGGACTTGACTGCTGCCATAAGCAGCAGGTGGAATTCCGCCTCTGCTTCCCAGGTTTTAAGTGTTTTTTTAATGTTTGCACTCCTGGTTAAGTAATCTGTCTTCTGCACTCTGGGAATTCTCTTGTGCCTTAAAAGAACATCTTGGTGCCTATGAGAAACTTGTGCAATTACTTATTTCTCGGTGCCTATGAGAAACTTGTGCAATTACTTATTTCTGTAGCTATAAAATCTTTTAGGATTTGCTCTGTAAACATACGCTTTAGAGATATTTTTTAAAAAATTACTATAACTAATGATCTGTAATAGGAATAATTGCTAAGAACCAAGAGTCATGCTGCTCTAAATTTCAGTCACTGCAGACTTCCAGTGGTTGCAGTTCATTCCATAAGAATTACAGTGAAAACCCTTAACAGTATAGAAACTTAGCAACATTATAAAATAGTACTTTTAAAACTTTATGTTTTACACTGTAAATGGGCTTCAGAATATTTTGGGTAAGAACTAGCTGTGGTTAAGAACTTCATAGACTAATGTTAAATATATTTTACTGTATCATTTGAAAGTGGTAATGTATTCATCCTGAAGTAAATACACTGCCAGTGGCAAGAATGACAGCAGCAGCAAAATACTAGATGAGAAGCAAGGTGTTACAAACTTGCTTCTTTTAAAAAATGTGTGCTAACACTTCTCTTCTGAACACTGCTCATCTTTATCACTGACATAAACAAAATTTTCTGTACATGGATGGTTAGATCTGTGACTGATACAAGTCAGAATTTCTCTGCTGATGCCAGTGGAGCTATGCTGACTTTATGTCAGGTGAAGATCTTTCCCCTAGTGATTTTCTTGCTGCTTTGTCTTGCATTTTATGCTATAGTTATTAGCTATACACTTTTTAAGGTAATAGTAATATCTCCCTCTCCCTCTCTTAATGTTTGGTGGTGTTTTTGTTTGTTTGTATTTTAAATTATATGAAAAATCCTGTGGTTCAGAAGGACCTAGGATAAATAATGACTGCACTCTTTTGAAAATTACTTAGAGGGTGGTGTAGAGAAACCCCTGTGAATGTGGTTTCTTTCCTCATGAAATACAGTAGTAGTACTTTTCTAAAAGAATAGACCAAATTTGTACGAGCTTAAATTGAATCAGTGTTGGCTGTTTTAAGCAGATGGTTGCCAACTTACCATCATAGAGTTAAAATATTTAAATTAATTAATTATTTAAATCAAAATAATACTTTTCTAATCTAATCTACCTTAAAAATGTTTTATTTGGTTTTGGTTATTTTTTTTTTTTTACATTTCAGAAAACACAGCTAATTACTTTTTTTTTCCATTTTTAAACAAACTAGAAACAAACTAGTAGAATCACTTCTACTCCTTTGTCTCTTTTAAAAACTAAAATTCTGATTTGAATGAGCTATTTCTGTAAAACCAAGACTAGAAGTGAGATGCTTAAAAAAAAGAACTGCAAAATATTATTTTCATTATATCTTCTAATTATGTGAATGGAAACTTTGTACAAAGCATTAAAGTTTACAGATACCAAGTACCAGGTAACATTTGTGTAAATCTTATAAACGGAATATTTCAAAATGTAAATTCACTTGTTGTTATTGTCTTGAATCGCCTTAAAAATTGTGAAGATTTCTTCCCTGCAGCTAGGTAATCTGCAATCTACCTAGCTGTGTCAAAATTATCTTAACATCATATTTTTAGGTATATTTTGTACAACAGTGAGTAATAAATTTTTTGCAAAATAAAAGAATATTCTATAAAAACTCTTAATTTCTTGTACGTGAATCAGTTTATGAAGATAAGTATGCCTATTTCTGAAGGGAATTTTTAAATTTTAATGCAGTGCTCTTGTGCTCCTATAGTGCTGTAATACAAGTAGTAGTTGTCCTTGAAGCATGAGCTGAGGAGGGTTCTGTCTGGAGTTTATACTTGGCAAATTCAGGATATTAAGAGTACAAAGCATTACTCTGTCATCTTGCTGATAATTTGTAAAAAATACACAGTGCCTGCTTTGCAAAGCTCATAAAAACCATTTGAAAACCAGTAGCAGCAGATAACCCAAATTTTAATATGCTTGGCATGTAAAGCTACAGAGTATCAGTATAGTGGGGGTTATGATATTATGATCAGGAGACAAGTGGAATGTAAGTTTGGTTATCCAGCTTCAAGGAAAGGGAAATTCACAGAATAGCTGAGATTGAAGGGACCTCTGGAGGTCCTCTGGTCCAACCTCTTTGCTCAAGCATGGCCACTTATAGCTGGTTGTTCTGGACCATGTGGATTTTGAGTATCTCCAAGGATGGAGACTACAGCCTCTCTGGGAAGCCTGTTCCAGTGCTCAGTCACCTTCAAAGTAAAAATGTTCTTCCTGGTCTTCAGATGGTGCTGCCTGTGTTCTGGGCGCCACTGCAAAGAGCCTGGCTCTGCCACCTATGCACCTTTACTTCAGGTACAGGTATAAATTAATAAGATCACCCCTGAACCTTCTCCAGGCAATAGTTTACATTCCTCAGCCTTTTCTCATCAGAGAAAACCTCCAGTCCCTTCATTGTTTTTTATGCCTTCTTTGGACTGTGTCCAGTATGTCCATGTCTCTCTTGTACTGAGGAGCCCAGAACTAAACACAGCAGTCCAGATATGGCCTCACCAGTGCTGATTAGAAGGGAAGGATCACTTCCTTTGACTGGGTGGCAACACTCCACATGCAGCCCAAAATGTCATTGGCCTCCTCTGTGGGGAAAGCACATTGAGTTATGGTATCCACTAGGAGCCCCAGGTCCTATGCTGCCAAGCTGTGTTTTCCAAGCAGCTAAGCTGCTGCTTACGCCTTCCAGCAGCTATCAGGGTGGTAAAAATGCCCCATGAGGACCAGAGTCTGCAGATGGGAGGCTGCTTCCAGCTGCCCATGGAAAGCCTCATGCACTTCTTCCTGGTCAGGGGATGCGCAGCAGACACTCACTACCTTGTCACCCACATTGTTTATTCCTTAATCCTCTCTGATAAGTTCTCAGTGAGCAAGGAGCAAAACTGTCTACAGAGCAGGTCAAACTGACAGCTGAGTCTATCTGTCCCTCGAAGCAGAGAGTCACCCGCTGCTGTCACCCACTTGTGGCTTCCTCGTGGTGCCTCTGTATGGCTCGGGGTCAGCGGGTGCAGATGCTTCTCTTGAGAGCACACCTCATTCCTCCTTGAGGGCAGTGAACCTGCCTTAATATTCACTCCTTGGCAATATTTATGCCACTGATGTTTTTCAGTTCATATAAAAGGTTCCCCTCTTTCCAGCCCTGTGTTTTTTGTTGCTGTGGGACTCTAAGAAGAGGAGGAGGAGGAGGAGGAGGAATGAGGTCACACAGGCAGCATGGGGAGGGTCCGTGACACTCCATGCTGCCTCATCGAGCAGCCAGCATCAGAGGGCTGAGCTCAGCATTTGTGTACTGGCCATACTCTTGAAATGGAGGGTGGTTACATCCACTGTGCTGGGGTGACTGAGCTGTGGAGAAACTGGTGGGAGGGGAAAGAAAAAAAGACCTGAAACTGAGTCACCTCAACCTCAGTCAGCCTCAAGTTGGAGCTATACTTAAGCATAACAATGAAAATGGGATTCAAAGTCTCTCACTGATCTTGCACTTTTCCTGGTTTTATGTATTTTCCTAGAGGGAGAGTAAGGGGGATTCTTTTATCAGGAGACTGTTACACAACACGTTGTTCTTGCTCTTTTAATCCCATTCAGAGCCTTCTGAATGAATATAAGACAAGTGTTTTAGGTTAAAAGGACTATCTTAGTAGAAAAAAATGTACATGAGATGAGAATGGCACCAGCTTGTCTAACAGAAAATAGACTACCATAAAATCTCTCAGTGTTTGCTATGGTTTTTGTTTGGCCTTACAACTTTTGTGATTTTTATCTTTTTTTTTTTAGGGAACAATGTGTGTTTTCCCATGGTTTATTGTTGATTTCCACTGAAATATTTATTGATTATTACCCTTCAGTATATATTCAAGTGGAACAACGTTAACATTCATTCAAACTTCTATAATATCTTCAGATAAATCTGTGCTATTACAAAAAAGAGTTACGTATAAAAATCAGATTTGCTGAATTTAAAGTTGCCCAGGTAATATTGATGATCAGCAAAGTTAAACAAGGAGATCTACAGAAGCAGTACACTGTTTTGAACAGTTTTCAAACACCTAAAGTCTTATTTTGGCTGAGGCATTTGAAAACTCTGTGTGCAGTGCTTTCCATCAGCAAATACCTTGAAGAAATCTGCAACTCCAAAGTACTAGCTTCATATGTTAAGGAGAAATGACATTATTTATTTTCAAGCAACTCCCCAAGCAATTTGTTCTGTTGTCTGATCCCAGCCTCCTCATACTATTTTGGGACTTTTTCTCTTTAGCTCTAGCCTCCAGATCCCTTTCTTATCCTAGTTTTCTCTTCCCCTTTGTTTTTGTTCTCAGCCTTGGCCTCAGGACATGTCTCTGTCTGAATGCTGGTATCATTTCTTACTTCTCAAAAGATATGTTTTGTCTTTTTTTTTTTTTTTTTTTTTTTTTCATATGTCAAACACCTCTTTTGCAATTTGCCCTCTCTTCTTGCAGTCCAGCTTCTGTGTAATCTGAATCTGAGAGGGCTGTCTGAATACCAGGGTCTGTGAGGAAAAGGCAAATAATTTTTATAAATTACATTTTAAAAATGTAGACATCTCCAAATGAGGTAATCATCACACAGTGAATTTCTAGTTAGCAGAGATTTAGATAATGGGGTTTTGGATCATAATTCATTCAATCTGAAGATAAAGGTTTCTATTTGGTCAAATGAATCCCACCTCTGTATCTAATTTCAGTCAGGAAATTATGTTTACAGTGACAATTTAAAGGACAGCCTTGGTCAACTTTAAAGATCCTTAGACAAAGCATGTTTCAGAAAGGTCCTTCTTTGCATATGACCCAACAGACACTTATAGGCTGTCTGCAAATTGCAAATCAGACTCCTAGTTTGATCACATGGGACAGGCATGATACTAGTACACATATAACTGACAGGAGAATAACCCCATGGAAATAGTCAAACTTCTATTTAAAAAATTAGAGACATTGAAACTTTTGAACAGGAAGGTTGTGTGTGTGTGTGCACATTATTTTTTTTTCACTTTCTAAGAAAACATTAGATTTTTGAGCTAAAGTTAAATATGCTGCTAAGAAAAAAGTCAGCCTCCACCTAATGCCAAACAACTTAGATTTTCAATGCAAATGATCTTTATCACTTGACATTATTAGACTGAAAGTAGTCTTGGGCAAACAAGGACGCATTACGCAACTCTTTAAGTACAGGTAACTTTGTTGGATCAACCTATAATTAAGCCATCCTATAACTACAACCAAATCATGACAAACTTACCACATAAATGCTAAAAATCAAATAAGCTCATAAAGTCCCAACTCTTTCCTTCCACTCTAAGGAGGCTGTAATTTGACCAGATCAAAGAGTATTTGATGAGGTTTAACGATCCCCCTGTGCTCTAGAACACAAAAGCGATTGGCACCTTTTCCTCGCCTTCCTAACACATGTTTTTGAGATCACCTTATATCTTGGGTTTTGTTTTGTACACAGCTCAATCAGTCACTACATCAGTAACAAAACTAAAGGGAAGAAGTTACGTATATTACACTAACATAAAGCAAATACAGGAAGCCATTAGGTAGCAATCAAATGATACATGATTTTCTCATGCTACTGATAAATTCTGCAGTAACATTAAAAAAAAAATTTTCTGATGACCAGTGGATGTCTGTTTGACTTTTTTCTCTCAAATTAACCAGATATCTAGAACTCCAGACTTACAGTGCTGGTAATAGCCAGGAAAATTTTACACAACAGAAAATCTTCTATTAACAAATAATTATTTTTAATAATTATGAAGGAAATAACAATATCAAAAGGAAAATTTAAAGATCATACTGTTATGTGGGGTAGCACTACAAACAATCATAATCTTTGCAGTGTTAGCTTTATTAGTTTTTATCTTACAGAAATTGTATGGGGAAAAATTTTTTTATAAAATATTAACCCTATTTTGTTCTAGCTTTCGGACAAAAAAATCCATTTTTTTTTTTAACCAGTGATGTTATATATAATTTGTTTCCTAGGATAGCTGTCTCCTTTGTGTACTGGTGACAGTATAGCATGGATCACACTGGTCTGTAACATGAATATCAGGAAAAAAAAGGAAAAAACCATGGTTTACTCTTATCAGAGAAATGGTGGCAGGAAGATGTTAGAAATAGCTATGCACTCTTTATTCACTGTAAGGCTCACTTGTCTGGATGGAATCAGGTGTAAACACTGAGAAGATGAAACTTTATTTCCCTCATCATTGTTATTAAAACTATATAATTTTTCCAAAAACTGCTCTGCTTTCTGTTAGTGTGATACATGAGTATTGAGGTAGGGTGTCAATGCAAACATCTAAAGTATAATACTCAATGTGAAGATCTCTGAGCCATGCATACTTTTGAAGGAGTATGCATTTCTTTCTAAGTACCCCACAGAGTGTTTAACAAAGCCACATCATCTGCTCTCAGCACTTTTGCAGTATTCACCCCTTCAATTAGGAACATGTCAGAGGACAGGTCAACTGAAACTTATACTAAAGGATGACTTGTTGGCAGGAATGAGAGTTCCTGGCAGCAATATCTGCCTCAATTTGTCCATCCTTCCCTGTAGTGAGGGTGCACATCTCTACACCCTTCCCAGCCTGTGCCCCAGCTAAGCAGCCCTTGCTGCTGAGCCATGGACAGGCATCGGAGGAGGTGCCAAGCCTGGGAGAACAGGCCAGCTCTGCTCTGTATAATGTTTCTGAAAATGGGTTTGAAGGGAAGAGCAGAGTGCAGCCAGCAATATAATACATGCCTGCCAAGAATGCAGCACTACATATCTTCTGAAACTCAATACAGTTATGGAAAAGCTGGAACTCCTAATATCATTTGAGCTTAGTGTCACCTATGACAGTTTGCTGCTGATAAATACAAAGTTTGAAACTCATTTTCTAGACCATTAAAGGCTTTCTCTGTTTTTCCATGGACATATACATGCACACAATAATATATACAAAAAAAAAATGTTGATGGGGTGAAGAATGTCTTTGATGTCATTTTAACAGGGAGGATGAACCTTGAAATCTGTTGGGCAGTTAAGCACTTGTAAAACAGTTACTTCTGCTTGAGGTTTAACTGGTAAAAAAAAAAAAAAAAAAGTAGGGCAGGTGTTGTAATAAAATAAACTACTGATTTGTTGTTATTGCAGCTGAAACACAAAGTTTGATTTAAGCAGGAGATAACCTGTGCAATCAGCTGATGCTGGAAGCTGCAGTTATGTTTTCAACTGTGTCCTTGTAGCCAGGTGTGGGACAGTAGCCATCAGTTCCACATAAATTTATGCACATAAAAATCTGTGAGCACATAGTCTGACAGACCCGACTGACAGAAAATTCCCTTTCCTGACATCTGTGCTTGAAGCTCTTCATGCTGTGCTGTTAGTGTTGACAAGGACCACAGCTATGACTGAAAGTTGTTTCCATTAAGGATGGGAACAAGAGAATGGTAGAAACAGGATCTGCAAAAGACAGGAAACAGAATGTTATTCAGCTATTGGTATGATAGAGTATAAATGTACTATGATGTATGTGAATTCAGATAAAAAATGCAAATAACTAATTGACTTTTTTGATATTAGAATGACACACCCATACTCATCACATCCATCACAGGATATGCAGAGCATAGATTTCCTCTCTGTGGCCTATTGCAACAAAATATAGGCAAAAATTTCAACATTTATGCCCTAATAAGCAACTACATACAATGTATCTTTGAATGAGTCAGAGACAACATTGATCAGTAAGTATCAAGAAAACAGACCTAAATTTGAAACCTTGCTCAACCCTTTTACTGAAAGTAAACTGAAGCATTTTTGCACAAGTTAAGAATTGCAAGACAGGACTGAAATGGAGTCAAAATAAAATTTGGAAATGATTTGTCCTTTGCATAGATCTGCTTGGTTAAAAGGGAGAAATCACTTCCTTTTAAAATATTGTTTAAATTCCAACAGCTGCACAATTGCGTGATGGTGCTCAGAATTGCTGGCATGAAGTGAATTTTCCAGAACCACCCTGCACACTCCATGAATGAGTGACCAGAACCCAGAGGCTGATCTACAGGGGCTGTAGGAGTTCCAGATTAATTTTACATTACCGAACAATCTGTCAGACCAACACTGGATCAGTAGGTTAAAGTGCTTGGTGCCAAGGCTTTTACTTACACACTGAGGATGATTAGGGCAATTTCAGGTGACCTCAGCCAAGATTTAACCTTGTTCCCTGACAGGAACATCCCCTTCCTGTGATTAAAGGCCCTTTGAGGGCTGTTCACTGGCTGAAGCTTTGTATCATCATTAGGAGTTATGAGTGTATTTAATGCACACACAGAGCAGAGATTTGGTTGAGTTTCCTCCTAAACAAATTCAGTTTGCTGCTACCAGAACTGGTCTGAGAGCTGCACCAGCATGCAGTAAGTGGGGGTGACTTGGACATTTATGTCAAAGTACTCTAGAGAAAAATGTCCATGAAGAAACTGCTTTGATGACTGGGGCACTCTTGCCCAATGCAAGGTATGTACAAGCCAGCATTTTGTCAAAAGCATGTGAGACCTGGCATCTGCTATAAACCTCTCTTCTGTCTGACACTGTAAGAAGTCATCCCTAAATTCATATTGCATGAGGTTCATCAAGGACTTCTTATCGTATTTCACTAAATTTAGAAATACATGAAGATATAATATTTTTCTGGTTGCCTTCAGCAACAGATACCACATTTACCTGGGTCACTCCACATGGAAAAAAGACAGGTTCATTACAATAAAAGCAGAAATGAAACAGGTTTAATATTTTAAAATAATCAAGTGACAAATTTGTTGATATAATTTAAGTTAAGGTCATATTCACCCCGGGCTGTGAAACTCAAATGCACAAGGAAAACAGGATTTGTTTGGCTGGATCAACTTGTAAGTCTGTAGCTGTGAAGAAACTGGTGAACCTCTTGCTAGTGAAGCACAGAAAACTTTTGATGACATAGTAGGTGCAGAATCTGGGACAACTGATAGCATCATACTAAGAATGAAGAGAATATTAAAAGTAGTTAAGATCAAGGCAGAAGGCACATATCAAAACTAGTTAGATTAAGTGCAGATAATGGCTGTGTGAATATGAGTTGTTCAAAACAATTTTCAAGCCAAGTTAAAAAAAAAGTTGAAGTATTGCATCAGCTATATCTTTGAGCTTATATAAAAAATCATTAGCATTTTAATGCACTGAGAAAAAAATAATTCATATATACTGGAATTATACTGTCTCCTCATATTCTGAAATCAACATTTTCTATTTCTCAAAATGGTATTTCCTATGTATTTGTCTTTGTGATTTATATAAAATACTCCTTTACCTTCCAGGTAAACACAGGAAATAAATATTATAAGATGAAATGAGCAGAGAAAACATATACTCCAGCAACTCTTTTAAAATGCTAAAATTATTATTTGCTCCATGAATAAACTTGATGAAAAGAAAAGAAAAGAAATGAGGAGAGAAGGGAGAAATAAGATGAGCAAGGAGAAATAAAAGCAGAATAAATTTGAAAGCATTGCATCCATTAGCAGATGTACAAATATCTAGTTTACATTGACTTGCTTGCCGGCCTCTATTTTGGTCATGCAACCTGCTTTAAAAAGCAAGCTGAAATTCATATATTTGTTCATGAGATTTGCTGCTTGCTGTGATTTGACACTCTTACTGAATACTGTTCTGCTGCTACAAGGCAGTTTACTTTTACTGTCCAAACATGTCTTACCAACGTGATTTAATTGGCTCCTAACAAAATTGCTATGATAATAAAAATTCTCAAAGAAAAATGATTGCAAAATTTCCCTCAACAGTGACTCAGTTGTGAACAAGATCAAACATAAATGCAATAGAAGAAGAGAAATGTTGAGCAACTAAATCTGACTCTTGCCACATGAGACACCCAGTAAAGCTAATTTTGCCAAAAGACATGTCTTGGATTTACTCTTCTGGAAAGGAACATTAAAATACAATGTCCTGTGAGGCAACTGGGCCAACACAATCATCAGAAAATCATATATGAAAGGAAGATTAAACTCTGAGGAAGATTAAGCTCTTCAATGTGAATAACCTGTTGCAGAACACCTAACCACAAACGTGATTGGTGAATGCCTGGAAGCAAGAGTTCAGAAGCTGAAGGGTGGATCTTTAGTTTAGCTTGCTTAGGTACACGTCATCAACATAATCTCCGTTTCTTGCTTGTCAAAGTTCTTTGTTTCTCCGTTGTATTTTCTTTTTTATTGTCCTGGTTTTTGGCCTTCACCTTGAGCAGTGAAACACACAGGGACACACAGCCTGTGGGATGAGAATACCTGTAGCTGATCATGAATTCTCCTGTCCTGTAGTGTGGACACTGCCCCTCAACACCAGACAATGCCCTTTGCAGATCAGTTCCTATTTGTCTGCACTGTGCTGCATAGCCAGAACTGCTATATCACTTTTTTCCACTGTTGTTCCTAACAAGTGCATTACCAAATGCTTTATGATGTTCATCTATAAAATAATAATATTGTGGTATAGTAGCTATCAGAGGAAATGAAGACTAGAAACAAAATAAATTATGGCAAAAATCCCTGTTAGTGATAAGTAGTAACTCTTGAGCTTCACAGGAAATGTGAACCAGGATGGAGTGCATGAACTTCACTACTATCTAAGACTCAAATGCAGAGAAGAGCAAGCTGGCTCTTCTAAGAGCCGTTTTATGCTCTAAGTTTTGTGCTCTTTCAGATTTACAGCATTCATCTCTTGGGCCAATTCCCCGTGAACATGAACCAGTTAGAACAGCAGTGGTGAAGACAAACTCTTTCATCAAGATATTGGCATAAACTATTCCAGTTGCTTGAAAAACACAAGGAATTGAACTTAGACCACTGAAATGAAGGCTGAGAGTAAAAATATATAATGGTGCGACATGCTGGAGAAACAGTATTTATGCTTTTTGTATTACAGCAAGTTTTCTTTGCTTCAATCCTTCATTCCTGTAAGAGGGATGGTAACAGCTTTGTAGTCAAAGACTGCAGTGTCTGAAGTTACTCCAGGTAATAGTAAGACTCATAGGTCAGAGGTTTGCTGTGCTTACTCTGTACAAGCAGAAGACAAACAAGAAAAGCCTACACTTCAGAGTGTGCACTATAAATAAGTTGTATTGGTTTTGGCTGGAGTTTAGTAGCTTGAATGGTGCTGTGGTGAGGGTTTGGGATGAAATTAGCATTGATAAGTTTGGGGTGTTTTTGTTATTGCTGAGCAGCACTTACACAGAATCAAGGTCTTTTATGCTCCTCACCCCACCAAACCAGTGAGGAAGTTAGGAGAGCACAAGGAGTTGAGAGCGGGCACAGTTAGGACAGCTCACCCCAGCTGACCAGAACTGGTGGAAGAAGGCAGAAGGAGGGACATTTGGAGGTATGGAATCTGTCTTCCCAAGTAACTCTGACGTGTGATAGAGCCCGGTTTTCCTGAAGAAGGCAGAGCGCCTTCCTGCCAATGGGAAGTGGTGAATTAATTCCTTATTTTGCTTTGCTTTGCTGTGCGCACAGCCTTTGCTTTCCCTCTTAAACTGTCCTTATGTCAACCCATGGGTTTTCACACTTTTGCTCGTCTTATTTTCTCCCCTACCCCTCTGCAGGGGAGTGAGCAAGCAGCTGTGTTAGCTGCCTGTTGAGGTTAAACCACGACAGAAGTGAATCAAAGAACTTTGATTGAAAGGTAAAGGACAGCATTATCAGATGTACAACACTGCCTAAAACAGTTGGGTGCTTCTCCAGTCAACAGATGTAGCAGCACCTCAGTATTCTACCTGGATTTTATCATATGGTGCTGCTTTTTACACTGTTCCTCTCATGTTCTCATAGGAGTATAAATGTTTTCATTCATCTTACAACGGGAAAAATGAGGGTTTTTTTCCTCAAAATGATAATTATAGTTTATGTAAAACACTTATTCACACACTTCATGTTTCTTTATTTCATGTTACTACAAAGGATAAGATTTGCTCTCAATTTCTGTTGAGGTAATATGGGCTTCACCTCTTATCCTAATATTCATATATGACAACTGAGTGTCTCTACTGCATTGATTTTCATAATTATCCAAGTTTCAACAAGCCATTAATATGTTAATTATAATATTCTCATGAATGTGTTATGAGCTGATTTTCTCCAAGCTCACTTCTCAATTTATTACCTAAGAAATCTTCTATAGGCAAGAAATAAATAATATTACAAGTTTGCTTTAAAAACAAACAAACAAACAATGAAAATTAATGCAAATTTAGCCACATGTACTTAAAGAGATAAGAAATACTTGTACCAATTCATGCTTAAAGGGGATGTAATAGTTCCAGAACTGACTTCCACTAGATCAAGCAATTCAAGTTCACTGTAAGAAACCCCTGCAGAAAAGAACATTATATTCCATATTGAATGTATTTTTGTTTGTAGAAATTTTAGAAAGGGCATTTAGCTACAGGCTGTATGCATTCTTGGTTTAATTTAGGATCACAGGATAAAGATCCTGAATCAGTTTTACAGCTCAATGTACTCCATAACAGTAAGTTGAGAAACAAAGAGCTTGAAAGTTCTCTTTCTCCTATCCTACAACTTTCTACTGCTACATTTCCATTTCTTCTGCTGTCAGATGTCAGGAAAGAAGTTTATCTGTGTTTTTTTTTCCAGTATTTTTTGAGGATCCTGATGGCAGCTATTGATTGAAAGAGAACCTGGGAAACTTGGATCCTCCTATAGAAAGCTCCATCCTGTGCTTCTTGTCTGTAAAGCTCCATCCGGAACAAATACATTGATCCTAAATAGGAAAATATTTAAATTAAATATTGCAGTGAGCCACATGGAGACAGGCTATCTCTTATGCAACTAGTTCTAAAGAATTAATGTTTTACACAAAGACGGAAACACTGCAGCTACATTTTTGGGGAGGATGTCGGAGACAACAGTTAAAGAAACTGAGTTTCATTTTAGAAATCCAACACTAATTGAAAACAAACAATTTTATTACTAATAACTAACTAGTTTTATGGTTCATCATTTAAAATGTCTGCAATTGATTTTAGAAACACAATACAGGACTACATTAACTACTAGTCCAGTCTATAACAGGATTCACTTTACACTTTGACACTCATTCTTCCTATTGGGGCCAAAGCAGATGATTTCCCTGACACAGAGGAATCCACAGTTGAACAGAGAAGTAAATGTCACTTTGAACCGAATCTTTTTACCCATTCTTCATTGTGATCTGTAATAGAAACTCGTGGGGCTCATTTGTTAAGGAAATTCCCCAGTCTGACCATTTACCAGCCTTTCTGGTATTTGCACTTCTGATGCCAGAGATTTTCACTGCTGGGACTGAAGCCCCTCCATAACAGGAGGCTCCAGTGATTTAATGGGTCCCCATTTGGCTCCCCACACACCCCACTCATACAATCAGACCAGGTTTCCTCACCAGTTTTACCCCAGGTTTCCTATGGCAAAGTCTCAGATGTCTCATTCCATAAAGCCATTTATTCACAGTGTAGTAACACAGAAACAGCCAGAACTGGTCTGTCTGAGGAGGATTCCCAGCCAAGGAACACTTGGGCTTTTATACCCTCACAGTCTCCTCATGTGCCAGTCTTGCAACAGTCTCACTCTTGCTCCTGAGTCTTTGTCTCCTGCCTCCTTCTCCATGCCCACCCACTGGGCCATGCCACCCATAGCTGGCATCATGACCTTTGTTATCCTAATGGTCGCAATTCCCACTTCCTGCTGTGTCTCTCAGCTTCCCATTCACCTGTCTGGCCTCACTCATCTTCATGTGTGTTATCCCAAAGCCTGACACATCCAGTTTCATTTCAGGGCTTTTTCCTGTGATCAAAATATATACTAGAAACAGTGCGCAGCTATGTAGGTGAAGTACTAATCCTCCCACATTCTAGGACAGTGTTTAGGACCCAAAGATAACCAGTGATGAGTTATACACCACTTACACAGAGAATCACAGAATCACAGAATACCTGGGTTGGAAGAGACCTTCAAGATTATCAAGTCCAACCCATGCCCTAAACGCCTTAACTAAACCATGGCACCAAGTGCATATCCAGTCTTTTTTTGAACATATCCACTCCACCACCTCCCCAGGCAGGCCATTCCAATATTTTATCACTCTTTCTGTGAAAAACTTCCTAATATCCAACCTATATTTCCCCTGACACAGCTTGAGACTGTGTCCTCTCATTCTGTCAGTTGCTGCCTGGAGAAAGAGACCAACCCCCACGTGACTACAACCACCCTTCAGGAACTTGTAGAGAGTGATAAGCTTGTCTCTGAGTCTCCTTTTCTCCAGGCTAAACAACCCCAGCTCCTTCAGCTGTTCCTCACAGGACTTGTGTTCCAAGCCTCTCACCAGCCACGTTGCCTCCTCTGGACACACTCAAGCATCTCAACATCCTTCCCAAACTGGACACAGTGCTCAAGGTGTGGCCTCACCAGTGCTGAGTACAGGGGAAGGATGACCTCTCTGCTCCTGCTGGCCACACTATTCCTGATGCAGGCCAGATGCCATTGGCCTTCTTGGCCACCAGGGCACACTGCTGGCTCATGTTCAGTCTGTTGTTGACCAGTACTCCCAGGTCCTTTTCTGCCTAAGCACTGTCCAGCCACACTGTCCCCAGCCTGTAACACCGCCAAGACAATACAGATATATAATCTATGATCCAGAAAAGGCAAAGAATGATTGTGCCTGGCATAATTATATTAATCAAGTGAAGAACAACACAATTTTAACTTTCAGTTGTAAAAATAGTAATTGCATGGTTTCAAACTAAAAAATACAAACTAAAAGTACAAGATAAACTTGAGTGCTTACTAAAAATGAAATTTAATTTAACTCCTTGGAATGAAAATAAAAAATTATCTTGAGCTACCTCTGAAACTGCGATGATTCTCAATAGACTCAAACTTTGATGTCGGGTGGTCTCTCAGCAGGCAGGGATACACAGTGCTTGTGCATCCCAACACAGCCAGCCCGCAGCATGCACGGCTCCAGGCACTGCAGGAACTGGCCTCAGGATGGCAGCATGCGATGGCAGAAAAGCGAGACCTTCTAATAATCAGTTCCAACCCAAACTGCATCCTGGGCAGCTGCAAACAAGCGAAATGCAGACTAAAGGCTGCAGTAACAAACCACAAAATCATGTTAGGGTGAAATAGAATTAAAAGGTATCATAATCCCACATTCAGACAAAGTGATGTATCCAGTTTTGTTTCTAGATGGCTATTTCTTTTTTGTAAGTGTTATGATTTTTTATATTTTCATTTGGTGTGTATTTGTCTGCTAGAAACCACTTAATCACCAACAGATAAAAAAGGAGCACAAAGTCAGATGTCCAGGATTGCTGGGACAGAAAGGAAGTAAAAAAAAACCTAAGGGGAAGTTAAAAAGCCATCGTAGAAGGGTACCGTGTTCAGCTTTCAAACCCAGCCCTTCTTCATCACAGCCCTCCTTCAATCAGTTTTCAAAATTACAGCTTGTTTTCCTTCCTGAGGTTCATCTTGCTTTTCCTTTTGAAACCTAAAATCTTTGAAATGGTGCCAGAGACAGATGTATGCGGAAAGCAAAGATTTCTGCTAGAACCACTCTCTACCTTCAAGTATGTGCTGTCCTGCTAAGCTGTAACCTTCACCTTGTGCAGGTGGAGCAGGTCACAGAGTGCAGCAGTGCATCTTGAGAAGAAGGCATTACTTCTGTTTAAAGAAAGCACAGAAAATTTGGGGCAGTGGGAAAGTAAAAGGTCACTGGAGACAATAAAGTCCTTATAATTCTGAGACAAAATAAGTATACCATCTCAAAAAGACAATCTTTGCTGGAAAAGTGATCTCTATAGACGTGACTTGCGAACAGGAAAACTTCACTTTGCAGCCAGTTATATTCGGTGATACCCTACCCCTCAGAAGCATTTGCAAGACAGGAACCCCAATGTTAAATCCCTCTCGGTTTGTCCCCTTTTTGTGTACAGCAACTCCTCTGCATTTTTCAGCCTGTGCTGCCATCGTGTGGTATATTACGTGTTCATGCATTGAAAATTAATAGGAAAAAACAAAGGCGTGTTTTCCATTGTTTCTCTCTTTCGTTTGCTGCTGGCCTGGCACTGACTGTCAGGAGAGAGGTGGAAGACTTGAATCCCCAGCAGCATTTGAGAGTTTTCGTCTTCTGATTATTTTCTGGTTTTGTCCCTTGATCTCAAAAACAGCAGAAAATCAAGCCTGTCATTACAGTAAAGTCTTGCCAAACAGTAAAAGGCACAGAAGCTGCTGAGCCTTTGATATTGTGGGTCATTTTCAGCTTCACTGGAAAGCCTTACCTAGTAGCAGTCAGAAGCTGGTGAACAGAAGGTTTAAGACTTCTACTAAACCTTCTTTTTTCTTTTTTTTTTTCTTTTTTTTTTAAACCCATGATGAAGGAAAATTATGTCTTTATTTGGTAATGAGATTCATTTTCTGTTTCAATTTACATAAATAATGTGTCTTTTTCTCTGTTATCATAAAAGTAACTGGAAAAAGGTTTTCTCTTGACCCTCTCTCCCCACCCAAACCACAAGAGGATTGCTTGCAGTATTTTGTTTCATTCCTCAGTAGTACTATCAAAAGAACTTAATATTTGTTGAAAAATTGCTACCTAAAAAAATGTTATAGAAGATTTTAGTAATTAATTCCATCTCTGACCACCTAAACTAACACATCTCCACCATCTGTTTGTACTCTACCATGCATATTGCTAAGTACAAAATTTAATGCAAATCCTACTAAATGCAGGGAGAAGATCACATAAATTACAGTAAGCTTTGGATCATATCTCTAGTGGTCAGGCAGTTTCTTAGCTGGTTAGACAGTAGAAGTTGCTAAATTTAATTCCAAAAGAGGAAAAAGAGAAAACTCCAATCATACATGGAACATAGTCTGCGATCAAAATGCCAAAAGCCATATAAACAAACAGCTTTTGCCTTTCTGCTGAAGCAATGATTAAACAGCCAAACACTGTTCATTAAACCCACCAAATTTCTAGGCAGCAACAAGAACCCAGCTACAGAACAAAACCCTGCATTATTTTGTACAGTTTAATAAATATGATGACATATGGTTCCACTTTACATCTAGAGCCTGCAGTCTTCCAAGTGCTCAGTGAACTGGCTCTTCTGGCATTCTGGCTAGAAGTATGCAATATTTTCACTCACATATTTCCCTTTCACCTAACACTGATAAAAGAACATATCTTTTCCACTGAAGGAAAAAAAAGCAAAACAAACAATCTTAAAAATTGTTCTACTGTCCTTGGGGAATCATTTAAAGGAGCTGCTGGTATTTTACAATTTTTTTTTCTTCTCAGATATCCATTATCAGGTAAATGACACTTGGCTCCAGTGAACTATATCTCTCCAGGCAAACTTTGTTTTTGCTGTCAATAAGACTACTTACTACTTCATCTAAAACCACTTTCATGTCATGTTTTAATTAAAACTAATTTGATCAACTGGCAATTAGCTTCAGTAAAGAACTAAGACTCCTTTAAAAGAAGAAATTACAGTGAATTTCTATCTGCCTTATTTACAGAATAACTAATTGGTCAAAAGAAAATAAAAGAAGAAAAAAAGAAGTTTCTAGATAATACCTTCATTGTCTTTACTAAGGAATTATGGGAAATTTTAATGTATTTCTTAATGGATGTCAGCAAGAAGAAAATATAGCCCTAGATGTTATTTTCTACTTGTTAGAAAGTTTCAGCTGGGCAGAAATGACTATGTATGTTATACACTGGAACAGGTGAATTGGCTCTATCAAAGGCCTTTCTTGATTTTCCATATTATGTCTTGACAAATTTTCTCATCTTTCCACTAGGTGCTGGAAGTAGTAAACATCATGTCAACAGCTTGAGTGTTAAACTGTGGTGACCCTATCAATTACAAATATTTAGTTAGGAGCGTCATTACAAAGCGTGTTTCATTTTCTTCTGCAGGAAAACTATACTATCTGCATAATGAAATCAATGTGAAATGAAAGGAGTAAACAACAGCTTGCAAAATAAATATCATGAAGTATTCCCCACCAAAGCTTCAGTAATTACTCCATGGAATAGACTGCCCTTAATACAACAATTAATTAATTTTTCCAAATGAATTATGCAAGCCAATATTTTTTCTTCATTAATGTTTTGTTGGAGTCATTAAGTTCCATTAATGAATAACAAAGAAGCAATTGGAATTTTATTCTAGCTGATGTGTGCTAATGTGCTTAACTTGAACTAAATGTGTTTCCAGTATGTAATCAAATTTGAATCAATCAAATCTATTTACCACTTAAAGTCCTTTTGGAGCTGCAGCTGTTTTATATGGATGTCTCTTCTCAGAGAAGAATACAGACAAAACCCAAAAGACTACATGACTCTGGAATGTATAACATTGTAATTAGGAACCAATCTGTCTGAGATTTGTTAGGAAGGTACTGTTTTTCCTGCTCCAAGCTCCACTATAAATCGAAGTGTCTAAATTATTTCCTAGAAATAAATTATCTAATGAATTTAGATTTCATAAAGCTTTGGAAGATTTATGAATTCTAGCTGATTTCTTTCTCTTTTAAAATTCATTTTTTCACAAAACAGAGTGAATAAATAAGCTAATGGAATAATTGGAACTTATGCAGCCTATATATTTTTGCCTACACATAATTGTTTCGAGGGATAGTCAATTAATAAAATTGATGAACAATGAGCAGTGCATATAATTGTTACTGACAATTTTCATGAAAGCCTTTCTTCCTGCAGCTCAAAGGAAAGATATTATAATTACATAATCAGAGCATAGAGACAAGAGGTTTCCAGACTTTTATTGGAGGTGCACAGTGATAAAACAATAAGAAATAGGCACAAACTAGAAAAGAGAAATTATTAGTATCATTATTATTATTATTGCTCTTTTAAACTTACCAAAAAACCCTGAAACCTCAACCAACAAAACAGCTCTCGAGTGTGGTTGAACATGAGGTTGCCTGGAGAGGCTGGGAATCTTAGAGGTGCTTAAGATGCAACTGGACATTACTCTAAGCAATCTGACCTGATTTGACCACCTTTGAACATAGTTTGGAACAGATGGCTTTCAGAGCTCTCATCCTACTTAATTATTCAGTGATTATGAAATTTGTTTAAATAAACATGTATTCACCAGGAATCTAATGCAAACAAGGTGGAACAGGTAATATTGATACTGCAGATTTGTCTTTGTTAATAATAAGCTAATTTGACAACTCTGTAGACTAGAAGTTTCAAAAGTATAGAAATATCTGAACTTTATAACCTCTTCTGAGACACCTGATTTTTACTAAAGGGACACCTATAGACACAGCAAAAATATGACATTTGTTAGACATCTCTGAAGAAAATGTAAAAAAATCTTCTCAAAAGCTGTCGTAGTATATTTCTGACTTATGGACACCCTTATAATTACCATTGTAGGGAAAAAAATCTCCATCTTTCTCTACATTTTCTTGTGACCAAGCTTCATAATAGGAGTCTATCTGAGGTCTTCAATTATACCTCCAAAATGCAAAAGGAAACTTACATTGCTATCAAACATTATTTGAATAAGCTTGTCACAGTCATACTGGTTCTGTAAAAAGATTTCCAATAGATATTGTCAAAGGGTACACTGTACTGTAAGTGCAGGACAAGAAGGCATAGCCCCAGGGTTTGCCAGAGGAAGTTCAGGCTGGACATCAGGAAGAATTTCTTTATGAAAGGGGTGGTCAGGCATTTGAACAGATTGTCCAGGGAGGTCATGGAATCACCCTCTCTGAAGGTGTTCAGGAAATGACTGGATGTGGCACTTAGTGCCATGATCTAGTTGACAAAGTGGTGTTGAAAGGCTGGACTTGGTGATCTTGGAGGTATTTTCCAGCCTTAATGATTCTGTGATTCTGTAAGTATTTCTACTTACAAAACATATAAAACCACCCAAACATACTTGATAAATAATTGATTTGAAAATAGCCTGTATGCTTTTGAAATTTTTTTTTGAATTTCAAAAGATATCTTATCTCAATAAAACTGCTTTTGAGTTCTTCCCATCCTGTTTGGTAAGAAATATTATAATAAACCCAAAAAACACCCCCAAAATGTTAATCTCCAGTGTTGCAATATACTATGTAAGTGTAAAGGATTATACTGTTAATGGTGTACAACATTCCTTCACTGGCTGTGTTGGACAGTTATGGAAAGCTGAGACAAAGATCTTTGCAGGCATCTCCTAAAACAGCTTGTGAAGAGACCTTGGACAATCCTTTGGTATATGTATGAAGATAGAAAAAAGAAAAAAGAAAACCCTGTTTCAGAATTGCTGCAATGCCTCAGAGCACTGTTAGTGTTTGCAGGCTTTTAGAGAGACGTATGAAGAGAACCAAACATAGTCAGTTCTTTAGCTTCCCATAACAATTCCAGGCATAATCAGGTTAAAAGGAAAGACTAGGGAATACGGTAAAAATGAAAGTGCTCTTTCTTTTTTTTTTTTTTTCCCCTATGCCTGAAAGTATTGGTGTTGTCTTTTCCACAATCTGATGCTATTTATTTATGGCACTCAAAAGGATAAAGTATCACATTTCTTTCCCCTGGAGTTGTAAGAAGATCCTAAACAATTGATTGTATCTATGTCTTGAAAGGGAGAAAACAATTATATAGAGCAGAGCTTTACAGATTAATGGCAGGCTGACAAATGAGAAAAGACAAAAATAACTGAGAGCAGAAATAGCTACACTGAAGAACACTATAAATAACATCCTTTTTTTCCCCTGAATTTGCCTTATGCTCAGAAACAAGGTTTTAGCATTGTAGGCTATTAAAAGACTTACTATTAAGAAAAAAGGTTTATACTCTCAAATCCCTTAGGTATTTCACCTTAAACCAAGTTGTGTGTTAAAAAGTTTTTTTCACTTACTTAACATACTTTGGACTAATCAAGCAGTATTATTGCATTTATTGTTGCATAATTGTGACTATAAATGCCAGATATTCTTCTATAATATCTATTGCTAATAGTTATATGTCAGAATTTGAAATTAGTTCTAATCCTAAAGCATAAGGAAAATGAGGTTTTCTAAAGGATAAAGAAAATGAGGTTTTCTAATAAATTATTCCTTGGCATAGGTTTGTGGATGATTACTAGGCAGTGATCATAGCCTAGTGCTATAATCTGAAATTTGAATTGCTGTTTGAGATAGAATTTGATCAACCAAGTTCCATCAGCATAAGTGGACTTGCAAGGTAGTCTAGACTGACCAAGGTCTGGCAAACCTGCCAGTGTAAAACTAAAGAAAAATCTCCATTCTTCCTGCTGAAATATGTTCAACCCTTAACAGAAGCTTTGGGTAGCCTTGGATGAAATACAGTGCACAGAGAGTGTAAAGTACAATATACTCACCATATGCAAAATTAATTGATGTTCTAAGAAGAAAACTTCTGCCCCAACTCAGTCCCATGTGCTAGGATATAACACTTGAGTGTAGTTTTCATAAATAGGAATACTTTCTTGCTATTAAGTGGTAAAGTATCCCCCAGAGATATAAAGTGGCTTGAATTCCCTTCCTCTGTCAGCATTAACCCCATTACTGAACCTGTAGGCAGAGTCCCATTCAAAGTCTACAGTTTCCCCACTGTCAGCAAGCTCTAAAGCAAGCTGAATATATTTTCTTTTCTTTTTTGCCTGTCTCAAGTACCTTTTGGGGACATTTCTCTCACCCAAGTCCATTAGATACAAGTCAAAAGATGCCATATTTAAGCACCTTTTCTCTGTGAAACTGTATGAATACAACTCTCTAATCTTAGTGGAAGAGTAATCAGTACTGTGCAAAGTAAAGGTGTTGTGTTTGAAACTGTGAACAGAGGCCTCATTAGTGCACTGTAAAGAAGCAAAGTAGTTACTCCAGTGCTACTCTACAGTTGCTGCAAGAGTGTGAAGAATAGATCAAATGGGTAAGAGACTGAGCAAATTACCCAGTTTTATCCATTGCTTATCTCTACTTGAGGCAAATGATCATCAATTCTGATAAGTGATCATTTTGCTACTCAAACTGAAAAAAGAATTTTATTCAAAATTTTTTATAAATTTACTGATAGCGCAAAAGTCTCCCTCTTTGTGAAGATAATATTGCAGGGAAAAAAAAAAGGAATTTAAACTTATACACGGATTTGCATTGCATATATGATTGTGGCAAACATGACTTTGTATGCCTGTGAAGGTAGAGAACTACAAAAACCAGGCCTCTTACATGCTTCCCAAACCAACAGTCCACGAAGCAACGTGAGTAGGAAAGAGTTCATGTGAATCTCAGTGAGTCAGTGTAGGTTCTGGGAAGAGATGATTCATCACAGAAATGTCTAAGAGTAATAGGGAAAATATAACTTGAAGTCAAAAAAGTCAACTGTTTTTTCATTATGTGGGGGGGACCATGCAAGGCAAATGAAGTATAGGAAGGAGGGAGTATAAGTAAACAAACTTTCCTTGTATCATTCCATCAAACACCAATTACTTTGGGAAACTCCTTTCAGAGAGGATGCAAAAGCACAGAGAAAGTCACATAATTTCTCAGGCTTTCCAAAGCAATATTTGCTGTTCCCCATATTTGTGAAGCTCTCAGTATGCAGCCAGTTTGGACATCAATTCTTACATGAGGGAGAAGTTTGTACAAGAACCAAGAACCAACTGCAGTACTTTTGTCAAAATTGACTAAGAGAATGCCTTCCTAAAGCAAGAAAAATACAAATATGAATGATGTGTTGATTGAATATTTCCACTTACCACTTACTCAGATGCTGAAAAGTGAATAGAGAAGGGAAACATTTTAACAATTAGAAACATCAAAACAAAAACAAAAACAAAAACAAAAACAAACAAAAAAAAAACCCAAAAAAACCCAAAACAAAACACCCACAAAAAAAACCCCACCAAATCCAAAAAACGCACCAAACCCAATGAAGAAAGGATGATTTTGCCAGAGAAAAAAACTCCTTTCACTGGATTCAAATTAACTACTCATTATGTGTAAAGGGACGGTATAGTCCTTACAATACTAGGTCAGATTGCTTATAAATACCTGATTAATCTTTGCACTCTCCAGATAAGACTCAAGCAAACAGGTACTGACAACATGCAAAAAGTTAGCTATGAATATATGACCTCTTGGATGGTAAGGTCACTTGGGCCTTTGGGATTCTGATTAGGCACTAGCTTGTGCCCTGGGAGGCTTCACACTTTTGGAAGTGGCCTAGATTTGGAAATTAGTCTTCTACTCAATAGAGACAGAGAGTTCCAGAGGACAACTCAGAGTGGGATTTCACCTCTAGTGCGCTTCAAAAGCTTCTCTCTTCACAGAGAACAGAAGAGCTTGGATCAATTTCAGATGCCTGTAGTTTCCCTTGTGAGTTCTGCTACCTTTTCTTGTGGCCTACCCTGTGCTATGCAGAAGCACATCAAGGAAAGAAGACCCAGGGAAGAATGAGAGCAGAAACACAGCATGTGAGTTTGGGGACATGTCCTGCATTTTACTCCTGTATTTTAAAGCAGCAGTTGATCAAAACCCTCAGGAAGCTTGTGAATAAAATGGACTGATTCCTCAGGACTATGGGAGAAACAAAAAAAATCCATATGTGACTCTTCTTCACTGTCTTGCCAAGACTTACTTTGAATTATGCTTGGAATGTAAGTTAAAAGTTGCCCCTGCTTTGACTGAAGATCTCTTCCAACCTAATTTTTCTGTGATTTCAATAAAAGTGTTAGTTTCACAATTCAGGATACTTCTTCCTTTTTATCACATGCTATTAATGCTGAATCCTGTGGTACACTCACTTTCACAGTTTCCACTCCTATTAAACAAATGGCTGCCTAGACTTCTCTCCATCTGTTCCATATGAAAATATACCATTACTAACATTACATTCAAGAAGACTGTCTTAATTAGAGAACAAGGTGCTAGGTAGAAACAAACTTTAATCTTCAGGAAGTCTGAAGTCTCCTGCACTTCGTTTACTGACTAGAGTCAGCATATGGACTCAAGCTGTGGTGAATCATTGAACCTGTTCTGATGGTGACAAGTGTTTCAACTGCTGCAAACCCACTGTGGTGCTCCCATTTACTTCTAGGACCTTATTTGATCTCATTGCTCTTCATATAGCAAAGTAAATCACAGTGAAGGATAATCCTATTTTTCAGCTTTTAGGTCACTGGGAATATAAAAATCTGTTCAGTCACTCAAAATTTCTGAGTTTTGCTGTATAACTGAAGAGATATATCACACATTCATCCATCAGTTATCCACCTGATCCAGAATGCATAGATTCTCTGTACTTCTCTGTTTTGCAGCTCCTCTCCCACTGCTGCTGGTGAAGTTAAACAACAGCAATAACAGCCCTAGAAAATAATAATGCCTTATCTCAAAAAGAATTTGAAATATGTGATTTTTTTTTTTTTTAATTTATGGCTAGCCTCTTCCTTCCACCTTCCAAAACACAGGAGAGCAAAACCTTTGTCCATGTCCTACTTTTCAATAGAATTTTAAAGCTGTCTGACATCTTCCCATCTGGATTGAATTTGTGGGTTACTTGAAGAAAAACTTCCCAGAAAAGCAGAATTTCTGGAGTACTTCTTTAATGGCTTTCATTGTAAGAGCATTTATAGATTTTAAAAAGCAAACCCAGAGAATAGTCATTATATTGACAGACTAAGGAAAGTTATTGTGTTCCTATGTAGTCTCACAGTACAAAAAAGTATTTAATCTTGGATCTGTACCTCAAGGGTTGTCAAAGCTTTTGGGAAAAAAAAAACATCTCGACCATTAGATTGTTTTATACTCAGGAGTCAAGGAATTGCACTTTGTGACATTTAGAGAGTTTGGAGGGCCCATCTTCTGGATATACGTAACTTCTGAAAAATCTCCTCAGGTTTGAAGACAATCCTAGGGGGTAAAACCGCATGTATAAATGGTTTTAAAGGCACTCCTCAGGTTCACTTCGAAGTTGAAAACTACATGTGATTAAAACATTTGCAAGCATACTCTAAAAAGATTTAGATCCCCTTGTGCCAGAGACTTTTCTTATGAGCACCATCACAAAGAATTTCAAGGGTGAAGGAAAGAGGGAAGAATCAAAAAGAGATGCTACTCACATCCTCTGGAGTGCTGAGAAATTTTCAGTGAATATGTTTAAAATTCAAGGGGTCTTATTTTATTTGTACCATGTATTCTGACATACTGGAAAGGCTGATAAATGTTGTGGTTTAGGAATGGTATTCCCCAATTTATTGCTCCCACTGAAATTGTGCCAGCACTAGCTTCCCTTCTCCCTCCAGCTGTAAACACAAAAGGCAAAGATCACAGCCCGAGATAAGAACAATTTACTGAAAACAGCAATGAAATGAGAAAACAGTAATTGCTTTTGATGTACAAAGAGAGGACATTTTACTTTGCACAGTGCTCACCAAGCCTAGAACCATGGAAAACAATGGCAAACAGAACCTCCAGCCACCACACTTTTCCAAGTTCCAGAAAGGAACAGCCTTCTTCCCAGAAAAGAGAGATTCTCCTTCTCCCACCCCCAATAATGATGTAAGATGTTATTGAATAATACCAGGGTCTTGGTCACCCCCACATGGCTCCAATCCCTTATGGCTACTTCAAAAATTTAACCCTTTCCTTGGCCAAAACAGGGACAATTAGAGTAGTAAAAGACTATCACAAAATTAGTTATTAGATCCTTGATCCAGATCCAGCTAGCATACTGTTTGTTGAATAACTTAGTGAAGTATCGCCATTCCTTGGGAGACACACACTAGTCCTCAGGGTACTGTTCAGGGTATGAATTATTCTCTCCTCTGCCCTGTGGGTGAGGTGAATGCTCTGTCCTTATTTTACTACACACAGACTAGGTGTAGTCTAAAAAGGTTGGTTGGAAGTCATAGGCTGCAGACACTCCATGAAGGACAATTTTGGAATACCTGCCTCTTCTCTTGTCCTATTGTACCTATTATATTAACTGTTGTCCAGTGTGGTGACTGTTGTGTAACAGTATGACAGGTTTCAAGCTCTCCATACAGGCAGGTTAGATCCTTAAGAAAAAATACCATAACACCTCAATCAATCATGATCTTGTGTGGAATTGCTTTGGATTTGATTTGGATTTTAGATTTTTATTTTTTAAGAGGTGAAACATCTCCTGCTGCACTGTAGCTTAGCTGACTATTTTTCCACCAGTTTTTAAGGATTGTTACAGTCATTCCCAAGAACTGACCCTGTGGTGTCACAGGGAGTCCAAGAGCAGCACTAAATTCTGTTCAGCTTTGCAGGAAACTCATCTCAGAGGTTATTTGATACCCAATAAAGAGAATCCTCCTCTTAACAGAGCACAGTCACTCTCTCTTCAGGAATTGTTCAAACTATGTTCACAGATTTCATTTTGCAAGTTTGATGCAGTGATCTAATATACTTGATGAATGCTATCTGTGAAGGCCTTTGAACTGCAGGATGGTTCCCCTTTGTGGCCTTAGTTAATCTACTGAAGATGAGAACTTCTTGTTAAAAGTTCTCATCTTACTCATGTAAAATAATTAGGAAAAGAAAACCAAAATGAACAAATATTTCTACCATCACAGTAACTCAGTAGAGAAGAACCCTGAAATTCTTTTAGTTCATTGTCATGAAACTCAGATAACTCTTAAACCCATCCTCCTGACAATTCTTACACAACTTCCTTGAGATCTGTGAACATAGAACAGAAAGTTAGGTAATAAACCGGTATATGAATTGGAACTCTTATTTATTCATTTTAGTAAAATGCTAGTAAACTATTGGCCACATCACTATTGATGACTGGCTCACAAAATAATAAATGAACAATACAAGCATAGTATATAATCTTTATTCATGTTTTTCAATTTTTCAATTGGTCTCATTTCCCTTGCTTTCCACTGGAAAGTACATAGTACACATTTTTAAAAAAAATTAACTCCCTCCACACAGTCCCTGAACTTTGCCTAATCACAGCTAAAAAATAAGAATGCAATTTAAAATTCAGCTTTCTTTAGAAGTTTACTAATTTATGGGCAGCTAAATATTAATTCTCTATATAATTTAACATTAGACATTCATATTAGGATTCTATTACAAGTCAGTTGAAAACTAGAAGCATGCAATCATATATAAAAAGAATAACAGCATTGATTTGTCATGACCTCAGAAATCAAGGCTTAAAGTTCTGTAGGAAGAATATTCAATGATATCTGCATTTTACAGGTTCAGCAACACAAAATGAAGAAGCACTGCATACTGTGCAATTTAACATGACTGAAATGCCTTCTCAAGAAAAAGCACAGCCACCACATTCCCTCCAGGAACAAAGAGACTCTTGGTGGAAATGTTTAAAGAAACTCATTGGAAAAATATCTGCATGATACCTAACCAATGATTAAAACTGAAAGCTGAAGCTCACGAGTGAATACGATTCATTGTGCTACATCATTAATCTTTATGAGCAAAATTATTGCAAAATTCTGTGGGGAGTGGAAAGCAATTACTTAATGATGTACAAAAATATTCCAATAGATGTTTCAGAAAGCACTGTGCATAAAACTGTCTGCAAAAAGCCCTTGGATGGTACAAACAGCCCAGTCCATGGAATACTTGTAAACTCTACAAGTTATTTTTTAATTTTTAACTCTGTCCCAGTCACTGTTTAACATTCCATGTTCATGCACTATCTACATTGTTAAATTACCCACAACTCCAGAGCAGTCAGGCACTACTCGAATTAAGCCAAAGTAATTAGTTTTCAATCACTGAATATTCACAGCTCAATTAAATTATTTACAGAGGTTTAGACAATTCTGCAGCAAAGACAAGCATTTCTATTGACACTCCCCCAAACTGCAAAATAAATATAGCCCGTTGTGAAGATAAAACAGAACTTAGATATCTTTTCTATAAAGAAGCTTTTACTGCCTTTCGTATTCTGCTTTAGAGGTCAATTCTCTCAAGTTTGGTTATGCCTACTCATACCTTTATAATAAAAGGGTGTTTTTATGGTGGTAAGGTGAAAGAAGGAACCACCAAAAAACCCCAAATCATCAATGCCTTTAAAGAGGAATTGTTTTTCCTATCTGCCATTTTGTTCCTTGTTAAACAAATTTGGTAGCAAAAATAAAACACACACCTCACATGCATAATTGTCATAACTGATTAGTGTCACTAAATTCAATCTGTTGAACAAGACAGAAAATAGAGAAATATTGCCCAATTGCGCTAAATTATTTTATTTAATTGTAGTACCCAAACTCAAAGGAAAATGAGAAAAAATTTGGCAAAAGAGCAATACTAAGGTCAGTGCACGTATGTTGTTCTTCACTTTGTGGTTTCTGAAAAGCACAAGGACACATGTGAGTGAGGTGTTCAGAACTATTTAAAGCAGTACTGATGTGGTTTAACAGAGCAGAGTTTTACTTGAATTTTTTTCTGAGGCCAGCAAAAATATTCGTTTCACACAAATAAGAAGTTGTAGGCAACAGCGGAATCAGCTTTATTCCAATTCAAGTTCACCAGCAGTAATGAAGGTAGATGCAAATAAAGCACAATCATGTGTTTGTTTTTGTTTTCTTGCTTTATGGACTTACATAATGTTGCCAGAGATCTCTTCTCATTAGAGAAAGGCAACCACAGCTCAGTTCTTCGGAGCTGCCTGGCAGCTATTGGCTATATCAGTACACGGGTTACTCTACAGAGGATTACAGTGCAGACATATCCAAATTAGCAGACACCTGAGCCCATCAGTCTCCAAGGCAGTTTGTGTGTATGGGGAGCAGTGGCACTTCAGCTGAATTGTCTAGGATTTGTGTCCCATTGTCCACTGACCATCTGGTGTCATGCAGTAAGGTGAGACATACCCAAGGGAGACATTCCTTGTTGTACAGGTGATTAATACAGGAATAGTTTTAAAACCACATGCCAAGCAACTACTGACACCAAGCAGTTATGCAAGAGGAGAAAAAAAAACACACAAAATGAAGCAATATTTAGGAGGCTTTCTAGAGCTCTGGACTATTAGTGGAGTGCCTGGGGAAAGCACGGAATGCTGTTACATACCATACAACACCTTAGATGCCACAAATAAAGAAGTACAATGGTATAATCAGCCTGGATGGAGACTTACAGACTGAAATGAGGGTATTACCCCTATACATAGGCCTAATCACAATATCTGTGCCCATGGAAATTTGTGTTTAGTCTATGTCAGTCAGATCATCAGATGCACAGAGTGAAACTAACCTTTAGTCTCCATCTTACCCAGGCACACCATTAGAAGACACATGAGTCAGACTAACTCAGAATATGCCTTTGGTATTCACTGTGCTTAAATCAAGTGATAGTATAGGACCCCAATAGAGTGTGTGATAGGTTATGCTCCAAAAGCACAGTAGCAACCATGCTGAAGGCTATCATATGTTAGCAGAATTATTAACAGCCAAAAAGATAAGTAAGATAGCCCACAATCTGTGAACAGGAATTAAAGCTGTCTGGTTTTCTCCCCCTTTTCCTTTATGACAATAATCTCATCTCTTTGAAAGACAGTATGTTATTCCTTTGCTGCTGTACCTTTCTGCTGACACAGGGAGTCTGTGGCACAGCAGAGACTTCTCCACTGCTCCGCATCATCAAATTAGACAGAGCTTTTTCTATCCATTTCTTCTCTTTTCAGCCATTTAGGTGGAAAGTGCATAGAGAAAATGATGGCAAATCATTGCTTTCTGAAAATATCTAAGCTGTCCTGAGAACATTTTGGATTGCTTTATTTCATCATTAGCTGAGGAGTATGTCCTTAACATTTCTGCATGTAGGATCTAGATGAATGGTAGGAAGCCCTCTCCACTCTTTGATCATTTGTTAAACAAAAAGCTTCACTGTTTTCGAAGACAGATTCTCAATATTTGAGAGACTGGAATTCAGCTCTATTTCTTGTTAAGAAAAAAAAACACCTCAGAAAATAGTGTGGGTTTGGACACCTGAATATATCAGGTCAGTAAGAACTGTTACCTGGAGTTAAAACCACAGCCACAAAACACTGGCAAACAAAAGCCCAGTTCTACAGTCATCAATCATGGCTGAATATAAGACGTTGCTTTACACAGTTTAATGTTTAGTCTCAAAATGAAAGTTACTGCTGAGGTAATGGATTTGAAGAAAACTAATGGGAGTTTTGCGTTGATGAGTAAGGCATTATTATTATCTGAGCACCCAGTATTAAAAAATAAGGTAACTAGAAGTACAGAAAACAAATGCCCAGATAATAGCAGACATATATGCCTGTATACATAATAAAGAAAGAAGGCAGTAATGAGGTTAACAGCTTATTATAGATTAAACTTTACTTTGAAATATTTTTGTTTCAAATTCATATCAGAGCATTTCATAAACTTGGAGTCAATGGACAAATACGACTATCACTCTGCTCAACACAAATAGGAAGTAGTCCTGAAGTGAGGATCTCTTTTATAGAGAGAAAGTATAGGTAGACTTATGGCAATGAGGTTTGCTTCTTGCAGAAAATATCCAAAATCTGCCTTTTGGTGGAAGGGGAGAGAGCAGACTCTGCACTGCATTGAAGAGATTGCTCCTTTTCAGCCCTAATCCTACTACAGGATATGTGCTAGATCCAAAATCTCTGCGGGGAACTTCAGTGCATGTTCTTTCATCCCTCAGGCATTTAGCACTACATCCTACCTAACTGTACTCTACTCTACTGTAGCTATAATCTCTTGCTGTCACAGTTTACTGACTCTGCCAAGACTGTTTGTAATCTGCTAGTCAAAGCACAGCAGCTCTTGTACCAGCAACAAAACTGTTGCTTTTACTGACATGTGTGTCAACAGCAGAAACGACGTCTCTTTAAGACTAAAAGCCATGTTCTCCTCCTCCTTTCTCCCTTAAATTAAATTACCAAAATAACACATTTTATTTTTTCTTGTAGTAAGACTGAGAATTTATTTACAAGGGAAGTAAAATGGAGCGGATGACATGAACGGAAGCTACAGATTTGGGGAATTAAAACATCATTGTCCTTTCAGGCTCGACCAGGGAAATAACTTTTTATAGTATTAAGTATCTGGTCTCTCACAGAATTTAAAAGACAGGGTACAAGTCATCTCTTTTCCAGCTGCAGTTAAAATAGCATATTCCAACATCATATTGTTGACTCACATGTACACCAAGTCACATAGTTTGAAGACCCAAAACTGAGCTTCTGAGTCTAATGAAACTGTTCCTTTCATTAGTGTTTCTATCAAACATGGTCCTTCTAATCTAAATTTAGCCCAGTATATATATTTCGTATATATATTTAGCCCAGTATATATTTCCTCAATTAACCACACCTCATATTTTTCTTCATCAACAGGTGCAAAAAACACAGTCATGTGCTCTTCAAATCTAGCCAATTTATACAATTTTTAAAAAATTTTTTTTTCATAATTCATAATTTGAAATTCTATTTGTTTGCATTTTTTCTGTTTCACAAACTCTGGTTAAAATTCAAGGCTAAGAAACACAAGTTATTTCAGTAATTTAATGGATAAAGACAGAATCACTTACTCTGGGACTCAGTGGAGGCATTAATGTGCATAAGGCATATTTTGCTGTTAATTAACTGCAAGAAGAGATGAGAGAAAATGACCCAGCAGCACAGATTTAACTTTTACTTATTTTTGCCTTGGTACATTCCTGCACTTCTGTTTTCTCTTCCTTGCCCATTACCATATGCTGCCATTTTTCATTACCATTTCATTGTAAACAGCTAACCAAAGGAAATGAAGAAAACAACATGGAAATATAGTAGTTAGCACCTCTCAGGGAATAATTATAGATCTGTTATTTCTGCTCTTATTCTGATTAAAAAAAAAAACCAAACAAACAACAAACAAACAATGTCCTGCTTCTTTTGTTTCAGGGTGAAAAGTGCTCCTTCATTGGTGCTCTTGCTCCTACAGGGGTGATTTCTTGTGACTGGCAATGCTAATGCGTTAATTACCACTCATACAGGCAGTTAAAGGCCAACATGCTGGAACACTCACTGGCTCGGGCTTAATTGAAAAGAAATAATTTAAACAGAAGATCTAAAAAAAAAAGAGGTTAGGTGTTTTCATAAATAAACACTGAAGTGTTCATAAGTAATTAAATGTGAGCACAGATATGATGAAGACAACACATTTACAGGCAGCTGATAAGCAAGAAATAGCATAATAGGCATCTTCCAAAAGGTGAACTTCTGGTTTTATCCTTCAAAGGTCCTGAAGATTTCTGTTCTTTTTTTACTTTTGTCTGTCCCTTATTAAGTATGCAACTCAGGGCAAAAAGTGTATTCCCAGGGAAAGAAAATTATCATACAGAAAACATTGCTTCAGGGAATAAAGCAAAATGTGAACTAAGGCCAGTGTAGAGAACCTTTTAATTTACAAAAAAAAAATAAGTGCACATCACTTATTTTCAAAGACCAGTGAAGGAGAACAATTATCAAGATGTTTTAATACTGAATGCCTTCTCTTCTGCTTATTAACATTCCTACCAGCTTCTAAAATCCTGTATTTGCAAAAGAAAGAAAAGAAAGAGAAAGAAAGAAAGCAATAAATCAAGAAAGAAAGAAAGAAAGAAAGAAAAAGAAAGAAAAAGAGAAAAGAAAGAGGCAGGCACCAGCTAGAGGCATTTGTTAACTACTCTCTATCAATTTCTAGGATCTGTAATATGAGCAAATGCAAGTATCTAGTGCCTGCTTTGAGGATTTTCTGGAAGGAGGACCTCATCTAGGTTATCACCATTGCTCTCTAACTTGCTACAGCCTCCAGTCATTAATCCGCTGGAGGGTTCAAGAATGAACTGCTTGAAGAGGGTTTCCCCCTGCCAGGGGGGCCCTCAGGGAGTTGCCTGACATGGGGCCTGCAAACTCACAACCCAGTCACAGCTTTTTTTTTTTTTTTTTTTTTCCTCTCACACCACTGTGTACAACAATATGAAGAGCAAAAATCACAGATTCATCCAGGCTGGAAAAGACCTTTAGGATCATCAAGTCCAACCATAAATCCAACACTGCAAATTCCACCACTAAACCATGTCCCCAAGTGACACAGCTACCTCTCTTTTATCAGCCCTTCCCTGGACAGCCAGATCTAGTGCTCAACAACCCTTTTGGTGAGGAAATGTTTTCTAATATTCAATCTGAGCCTCCTGTGGCACAACTTGAGGCCATTTCCTCTTGCTTTGTCCCGCCACTTTTTAGCATGAAAAAGTTTCTGAGCAAAGATTTTTAACAAACTGGACAATTAAAAAAAATAGATAGATAGATAGATAGATAGATAGATAGATAGATAGATAGATAGATAGATAAAGAATGAATGAATGAATGAATGAATGAATGAATGAATGAATGAATGAATGAATGCAATAAAAACACCCTTGATGGACAAACTCAGGAAGAGCCTTGACAGGCTGATTCAGGGTATCTGTCCTACTGAAAATATGTGCTACTTGATAAAAGGCTAAAAGCCTGTTAGCTGGATACAGGTTTTTTTTTTTTCATAAAAAGTCTTTGTTAAAAAACTGCATAGTTCATAGATTTTTAAAAATACATTTTCAAAAGGGTTTACTGCTTAAGAGAAATAGAACATCCAAGAGCCTGGTTGGGAAGCTGACACAGAATGTATCTCTACAAATTTTTCTTAAGTTCAATAGCTTTCACTTTGCCACAAGCCTTCATTTCCCTCTATCTCTGACTACGGACCCTCCCCTCATAACCAGAAGCAGGGACAAAAATCACTGTATTTCCTTTCATATATTTTGGTAATTAAGAGTTCCAAACACCTAAAGAAAGTCCTTCTTTGGCTTGGTCTCCAGTAAACATACCTTTTAGGGGTAAGGGCTTAAAATCTGCTTTTCCCTACAGCTGTGCTTTACACACAGAACAAGAAGTGGAATATTTTCTTGAGGTTTCCCTACTCTGTTTCATTAAAGCTTCCCCTACCAGGATCCAGCTCTAACCAGCAACAAACCTTTTATGATCCAGATGCTCACTATCTGCTGTGGAATCTTCTAGGCAACAACTAACAAGGGTCCACCATGGAGTTATGAAAGAAAGTTTTTATAGACTTTGACTCCCCTCAAGGAAACCTGCTTCCCCCTGCAAACCTGTAAAAGAAGTCAGGTAACGTTTTACTCTTCATGAATGCTTTCCTATAGGAACAGAATGAGAGCAGCTGTTGTACGAGACACTGCCAGTCTTCAGCAGGATTTAATTATTATGGCAGATGTTACCAGGTAATGCTATCTAACATATGTCTGCTCAGCCACTCACGGGCAGACTTGTGCCCTGAGTCTACCAGAAGCCACATAGCCACGTACATATGGCACACAGACACTAGACTGGACTTTTTATCACAGATTATTGGCCAGTTCAGGGCTGTACTATCCATAGTCACAGGGCTGCTAGCTACTGAGAAAGTAAACAGGAAAAGGTTCTTTCTGTTTGCATCCTTTCCTCTCCAAAACAGCAAAAAAAAAACCCCAAAGAGCACTAAAAAAAGAAAACCTGTTCCCCATTGTCTTTCACAATTGCTTTTGTTGTGAGTGAGACTTAAGGATGTTGATAGATAATTTCAATTATGCAGGATTTAGGGTAGGGAATGCTATACAAGCAGAATAAGAGTTTAATCTCTATAATTGGAAGGGCTTTTTGTTTTGTTTTGTTTTAGCTAAATAACAAAAACTCTTGAAAGAGAGGATTGTTGCTGTAGTATTCAACTGCCTTTGTGGCAGTACTGATGGCTGGGAAATGAAATTGAAAATACACAGATGTCACATTACTTAACTGTCTCACAGAAGCCTACGCTTCCAGGCTGTGTGTGCTTTTCCAGGCCTGAAGGAAGGATAATCATCTTAATATTGTTCATGTGCATTGTCACTGAGGGCACATGTCTGTGCCAGGCTGGGATGCATTTCGTCATGGACTGCTCTCAGGTTTGCATGGTTTACATGAGGTGATTTTGCATTTTCACAAATGGAGAAAGCACTGATTAGTGAAGATAGTTATGCAACTGTGAATGAACTAGCCTATAAACTTGCATATGTATTTTCTGTTGAAATGGACTACTACAAACAAGGTTTTGGGTATTGTTTTAAAAATATGAAAGCTTCTGCATCTTGGTATTGATATCTCTGTTTAAAATAGCTTCTACTACTTCTGATTAAAATAAGCTTGTTAAAAAGGTTATGAACAGTATAATAGCATACAGGTGATGTACAGTGCTATTGTTTCTTCAAATCCTCCTACTGTAATTTGAAGGCTGGATACATATCTAAATCTATTTTCCATATTTTAACAAAAATTCTTACCCTAAAAAACTGTTCCTTTCATTAGTGTTTCTATCAAACATGGTCCTTCTAATCTAAATTTAGCCCAGTATATATATTTCATATATATACTGAGCCCAGTATATATTTCATCAATTAACCATACCTCATATTTTTCTTCATCAACAGGTGCAAAAAACACAGTCATGTGCTCTTGAAATCTAGCCAATTTATACAATTAAAAAAAAAAATTCTTTCATAATAGTTAACATAGGATATGCTGTAAAAAGGAGTAATTGGTCAGAATGATCCTGTAACTTCTGTACTCAATGCTCTTCAGCTGATCTGCTAACACCTGTTCCCAGATCTCATAGGGTTAGCAGTTCCAGGTGTTTCTCTTTAGTGTGTCACTGCCTGGGTCTTAAGGCTGAAGTTCAATGAATGCAAATCAACCCTCTAGAGACACCAACAACAAAACCTGGTAGCTGGTTTAATGAAATACTTACAGGAAATACAGAGAGCCTGATGATCTAAATTTCCTCAAGTAAGGGTCAAGGGCAGCTTGATGAAGCTATAGTAGTTGAAAATGCTGGTAGAAGTGGGAAAACTAGACTTAGCTTTACCTTCATTGCAGGGATTTATGTTATGACACAAAAATTTATTTGGAGTCTTGGTTAAATCTTAGACTTGTTCTTGAACACCCATATGTACTGAATCTTTTAATATAATGAAGTTAGTCTTAAGGTCTTAGCCCTAGCCTGTTCAAGTCTTGAGCAAAAAAAATTATATAATTTTTATCTTCATATTCAAGTAATAGAACACATCTGCTCTCCAAAGAGAATAATGATAATATGACTAATTCAATAAATGATAGTGTGTCATCTAAGTAATAAACCATGCTGCAGGCTCTCAGCATTGCATTTCCTCATGTGCCCTTTAGGCAAAGATAACCTCTCTGTTCCAAGAGCTTCAGTGAAAATGTTTTCTATTTCTGCTTCCCTTTCTTAAAATGCTCCATCAATTTCTGAAATTATACAATTGGCAGTAATTATAGATGGGCTGGAAGAATGAATAGAGGTTTTTAGATGATTGTCTTAAATTTTGCTCTTCTAAACGACAACAGATCAACAGATTTCCCTCATATAAGGAAGGATATAGAACAATGCTGTCAGTCCTTTCTAGAAACAATTAATTCACCGTTTTAGGAAGCCGATAGAAGTAAAATGTTAAAAGAAAAAACAATGAAAAATTATTTTTCTTCTATCCATATTTATAATAGAGAGAGAACGGAAAATAGCTATTATGACAATTATTTTTGTTAATATTATCATCATGCATGGTGAATAAAACATAAATATCACTAAGACAAATATCCAAGTTTTCCATCTAACCAGCTGAAAAGGAGTGCTTGTGCAATTTTTATATTTATGTTCATAGTTTAGAAGTTTTAAAATGTATTTTCAAGCCTCAGAGGTAGGCTGATGCTTGAGCATTGAATGACAATTGCTGACTGTTGTCTGTTTTTTTTCTCTCTAAGAGAGACACAATAGTCTCTTCACATAAAAACAGCAAAAGATTTCTAGCTACATATTCACCCAAATTCAGTATAAAATCTTTTTATATTTTCAGTGAAATTTTACATGTGAATATTAAACATGTATATACATAAATGTTTATTCCTGAATAGTAGGTGACATGCAGCATCCTGACACCCTGTCTTCAGCCAGAATCAGAAGTGCAGACAGAATGCCACACACATTATTCATGTATGGTTCTCCCAAGACTTTTTTTTTAAATCTTTGGTGGAGCCAAGGAGTGGCATGACTCTTGGTTGCATTCAAAAGGCATTTGCAGGATTGGCTGTTGCTGCCATATGCATTCCAAGTGTCCCTGGCAGTCCACCAGAACCATAGCATCAGTCATGATCCTGTATCTGCTATCAGCAATTGGGTGAGCTGCTATATGCTCATCATTCCTACTGCCTCAATAAAGCTTTGTTTTATGATTTGTGTTGTCAGATTCTATTACTGTTCAGTCCACAGAAGGCCATGTATTTCAATATTCTTTGCACTGTGTAAGAAATTGATAGATGTAGTGGGTACAAGATGGTTAGAAAATTCATTCTTATTTTACAATCAACATCTTTCTGACATCTAGCTTCCACGTATTCTGTTCCCAGTACAGGGCCTGAGGCAGTGAAAAGCTCTGTAGTCATGTTCATTACTTCATACAAACTGTTAGAACATATGAAGGTGAGTGGTTCACTCTGTGGTTTTGTTATACTGCTGGGGATATATCATCCTGCTCTAAGCCCTCTCTTGTATTAAAAGAGAAAGAGCAGCAACATGTCCATGCAACAAAATAGTGCTCTGTGCTTTTTATGGACAAGTTCATTACTGGATGCAATTTTCATGTAGATGTAGGGAATGTCTTTTCAGCTACTAAGCCCTTAAAAACAGCAACACCACTTATACTATCAAAATGCTCATTTAAACAGTAAAGATCTTGAATACAGTGTTACTATAAACTTTTCACTGAATGACATTAACAGAGGTTAATCCTAAGTGATTTGGTAAAAAACCCAATCTTTTCTCAACAGCTTTTTTTGTGATAAAAATTATCACAGGTTTGATAGGTATGCAAATACTTAATTCAATTGCAGAATAAAGACACAGCTATCAAATACTGGGAACAGGGCTTTATTTATAAATGCAGCAAAGTGGAAGAGGGGTTTGAGAGCCTCTATAAATATTAATGTTGTCCATGTTCCAGAGTCATGATCCAGCATTTGGCATGTTGCATACATATGCCACTGAAAGATCTCATTGACAGAAATTCAGCTGAAGTAGAATTTGGTGTAATTGAAATGACATTGAGCTGAATTGCTCAGATGCCTAGAGTTTTCTAGAAAAGGAAAAGAGAACTTTCTGTGCTATGAAGCCCCTTTTTGGGAGGAAAATGTTCTAACCAGAATAGTTTGCGGACTACTGGTTTGTGTTTGTGCTGGAAGAAGGGATATAGCTTCTATAATTGCAGTCAGACTTCAGAGGGCAGGGAGTCAGATGAAAAAATCTGGAAAGTACTTCACTGAGCAATGACCGTATAATTGTCAATAAAATAACTCGGATCAAAGCTGCTTCCTAGCCAGGGACCTGATGTTGCACAAGTGGTATTGGTATTAGGCATATAAAGCTTTGAGGTTTCAAGATATACCCTGTCCTGTTCTGCCTAGCAGTGAGCTGATGCTTACTTCTTTCCAGCATGTTGCTATACAGGGTGACAGGAGATGGGTCTCCTAGATCTGAAGATCTCTTAGATCTAAAATATGTCCTTGGTTCACACAATAAACAGAAATATTTCAAGGTTTTTCAGGTCAGATGAACCTATCTAACTATTCTCTTGAACAGTATAGTTCTTTAGAAGTAGTTTTAAATCAACTATGTGACAAATAGACCTTACATACTTAGGAAACCCTAAGACAGATTTTTTTATTTACCAATAGGTATTTGACATATAGTAGCTGCACTGTCTAATCTAATTAAAGGATTATCTGACATACTAATTGCCTTGTTACGTAGCTCAAGAATCCCTGACACAGCTCTCCAGAAGTAAGCAAGGTCAATATTTCATAGAGCTGTTGTATTTCAGCTACTTCACAGTGAATTAAAATATTTGCAAAATGTGAAAATGTCTCCTGTAAGGTTCCCTAGACTCCATAAAATCAGCAGTTATGATGACTTCCAAGGCTCTCAAGAAATTGCTAAAAGAAGCTGAATGGAGCAATCAAGCATTTAGAAAACTGACTTACTAACAAATTTGGTTCAGTGACATAATGAGATTATTGGAGATCAGCTATATTGTGGACCAGCCTTGGGATTTTTTTTTTTTTTTTTTTATTTAGTGGTGCCAGTTCTTGATGCAAGGATGTAGTTATAGCTAAGTCGCTGTGGCTTGATTGTCTCTCTGAGTTCATTCAGCTCTTAGTCACTTTCTTTTCTCATGGCTTTTGGTCCCAAAGCCAAGAATTACCAGCAGTCACAAATTTTAAGGAGCAGTCCCTACTGAAATAAATCAATCTTGATGAATGCTATCTGGAACATGTTGCAGTGGGGTCAGGGAACAGAGTTGTAAGTGAAGTGGATAAAGAAAGGCTCAGGTTCAGGCTTGGCTCCTAGATCTCTTCTATTTCTCTGTTTACCTATGCTCTTTGGCATTCACTGCTAGCCACAAAACTTGGCTATTGAGACTTGAAACCACTCTCTGAGTTCTTTGCTTCCCAGAGTCCTTTCTAGACTCTTCTCAGCCTAAGCTTCTTGGATAACAGCAAAGTGAGGAAAGTGAAGCACAAGGACAGCCATAGTATTCCAAGAAGTCCTTCTACAGATTTCTGAAAACTATGTTTAGTGGACTGTTTAACTTAATTTGACCTCATAGCTACTGTGAATCCAAAGTCAGCCAGAATTTGTGTCGAGGCACTCTTTTCCCTCTAGTTCCGTGTACATAGGGCACTTAAAGGAAATAAGAGATTACTGTCATCTCTTTCTTCTGCTGAAGAATTGACACTGGTCCAGTCAATCCTTTTCTTCAGAATGCACATTGTACCTTGGGAATGCAGACCAGTAAGGTAGAATGGATAGCCTCAGAATGTAGCACTAAGGGCTTTACTGTGTGTCTTGATTTGAACTGGAATAATCTTCTTCTTAGTAGCTGGTAAAGCTCTGTTTTACATTGAGTATGAGAATACTGTTAATAAAACACTGAGAGTTTTGGTTGTTGTTTAAGTAGTGCTTACCCTAAGTAAAGGACTTTTCAGTTTCCCTTGCACTGCCTGAGAACAGGTGCTCAAGAGACTGTGGAGGAGCACAGCCAGGACAGCTGACCTGAACTGGCCAAAGGATTATTCCATACCATAAAGCACCATACTCTATGTAAACTGGTAGGAGTTGGCTGAGGGATGGGTTGGGAATTAGTACACTGCTGGTGAGCAGTTTTACTGTGCATCACTTGTTTCTGTTGGGTATTGTTATTATTATTATTACTATTATTATTTTAAACTGTGATTAGCTCAACCTGCAAGTTTTATCTTTTTTCACTTTTCCTCATCCCACCTGCAGGGTTAGGAAATTGTGTGGTACTTAGTTGCTGGCTGGGGTTGAACCACAGCAATCCTTTTTCCAGGGTTCTCTCCAGAGTTTCAGAGTTGCAGTCCCAGAATTCTATACTGGCCAAAACCGGACTCTGTGATTATGGCATATTAAGCCTTGGACCTCAAGAAAGCAGGTACTTTGAACACCTGAGAGAAATAATGTATGAATCCAAAATATAAAACATGATGACATTGTGGAATATAAAAGGGACTTTGCAGCCTGATAAAGACATATTTTGTTCTGTCAAATTTCAGTGCACAAAATGAAGGATCATGTTAGGCTAGCCATCACCAAATGTGGTCATTAACTTTATCTGATCAATATCTTTACACAGAGTGGACTGCAAATGTCTTCTTGTCCAGTCTAACACACTGATGCTATTGACATAATCCAGAATTATGTTGTTCTTCAGTGAAATTACTCCAGTAATTTTAGAGCAGATGCATTTTATCTCGATGTAAATCTACCTCAGGTTTTCCTTCGCTGTTGATGGCTTGCAATCACTTCCATATGGTATGAGATTAAAATGGGCTGCTCAAGGGAATGAAAATAAGAGATATGGCAATTATGTCCAATAATGAATGTTTAAAGAAGATAAATCATGACATCCTCTGTAGTCATTTAGCATTGAACAAAGGAAGGTCAAATATGTTATGCATAGTTTTTAGGTACAACACAGCTTAGTGGAAAGCCAGAGTCATTCTAAAATTCACAGAGAAGTTTTCTCTAGATGTGATGCATGAGAGGGGAAAAAAATTGCACTGCACAGACAACTACAAAGCTCAGCTGAAAAATCAAAGTAGAGATGAGGTTATTGCCTGACTATTCTTTCAAAGTCACTTGTGAGACAAACAATATCAGCCACAAAAAATATACAGAAAATCTCACTTTTCTGTGTAAAGATACCTCTGATGTTGGGTTGATGCAGCAAAAATTAGGATAGGAATCACGTCTATTTGCTCTGTCATCAGCCTGATAAATATTTCTAAGAAAAAAACTGAATTAGGCAGCTGGGGTGATGACTTCTGATAGACCTCATCTGATACTGCTTCAAGAATACTGCTGGAGACTTCTGTCTTTGGATTTATGTGACTAAATCCCATCTTGAAGTTTATTATCTAAGTCAAGCTGACTTATTGCTCAAGAAACTAAGCATCAAAGAAGAATAGAGAAAAAAACGCACATTTGATTTATTAGTCCACTGGTTTATTTTTTAGTATATAAATTATTCAGACTCACTTCCGTTCTCTGGCCCCTTTGGACTGAATTTCTCCTTGTATAAGAAAGATCCTGATGACAAGGTAATTGAGTATTCCAGGATGGGTCTCTGTGAGTCCCTTTTGTGAAAAATGTTGTGGTTTACATAAATAAGTGAGAGCTTTATCCTCTAGCATAACTTTTCAAGTGTTATGATATGGTTGTTTGTCCTCCACAACTATGTACAGCATAACTTTCTCTCTGGGTTCCATTGCATTACCTGCAAACACAGGTGTAGCCTTCCAATATATGAGTCAGGTCCTTTGTATGGACCTAAGTCCCTGGACACCTGATGTGAAATCCAGTATCACCTACCATTTCAGCACCTAGATTAGCTGACGAGTCTGCCAGAACTGGTTGCTCATGGCAATCACCTGGCATAGAAAAAGAATTAGCTTTCAGTGTTCAGTATAAAATCACCCTTGGGGCATGATCCCACTGAAAAGCATTATTTTTTATAAAGAAAGACACTTCTATGTTTCACCTCTTTACAAATGGTAGGTGATTCCGCCTCTAAGCCAACAGTCCTTCTAGAAGAGAAATTAAATCTAAAGGATTGTGACAATATGTGAAAGTCAAAAATTAATGAAGGATTTCAGGAATTCTTCAGCTGTATGTGGCAAATAGAGTAGCTGAGAAAATGTCAAAGAAAAAGCATATGTGCCTCAAGTGCTCGAAGACATTTAAAAGTTTAAATGGACTATTAATCTAAATCTGTGACAGCCTCAAATTTCTATTAATTCCATTGAAATGATTAAATTTTAGGCAGTCCAGAGAGGAAAGAAAGCAAGGTTTTTATATGTAGCATTAAGTCTGTGAAAGGAATGATGGTGTGGATAAGGTAAAGCACTGATACTAGTTTTACCATTTGGAACAGAAGTGGGTTTTGTTTACCAGAAACAGGTGAAGCACAGGTTTAATGTTACATATAAACAATACATCAATCATGATCAGTGCCAAAAACCAGTAAACCTTATGGGAAAGTGAAGTGAAATGCACTGAAATTGATATTTAATCTGGAGAGAGAGATGTTAATGTTTGATCAGTCATAACGTTATAAACTGTGGTTCATTTTTATTAGGAGATCCTCTGTGAAATAAACCACTACAGTAAAATGCAGTTTGTTGTTTCATTAGTGTTGATATGGCTGTCCTTTCTTTGTTACACTGAGAGGAGGAAAAAGAATTGCTGCTGGTAAAAAGGAAGAGGGCAATGAAAAGAAACAAAGTTCAAAATATCCATGTTAACTTTCATATAGAAAAATCTTGAGCCTCTAGGTCTTCATCAGGCATGACCAATACTGTGCTGGTAGTGTAAGAGCAAAGCTGGAAAGGAGAGAGGAGAGCAAATACCAAGGGCATATCATCCTCAGTATGAGTTGTAAATTATGTCAGACTTTTTAAGACACTAATGTCTATCTAAAGATCATTTTTCTTACAAGGTTAGCTTCTTTTTTAGGTGTCAATTATATTAAGCAAAAAAATACCCCAAAAAGATAACCTCTTGAACTTTCTATTCTAAGTCTTCCCTGTTCTATGTTTGATATCTGTGATGATTGTTGGTACTTATCTTTCTTAATATGGGAAGGGCTACGCATTTGTAAATGTTGCATGAGATAAGGAGCAAATCGATGGTTTGCTGGGCTTTATTATTCAAGAAAAGATATCTCAGAAATTGCATATCATCTATATTATTCCAAGAAGGATGACCCAGAATTATGAGCCAAGTAGAAATGAATGTGAATCACTGTACATGAGAAACAACTGATGTTTCTGGTCTCCAGAAGATGCAGGTGGCTCAATGGCCACTAATATAAAATCAGGACGCATACAAAATTTTACCTGCTAGTCATACATGTAATGCATGTAAAATCCATTATTTATTTCAAGTAAGTGAACCAAGGTAACTGGAAAAGGAGTAGTAACTGGAATAGAGGTAGCTGTTATTTCCAAGATGATAAATAAAATCAGTAGAAAAGCCATTGAAAGGGGCCTGTTGCTGACTGAGCCTGCAGCATGGCTCTCAGGGCCAAGCTTTTCAGGGTACTTAGGCACCTAAAGATGCAAAGAGGTACCTAATGGTTAAAACTTCGCCAGCTTCTTATCTGCATCTTTAGGTGCCTAAACACCTTTAAAAATGCATCTGTAGTTTCTAGGGATACAAGCCGTGCCAGGATTTTGAGCCACTTGTTAATGAACCACTATTAGGAGCCAGTTGGAAGAACTTGCATGCTTGCTTGGTTTATTTTAGATGTTGGGTCTGCAGTTCCAGCCAAATAAATTATTAGGTTTGGAATAGATAACACTGAAATCTTAAAAAGGTATTTTTCATGAGATTTTGTATGTGGTATTATGATTCAAGAAGATGTCCCAAACAGTTAACATGCTTGCATTCTGAAACTGTGTTCCATTTCCCAAGGGATAGCCTTATCAGTTTATCAGGCATTATGGAAACAGATTATTTCAGCCTCTTTCAAACCTGTTTCCACTTTGTATAAATAATTAATTGTTCCCTGAAGCAGGACCTTGAACTAACTCTCCAACTTCCTAGGTGCATTTCCAGCAGTTGAATTTGCTTTACCTTATATAAATAATGAATACATCAACTATTACTGTATATTTTAGTATATATTTAGTATATCTTAGGCAAGTATCTTAGCAGAGGATATGCTTGCACAGAATTTTTGATTTTTTTGGCCAAAAGCCAAGATTTTGAAAATTTTCTGGCTGTACTTGAGCTACAGCTAGAAAACCTGCTGCTTTTCACATGGAACCGAAGCAACAGGGACCTATCTGAAGATTCAAAATTAATCCATTTAAATTTGAAGTAGTTTTAGGTTCAGAATTCTGCTTTTAAACTATAAATATTGCAGTCATATTTTTATTATTAGGAATAATGTTGCTTGCTACCACAAGCCTCTGTTTTTTCTGCTTAATTAATAATTATTTATTGTATGTTTTGTTTTGTTGCCTATCTTGCTTCTGCCAAAGCTGTAAGCTAGATTTTAAAATGGCCATAAACCTCTGACTATTTTTTGCATTAGGAATCCTGACTGTGAGTCAGTTTTTCAGAGACTTGGAACTCATTTCATTAGACAAAAAATAAATGTTCTGTCCTTATTGAATAGAAAATGGAAATGTTTATGAATAATGGACATTAGTCCTACAAGGAAGCACGGAGTCTGTAGGCTCTGTCTCTTGTTAGCTTCAAATGAGATAATCCACTAACATTTATGTCTGAAATCATTACAGGAAACCATGTCTGGTCCAAAGGCTGTATCTTAGTCTAAAAGCACATAATATAGATGAGAGAAGTCATTGTCATTGAAATAATGTGGTTGTAAGATCTGATTTTTCATGATCCATCAACACTAACATCACTCTGGCCCCCAACCTCGAATGCTGGCTAGCTCTTTGATATTTCTGAGTTGCTATGTTTTATAACAGTGCTGGTTAGTGAGAACAGCATGCTTTGGATGATCATTGAGTTAGTAAATGACTGATGGGTTTCTATACCTTGTTTGTATGCAGTTTGTTGCTGAGCAGAGGCCACTGCAGCCCAATCAGACTATTCAGTAAGGTTATGACTGCACTGCTAAAAAGATGGTGAAGGATCATTCTTGAGCTTTGAGATGAACTCTTACAAAATAATTTGTGCTTGCACAGTCTTTAGAGATAGTCCCTCCTAGAAAGGTTTGTTTTAGATTGGGAAATAAACAGAATAGTTCAAAAGAGAGAAGTGAAATTACCTAACAAACAAAAGGTGCTGATATTTCTTAGCTCTTCATTATTCCCTGGAGTTAGATTGCTAAGTCAGACATGCTTTTCTCATAGAAAACAATGATGAAGATCACTTACACTTGGTTATACCCACTGGTCAGTGTGAAAGCCACTTAGGAGATGGAAAAATCTTTTCACATATCCAGTCTTTGTGATCTGAACTGGTTTCCCTGGTGCCTGAACCACAAGCCTGGGGGATATACTAGGGTGGGTAAAGTGCCTTTTAAAATGATCCTAACTGTACAGTCTTTGAGATAAAGAATAAGAGTAGAGTCAAGAAACCAACTCTTCTGGTAGATACTTTATAGGATCCTGGATAGCTGAATGGGATCTGATAGAGGTGCCCCTGATGTGCTGGTGTTGGAAGTGATGCTTCATATCCTGTGGTGAGAGGCCATTTACTCCTGAGGGTGCCTTCATCATGGCACAGCTGGGTATGATGGACGCAGAGAGATGTACAACTGTTCATGTCAGAAAGTTTTCTTCCCATTTTGGTCTACAGTTTGACCACAGAATCGTGCTCCACACACAAGACAGGCTTAGGCAGCAGCTAAGAGGCTGGTGGAGGCATCAAAACTTGAAAGGCCTTCTACCAGAAATTTGCGACTATCTACCATAGTCACATATCAGCTGAATGGGACTGTTGAAAATGTCAACAAAGCAAAAATCTTGGACTTCAGTTTCTAATATTGCAGTTACATTCCTAAATTTATTTACGATTATGTATCAGTCAGACATGCCCAAAGTATAAGAAATGTCTTTTTTAAAAAATTTCCTCTCTGTACACTGGGATTCATCACTTTCCTAGTCTAGCTAATCCTTATGGACAGATCCACAGCAGGTATAAATACCTCTTTTCTAAATAACTCATTTCCTCTCTCCTTTGTGCTTGGGAATCCGTCTCATCTCCTCCTGCTGGATAATCTTTTAATAGCCTCAGTAATTTTCTGTTTTCTATTTTTTTTCTTATCAAAACATATGCAATAAGTGAACTCATATGATGTTTCTGACTGGCACTGGCTAAGTGCTCTCAACCACCATCCATTTAAAGGCAGGTTTTCATTCTGCCAAACATTTTGCTGATATCTGTAATCATCAAGATTTTGCTTTCCCTATATTTAGCAGGAAACATTTTCTCAGCCTTTCTCACTTCTAAGCAGTTTGGGCCACATGTGCAGCTAAGAACTTCACAAATCTTTTGTTGCTCAGACTGGGGAAGTTAAGATATTTCCTGCTGGAACAGGATCAATAGAGGTTTTAGGCACTTGCCAATGGCCTTTTAAGGAAATTATCTTAAACAGCCTTCTGGACAATAATCCTTTCAGAATGTAGTGGAGTACAGGCACATTTAGAGGTCACCCATTCCCCCATTAATTCTACCTTGCTGAGAAAAATGCTGAGGGAGGTACAACATAGCAAATACCTTTTACTCCATCAATAATTTCCCTTTTTGCTACCAGCAAATATTGCTGCAATTAAGCCACAGTTGGATGCAAGAGTACAATTATGCACTCTGCATTGCTGTAGAAAAGAAATAATTACTTCAAAATAAATGTAATTGAAATACCCTAGCAACCTGAGTGATTTGTCTCAGATACTTTGAGACAATTTCAGATGAGCATTCTGCTGTCTGAACACACCTTAGAAGATATTGCAATGTAAAAATTACATATTAGGTCTTTCAAAGATTAAGAATTTACTTTGATTGATAGGCTTTAAAAAGTACATTTTTGAAAGAATTTTTTTTCCTGCTACCTTTTTATCAATGGGATCTTCAGACAAACAATTGACCTACAGCCCTGTTTTCACAGAAATTTGCAGCTGGGCTAGTTATGGCTTCAAGTCCTTGAGATAAGTTCTGTAGATGGGGAAAAAAAAAGTCCTATTGTCCTCACAAGACTCTGGAGCAAGTCTTTTCACTTCTCATGACCTTGATATAAGGCAAGATTTCTAAGACATAAATGAAATGAAGTATTTTTAAAACTTTTCTCACATTCCCTTGTTCTACAATAAAAAGGTCTCTGCTACAAGTTCTAAAGTAAGTATTTCAGCTCAGAAATGCATTGACTGGGTGGGGAGACTCCTGTTGTATCTCTCAGACCTCCAGTATGAAGCACTTAAATGTGAAGAACTGTATAACCTCTTCAATTTAGAACAGTCTGGTACCTCCCAAACACAGCTAGAAAGGCCTAATTATGTGCAGAAATTTTCCTGCATTTTGTTGTTGCTGTGCTGGAGGCCAGCTGAGAGGGGTCCCTGCTGATAGACAACATTCCTTGGATGGTGGAATACAGAACAACTAGTGAGCTGTTTTTAAATTTTCATGAGAAGTGAGTATAGTGCCCAGGTATCCCCCAAAGAATGTAATAAAAGTAAATCAGTATGCGAAAGACTTGTTTTTTTTCTGAAATATTTAAAATGATAATAGGAAATCTAGATTTTCTGTATTCATCATGGCTGTCCTTTAGAGTGCTTGTTATGTTCATTATTATTGTCCTTGTTAAACAAAAAGAAAACCCAAAAGAACACGCATGCCACAAAAAGACAAATTTCCTTGTGTTTACCACTCAAAGGTTGTTTTGGATTGTCTGACTGTTTATGCATTAACCCAAATAACTGGAAAAGTCCCTAAGAGAATACCAGCTTCACAAAACTCATATTGTTTTAATACAATTGTTCCTGTAGGTTACCTAGTTTCAAAGTGACCCTGAGTTTTCAGAGGCACTGTTAGGAAAATCTTGTCACTCTCCATTGCATGAGTGGTCATTTATGCTATTAGGGTAATAAGTAGAATAGATTTAACATGATACAAACACTAGATTTGAGTAAGCTTCTGGGAAACCTCTGTAAATTCACAAAGTTAATGGCTTAACCTCACAATTCCCCAATGGAAAATAAATTTTAATGGTTTTATAGACTCAATCCACATTTCAAGATGTGAATTTCCCCTAACTCCACACTACTTGACTCCTGTCAAATGCTGAACTTATACAAATAAAAACTTACTTTCCCACATGGTTCATAGGGCTATATTGACATGGTTTCCTCCTCTGTTAAAGAAGAATAAAACATTATTCTTCAGGTACTCAGAGCAAAGAGGCTGGAAATAATAACATAAGAAGAGCAATAAAAATGCCAGTAAATATATGTGAACGGAAAAACAGTGTGGGGACACAGAAAATGCATATGACACTTGGCAGGCTACAAAGAGGATTAGAAGGTATTAACAAACATAATATCTGGTTAAGGCCTTCAGGACAGGAGAAAAAAAAAATGTTTGGATTTCTCCTTTGAAAGTGTTGAAATTCTGCATGAACTGAAGCCTTTTGCACAGCTTTGCTAGGCTACAGAAGCCAATACTGTGGATACAGTCTCAAAAGAGCTGCTGCCTGCTTCTCAGCCAAAGCTCCTACAAGCTCAGGTCAGCCCAAGGGTGGCAATGTTTACCCTGCTGCAAGACACCTCCAAGAATTTTGTGCAGTTGCATTTTGTTTTGGAGATTAGAAAACTAGAAGTGAGAAAAGTTTTCTTAGGAAGTTTTTATCAGGCTTTAGTAACATCCTAGACTTTAATTATTACTAGGAAAAACAGCCTGTGAAATTCCAGGAAGCAAAGATTACTGTAGGTGCTAACAAAGCCATGATTTGTGGTAAGAATTAGCTCTGAGGCGATAGAGAAAAATTGTGATTTTGACATTCTGGTTTGGTAGTAATGAAACAAGTCTCTGGATTTTAGCTGCTCGGCTGCAGCACAAAAGTGTTTTCCAGCCAATCGGTGCACAGGACACGCTTTCGTGGGTTTCTAATCTTGTTCTTTTTTTGCCTTGTTCTGACTTTGCTAAACAACGCACATTGTATTAGGAAAGCAATGCATATTGATGTTTCCTAGTATTACAGTGGAAAGGAAATACTGATCTCCTTGCTCCCATTATATGTTAGCATTATCTCCCTTCAATGGATTACTTGGAGTTTATAGACATGCCCCAGAGTGATTTGTAATCACCATCTTTAGCTCCTCTGTCCTTGCAAAGAAAATACTAAGTAGTTCACTTGCATGTTTTTGCCATTCACTGAAATGGCATTAAATATAATGATAAAGGGTCATATTTTTCTGTCCTTTGTTGTGTTAAAAATCCTGGTAATGACTGGAAATCATAATATAATGTGTACATGTAGCAAAACAGAACACAGCCTGCAAACAAGCAGAAAATGTCTGAAAACATACTGGGAGACTTTTCACTCCATTAAGCAGTAATTTAAAGCTAGGACAGTCCCCATTCACCTCCTTCTTATGGCTCTGAAAGCTGTGGCATATTTGGGTGTTAAGACCCCCATCTCCTTTATCAGCTTAGGTGAAGGAGGCAGGTACTGGTGTGTGTGAAGAAATGATAAATAAATGAGCCATGTTCAGCTGGAAAACAAAACCTCTGGAACCCTGTAGGAAGAGGCCACACTAGCGGGAAGGGCTTTATTTAGCTTCACACAGGGAAGATGGTATTTGCTTTTGTTTCTGGACTTTCATACACTGTGCTTTTCCCTAAAAGCAAAAGTCTTTAAGAAAATTTGTAAGGCTGTCTTTCTGTTTTTATTGTCTTGCTGGTGCTGGCTATTGCTCATCCCTCGTTTCAGTGGGTTTGTGTGTTCTTCGTTGCAGTGTCTGATTACAGGTCCTGTTAGATGACAATTAGAAGTTTTGAGTCACATTTTTCAGTCTCAAACCAGACCTGTCACTTGTTTGATCCTTCGCTTTATGTATTTTCTTGCAGGGAAAAGAGCTTCCAAGGTCTGGGATTCATGGTACAAAGCATTAAGTTAGAGACTGAAAGAGAAGCTTTAATAAACTGCCACGGTCATGCTACATAGCAGAAATCAGGATGTGCTGCTGAAAGGTTTGCTTTAATGTCTAGACTATAGATGTTTTTGCTGGATAGCACTTGTTCAGATATTGATTGTGGGGAGAAAAGCCTCTCTTTTCCCAGTCAGCTTTTATGTGGGAAGCAGATGATGTGAGAGCATCCTGGATATTTGAAAATAAAAAGTCCTGATAAGATAATACACCTCCACTTCTATTAATGTTGCTATTGAAAGCCAGAAAACAGAAAGTGGCAATGAATATAAGAAATGCTTCAGTTAATGCAAGGGGAGAGACAAGAAACAATTCCATTATCCACTTTATTCTAGAGAATTTATGGTGAGAGCTGAATGCAATATGTGACAGATTTCAAAAGACATAAGTCATTCAATACACACTAATGCCTCTACCAGAGAAATGCATATGAAACAGTTTTATGACTGAATTTCAATATGTAGTTACAAACAACATTGCCAGTGGAAGGTTCTGCTTGGTGGTTACCAGACTATGGTGTTCTTGAACTTTCCTACTCCAGAGAATGTAGTGAAGTGCTTATCACTGAAGTTCAGTTATGATCCTTTAGTCTCATACATATGTCATTCTTGCGCTGTATTGATTTTACACAATTTAAAGAAGACTTTGAAATTCAAAAAAATTATTTATTTTCATCCTTCTCTGTCTGTCTCTGTCTGCAGCGTATTTTTAAAGCCTTGTTAGATATTCAACTACATATGTATATATATATATATATATATAGAGAGAGAGAGAGAGAGAGAGAGAGAGAGATAAGGGTGGAATTATTTGCACCTTATTTCCTTACTTCAGAGATGCTTAAATGTATAATAATAACAACATTTTAAAGCCGATTTGGGAGTTTATCTAGGTACATTAGATCTCTGCACTATTTCATTTGCTGCCAGCAAAAGAGTGAGAAGTTAAGGTCAGAAATAGCTAAGAAGAATATTTAAAATACAAATTTCAGCATATGTTTTCTGCCTAAACAGAACGAGGCAGTGAAGACAGTGGCTCCTGTTGCTCCCCTCGGTGCCGTGCTGCTCGTCAGGCAGGAGATGGAGCTGTTGATCAGCGCTGATGATTGCTCCCAACAAAGGGACAATGCACCTGCCACCGCCTCATCCCTCCTTTGCCGAACTTAAAAGAAGCAGCCATCTGGAACTTATTCCAGGATTTTAATTCAGTCACTTTACTGCTTAACAGTGACCTGCCAAACAGTTTAACCATGTTACTCTCCCCCCTTTTATGCAAATAAAAGAAAACAGCCAGAGAGATTAAGAGGTATAAAGCGATAGGTAAAATTTTGTTACCTGCGTTGAAGCATAGCGTGATCTGTGAAAAGGGGAAAAAAAAAAAAAAGAAAAAAAAGCAGTATCAAAATATCATTTGGGGAAGTCAGAGAAACGGTATTATAGAGAAATAGATTCAGATATTTTTTATCCAGATGTTCCTAGACTTACAAGGGTTTCCATTCAGTATAGATTTCATATGGGAAAAAATCTTCTTTCTGCAGTAAAGTTCTGTGTTCTATTAAAAATTTTTAGTAGCTTTAGTGCTTGTGAAACACTGGAGACACCAGGCCATTGCTCAAAAAAATATTCATAGAACAAGAACCTGCATTATGATTTCCTTCCTCATGCTGTTCTCATTATGTAGGAAAATAACCCTTGAGATCAGAACTAAAAGACTACTTGTAGGCAGCATGGACATTTCTAGTGATAGCCTTAGTCAGGATTCATACTGCAGTGGTACCCTTTTTTCTCTTGTTCTTTTAAGCTAACTTCACTTTTAGCTGACTTCTCTGAGACTATTATATCCACTAGGAACTGCAGGCTTGCTTTTCCATGTGACTAAATGGATTCAAGGAGCATTGATTTTTGTCTACAGGGTATTAGGATGTTATTAAAGGACTAGACTGTAATTTGGAGTCTTAGATGTTAGGTTACCCAGATGATGGGCCCAGTTGTGCTACTTCCTCCTCATGCATGCAGAGTCTGTAGGGACTTCCTATTCTGCACCAGTCTCTCATCCACCTCACATCCCATTTTTCCTTTCCCAGAAGCATTGCTGAGCATGCTTGAGGTCTGCAATCACAAGCAGTCATGTCCTTTTTCCTATTATTTTTTTCTGCCTTCCACTATGAAGGGGAAAGAGGGAAAGTGCTATGGTTCCCATTTCCAGTGGGAGTTAATGTGAGCATATGAGAATTGCTCAACTAGATCAGAGCCAATGGTCACCTTGCACAGGATCAGATGTCCACTTGGCAGGGACAGAGCAAAAAAAGTTTAAGAAAGAACATAAGTGTAAGGCAGGCTTTCTCCAGACAGCATAATCTCATTTTGAGGCAGTCAGCAGTTTATGCTATGCCTAAGCAAATGACTGTCTTCTTTAGAATTCCTACTTCTCTTTAATACAATTTATCTTCAAATTCCCTTCTACTTTTGATTTTCACAGCACATTGCAGTGGTGGGTTATAGTTCACCATTTAATGGGATGATGTCTTATTCTTCTTTTTAAATTTAATTCCTAATTATTCATTACCTACCTCTTCCAAACATATTTTTTCTCAAATCTATAGCCCTTTTTCATACTGCCTTCAAAATTGGGTTATCTATAAAAAAGTCCTGCTCCAAGTTGACTCTGTGAACTGTTCAGGACTCTTATGTACAGCGTGGTTGCTGGCACATACCAAAGGAGAAAAACAAAACACAGCTTGGAATATCAAAACATCAATCTTAGTATCCACAGAAAGTATTATCCTCAAAATTGTGTATATGCAGTGACTGAACATCTTAAAAACTCTTTGGCACCAAGGTGTGCTAGTTTGTTATAGAAGACAAAGAACAAATGACAGGTTAAGTCAGGCTGCTTACCCAAAGTCACAGTGCCAGAGGTAAGACAATTTGCAAGTTCTGAACCTGTAAAATAGCACTACCTGCAGGTGCTCCTCACCCTTCTGGACGTACTTACTTTTCCTGCTGCTCATCTTCATTACAGAATTTTTATAATTGGGTTTGGCACTTTGGGTGGCAATAACAGAAAAGTCCTGACTGCAATCCACAGGGTACTGGATGACCATGAAGAAAATCCTGTTCAAGGTGACAAGGTTTGCTCTTTCAGGTGCAAAAAGTTTAACAGCTTAGTTGCTGTGAGATCCCCAGGCTCTTAGCTGGACATCCACTGGAGAGATTAGAGATGAGAAAAGGTGACATTTCAAATTGCTGCATGTATCTGAGACCCTTCAGTGCAAATTATTAAATATGAGATTTCTCCATCAGGAATCCTTGGAGACCATTGTTATTTTCCAAAGTGTTTTCAAGTGTTTCCAAAAAATAGGCTTACCTGACACTTCTCTATTAAACTATTCCTTCTATCTATTTGCTCCTCACCTGTTTTTCCTGAGACCTGTACTTTCACTTTCCAAATTGATTTCACATTTTTTCTTAAGAAAGAATGAAACCTGTAAAACTGTTTCTTTTCTTGGGCTTCTTCTTTCCAGGAGACTTGTTCAGTTCTGTGGCATGAAAATAAGTTTTCCATTAGATTTCCTACTTCTGCTGTTCTGCTTAGTCTCATGGTAAACATAACCAGTAGAATATACACTGTGCTTTTGACTATTTGGTCCTGTGCCCATAAAACTCATGACTATGTGTATATATACATAAACAGAATACATGTATTTCCACTGAGGACATATGCAACCGTACTAGTGGTTTCAGGATTAAAATCTTTCTGTATGAATCTTTGACTTAGTGGTTATATTAGATTGCATTAGACAAAGATGTGTTTAAAACCAAACCCTCTTTTTTGGGCACAGCCCTTCTTCTGAGAAAGAGCAGTAGCAAACCCTTGCCTCTCAAAAGAAGATTTTAATAATATTATTTACAAGCTGAGGACCTTCAAAATGTTAGGAAGCTGCATGAAAGATGTAAAGGATAATAATACAAATAATGCACAATAATATAACAGATGTGCTATGTAGAAAGCTTTGGTGTTCTGAAGCCTACATTCACTCATAGTTATGCATAACTAGGTCTGCCCTACCAATCTCCCATTCCCTTGCGCTTGGCTGAGAGACATCCCCATATCGTGGTGTGGACTAGGTGGTCTTGATAGCAAAGCATTTTCCATGACTGACTTAGGCATGCTGATTTTAACTTGCAGACCTGGTAAACTGAAGTGCAGAATGCTGCAAGTTTGGTGGAGCCATTGTCATGTTTCACATCCTTGCTACTCTACATGATTTGCTGTGTGAAGAGTGGCAAAAGGCATGCACTAAATCTTGATGCTTTCTGCCTTTGATTATTATAAGCTTTTCATGATACCATTTCTCCTCAACAATGAGATAATTGTCCTTAGAATAATATCAAGGGCAAAAATAAAAGGATTAACACTTTTTAACAGCACATTCAGATTGAAAAAGGCATTTTTGGTATAGATTAACTAGGATATTGAAAGGAGTTCACATAGGAATTCCCACAATTGCAGAAACTCTTGTTCTGAGGTAATATTCTTGTGTCAAGGCCTCTACATGAAGGATTTGTTCTGGAATTCAGTTCTCTTCTTGGTCTCAGGATAGTATGTGCAAGATATTATTTTAGCATTATCAAGTTACAGCAAATTGCTAGAGAATAGGCATGTTTTTGAGATATAGTGGCAGGCAAAACAATTATTTTAATTTGTAATGGGAAAATTATTTTTCTCTTATCCATGTCTCTGCGTGTTGCGTGAAAGAAAGAGAAAGAGAGAAAGAAAGAGATGTGTGGTTACTACAAATGTCACTAGTAATTCACTATTACAGATGGGATTTTTAAAGGAGTGCTCCAAAAACCCCAGTATTTTATTCACCATTTACTGTATACAATATTATTGATGGATATTCTGCATAGCTCAGCAAAATATCAAAATATCTTTCCACTTGGTCTGAGATTGTCCTGAAGAAAAAGCTTATCTACATTTTATGCAAAATATTGCAAAGTTGGATAGCACCTGTCATGCAGAAATGGAATGGCAGTGTGAGCCTCAATAAATCCTTTTGACCTACTGAAAACAAGCTGCCTGTTGGCTTTTATAAAGGATGTCAATTCATGAGGTATCTGTAGAGAAAATGAAATACTTAATATTTTGATTCTGTAGTTTTAGACTTCGATTTATTAGCTGATATTTTCTTTTGGGAAGGGGGAAAAACATCACTGCTTTTATCTTTTCTCCTGCCATCTGGCAGTTTACGAAGACCTATTCCTTGTTATGTAGAGGTTCATACTGATATCAGAAAAAGCTGTGCATGAGCGAATAAGAACATCAAAAAAGGTACCTGAACTGAAGAGTTCTATATGTGTCTTAATTTCAATAATTACTACATCTTACAACAGCACTTAAATTCTCTCCATGAAATTGCAGTGATGTGGCATGATATTTCAAATCTTTGAACAACTGGAGAATTCCTGGAACAGTTTTCATTAGACGTCTTCAAAAAGTGCAGGTCTTCCTTTTATCAGAAGTACTGATACGTGTGGGTTAATGATTTGACCTGCTATTACTTTTAACATTCCTCCAGAATATTTTTGGGGAAAACCAGTAGCTATTGAATTTCTTTTCAAAATTTAGAACTGATTTCTCACAAAAGCTTTGCTTTCATCTGTTGACTATATACTTTTTTAAACCATAATTTTACAGTAAGTTACTTTAGTACTTGCTGCTTACGACATAAATAGAAAATGTTTCTAGACTCTAAATATTAATCTCCTTATTGCTACTCTTTGAACAGAAAAAGAATGTGCACTGCCAGAGATTCAGCCTAGATGCTGTATTTTCCCATGATAAATATCTTTTCCATTTCTTCAGCCTTGCAAAGTACTTTTGTCCTTTATTTTCCACTAATGCTTATGATAAAAAATTAAATTACTGTTCATCATTTCAATAAGTTTCCCTCAGAGAATCTCTGTTAAAGAACAAACATTTAAAAGGAATGCAGAAGCTTTAGTTTTATACACAGCCCTACTATATTATTCATTGCAATGCATTTTTAATGTCACAGAAAGAAAAGTAAAATATATTTTAATTTCTGGGACTAGGCAGCCAAGTGATCCAGGGAATCACAAATTCACAAAGGCTGAAGACAAATGCATATAGTGCAAAATAAACCCCACACCAAGCCCAAATCTTTCTAGCCTCCGGTAACCTGAAGGTTTTCATGAGAGATTTGTGAAAACTCTTGCTGGTTGGAAATCTCCTGAGAGTGTCACCGTGGTGCACAGACATTGGCAACCTCTGACCTAGTAGCATTCAATATGTTTCAGACACTCTTTTTTCAGTGAAGAAATAGGTCAGCAAGAAGATAATAAAAGAAAAAAGGCTGATAACAGAGCTACAGCTATTAGCATAGCTGTTGGGATTACGATGAAGATTTCTCCTGCCTCTTCTCCCTCTTTTTACTTCTTATAAAGAAATCAATCTTTTTTTCTTTTGGTACATTTGTTCATAAACAAACTCATTTTGACTAAATAATTGCAATGATTTAAGTAAGCTTCCTTCATATTGTTTGAAGCCTGGGTACTATTTTATAAGAACAAGGAGTGAATAATATTCTTTACTTTGTTTATGAATTGTCAGGGCTAATGGTTTTCTTTGTGTTGTATTCTCTTGGAATTCAGCCATTTATCTTCAATCGACAAGAGTTACAGCATCTAGTGAAGAATCGATTTACAAACCCCTCTGAACATAAGACTGCAGATTAAACCTTATGGACACTATGTTCTTCAAACATGAACACACCTTTTATGCACTACAATGGTGGAATAACATCATTGTTTGATATAATAAATGAAAAGCAGAGCGTGATTTTCAGCTTTTGTTCTGCGATTCACAACAAAGCATCTAATCAACTGTAATTTTCAAGCATGCATTTTGAAGTTTGGAAATGTGTATGGTTAATGGATATTTCCACAGACTAAAAAACTTAATTTGCATTGTAGTCTGCCAAACATCTGATAGCAACCCACCCATTACATGAGGCAAAACTGATCAGAAATTCAAGAACAATAGACACAGTTTACTTTTAAATAGTGACTGTGAGGGCTAATAATTTAAAAAACATAATTATTTTAATGGTGAAATCATCATATTACAAAAGCAATTCTTGCAAAATGGTAGGTTATTATTATTTCTATTGTCCCTTATGGATTATTAAGATCTTATTTTAATAGAAGAAAGGAATGTTTGTCAGTGCAGGTAGTTGAAAATTCTCAAAAGGGGCTGTTACTTTTTAAAAAGAGATGTTATTCTGTTGCTTGACAAAAATACTAAAACCAGTGTAATTCTTGGTAACATTACTGCATCCCCACTCAGTAATTTTTTTCTCTCATATTGTCAAGGGCAAAGTGCAGAATTACCTTGAGATGCACCGTTTGATTACAGGCTGCAGGTGGATTTCTCCTGAAAACATCGGAAGGTTTTATGGAACTCACCATTTACCCACACTAAAAGGAAGAGAGAACACTTTATTATTAGTAAAGGCATTGGCTGTTGAAAATGGGAGAGTAGAAAATGCCATTGTTCATGAAAGCCCTGTGGGAAAGAGGGTTAAATGGAAAAGTAACCCGACTTTGAGATTTCCAAAATTGGTTGTAGTTGAAACCAAATTCAATTTTGATGAAAGTTCTATGAGGAAGGCATTCAAGGTACCATTTAGACATTTTTCAGTCCATTAATTTGTGTTGATGAAGAAATCTCATTACAGACTGGACAAGAAATATTCAGGGAAGCAAAGCTAAATGTAGGAAAGAAAATTAATAGAAAATGTAAGGACAGAAATAGCTGGATAAGCTTTACAAAAATTAAGATACAGAAAGAAATCATAGTTCTGGGAAAAGCTGCAAATATGATGACATCATTGTAAGGAATTAAGGCATTTCTAGAATGAGACTTGTAAAAAGAAAGAAAATTTAAAGAGATCGGGAGTATGGAACTTTAAACTAGAATTAAAGGGGGATGGGGACAAGGCCAAAAGAGATAAAGTGTGGGAAGGGGAGAACTATAGCAAGGGAAAGCCTTGAGCAAGTGGAAACAGTCAAAGACATAAACACAAGACAGGACTACGAAGCATTCCTATGAAGCCCTAATGGGATATTGACACAATTAAATTCTTCTATTAAGTGCCTATAGTTTAAGAAGGGTCCAAGAGAGGTGAACGGTATTCAAGGATCACACAGACAAAGATAGTTAAGGAACTGGAGCATCGCTCTTATGAGGAAAGGTTGAGAGATGTGGAAGAGACAGCTGAAAGGGGACCTCATCATTGTGTATAAATATGTAAAGGGAGGGTGTCAAGAGGATGGATGCAGGTTCTTCTCAGTGGTCTTAAGCAATAGGACAAGAGGTAATGGAGGCTCAGGCAGAAAATGATGCTCAGGAAGTTCCACCTGAACATAAGGAAGAACATCTTTACAGTGCAGTGATCAAGCACTGAAACAGATTGCCCAGAGAGGGTGTGGAGTCTCCCTCACTGGAGATATTCTAGAACTGTCTGGATGCAATCCTGTGCCATGTGCTGTGCTCAAGTGGTCCTGCTTGGGCAGGGAGATTGGACCAGATGAACCACTGTGGTTCCTTCCAACCTGACCCATTCTATGATTTTGTGAATAATGAAAAATTGAAAGAATGTACAAAATTATTAAGCTGAGAATAATCACAGTGGCGAAAGAAAACCTGATGCTAAAGAAACGATTAGTCAATTTTGGTGGAATAATGTATGAGGGGAAGAAAAAAATACCAGAGAAAGGACTATCATTAATAGTTGAACTGACTCAGTAAAAAGATTCTGCTGAGATGCAAATCAGGAAAGCAAATCAGGTGAGCAAAATAATTTGCAGATAGAAGGCATTTTAAAGAGTAGAAGGGGAGGACAGCTAGGGCAGCTTCAAACCAGACTGAAGCTGCACTAACTGGGTATGTATGCTCTGCTGGCTGCTGAAGAAAGCAATAGGCCAACAATGATGTTTGTTCTTTTCATTGACTTTTGTTTCAGCTTGGTTGGAAACAATGTGGAAAGCTGAGAAGTCACATGGCATTCAGATAATATAATTGCAAGTATGAGAATTATGTTTGAAGACTCTTGCAGCATTGTTAAAAAAAAAAAAAAAAAGAAAAATTAAACCAGTCCAAAGCCTGATATATATAAGGAACCATAGATTCACTACAGCTTTTCATCATATTCTTAAACTAGACAGTAAGAATGATAAATAAGGTAGAGGGCATGACTTGAGATAATCTAAAGTTAAGGTCCTTAACTAACACAGATGACATCACATAGCTGAAAAAATGCTTGAATTATTGATTAATCAAATTAATAATTAACTGTGGAAGATTGGTTTGGTCAACTTTGACTCATAATAAATGCCAAGAAGATGAATTGGCTGCAACATGAAAAAGCAGAAATAGGAAGGGCAAGTGAAATGTGGCATCTGTGAAGTCGAGGGATATGCAAGAGACCTTGTGCACAGAGGAACCTTGACCACTGCTGAGATTTCCTTACAAATGAGAATAAAAGAAAATGTGCTTCACAGGAGCTGAGGAAACTATAGGCTGACAAAAACTTTATTTCTCTAAGTGCAAAAATACCAGATCTGTGCACTGCTAGGCACCATTACTCTATGGGCCAGAAGCACTTCACCTGCGAGAAACAACTTAGGCATTTGGCATTAGAACAATTTGAAAGATGCTGAGCATTCAGAGAATCATAGAATGCTTTGGATTGGAACAGACCTTAAAGATTAACTACTTCCAACCCCTCCTATCATGGAGAGGAACAACTCCATTAGAATTTGCTCAGAGTCTCATCCAACCTAGCCTTGTACCATTTTAAAGTGAAATTTGAAAAGATTAGTGTTAAGTGAGACAATGTGAATATTAAGTTGAAAAGATTTTCTATGAAAAAGATAAAAGGAAAATTCTATATGAAGCCAAGGAAACCCATTGGTTATGTTGAAAATATATAACTATACAAAGGGTTACACTAAATAATGGAAATTCACCAAAGAGCCTAGTGCTCAACTGTCTGTTACCTGATATTAAGTCAGTGATTTATAAAAAAAGGTGGCTTGTGCAGAAGTGACCTATGCAGTCTCTCTTGTCTGAAAAGATATTCTGTGATGAAAACATGAGAAATGGACAAAACCAATGGATAACCTCATTCTCTGAACAAATGATTTAACTTCTCAACATAAATGAAGGGGAATAGTATCCTCTGGGATCTTTTCCTTCTTCAGACATACTGTACTAGACAGTATTTGAATTAACTTCATTATCTTTTTTTATGCTTCAAGTGGAGTGGAATTTGGCAAGGGGAGCCTTTTTTTTTTTTTTTTTTTTCTCCTTAGTGGGTTTTAAACAATGAAAACACAAAACCTCTCCTTCTGGTGAATCTCATACAGGGGAATTTTAACGACACTTGTTGTGTGCTAGATGGATTACGATATCATGCATCAGCTGTAGGATCCTTTACCCTGATTCTGATGTTTGCTGGTTTTACAGTACAGACAAATGCTGCTTGACTATTTGAGGATGGGCTTGGAATGTAATCAATTTACTGTAGATATGAGATAAGAAGAAAATGCTTTCTCATTTTCACCACCCTGCACTTTGTTCATATGGCATTACCTGTTCACATAAAATAGAAGTCTTTTTAGACTTTTGCTTTTTGATGCATTCTCTTTTCTGGAAAAGACTCACATATAAAAGTGGGGAAAAAAAGAAAAAATAGAGGTAAAAAAAACAAAAGAAAGAAAGGACTATGTAATAATTTCTTTCAAGAATATATGTATTCTATGGATGTTGCAAGGGAGACACATGTAGCTGGGTCAAGAGCATGGTGAACTTTGAGGCAGGGTGTTTCACATGCAGCAGTGTTCCTTCTCCCATTCCTTGTGTCAGTGTATGTCATAGCAGGTAATTTAGTAGATGTCCTGCAACACAGTTCCTCAGGTGTATCTGTATCTGTTAACTGCTTTTCTTCTCAACCTTCTAAGTTTCAGTGTTTATCCTCTGAAATGAATGGCTTCATTTCTCTCTCTTCTCACACAGAATTGCCTTAGGCTCTTCTGCTGTGAGAAAACTGGTTCCTGAGCTGTAAGAAAATTGGTATCTGATCACCTCTTCATTATTTTTGGTCCTAATCACCATCTGAGTCTTTTCTGATTGATGTGAGGCCTAATAACTACCCAAGACATCTGAAATAATTCCTATGAGAAAAGTTTAAAATACCCAGGTGTTGACAGCCCTTTTCTAAGCATTACTTAATGTTTTTTTTTTCCCTTAATCCACCCCATCACTGTTCAGAAAGGATCCACAGAACCCCGTTGTCCTGAGTGAAGGGATATATATTATCAGTTTAAGTTTTACTTCAGCTGCCAAGGGTTCAATAATGTAAACCACAATTCATAACAACTGGAGGGAAAATAATAAATTCAGAACACATCTCTCTCTTGTGGTTTAACTCCAGTCAGTAACTCAGTCCAATGCAGTTGCTCGTTCGCTCCCCCACCAGCAGGACTGGGGAGAGAACTGGAAGAGTAAGACAGAGAAAATTCATGGGTTGAAATTAGGACAGTTTGATAGGTAAAGTAAAAGTCATGCAAGCAAGCAGAGCAAACCAAGGAATTAATTCACTGCTTCCTAGGTTAAGGCACGTGTTCAGCCACAAGGAAAGCCCAGGAAAGCCAGGCTCCATCATGGATAATGGCAACTTGGGGAGAAGTACTGGTTTTGGCCGGTGTGAAGTTAATTTTCTTCAGAGTGGCTGGTATGTGGCTGTGTTTTGGATTTGTGCTGAACAGAGTTGATAATAAAGAGATATTTTTGTTATTGCTGAGCAGGGCTTATACAGACCCAAGGCCTTTTCTACTTTTTTTACTGCTGTGCTAGCAAGGAGCCTAGGGGTGGGTGAGAAGCTGGGAGGTTACAGAGCCAGGACAGGTGACCCCACCTGACCAAAGGAATATTCCAGACCATATGACATCATGCTCAGGATATAAAGTGGAGGTAAAAAGGAGGAAGGGGATGATGTTTTGAGTGATGGTGTTTGTCTTCCCAAATAACTGTTATGTATGTTGGGGCCCTGGTTTCCTGGAGATGGCTGAAAACCTGCCTGCCCATGGGAAGCAGTGAATTAATTCCTTATTTTACTTTATTTGTGCATGTGGCTTTTACTTTTACTTTTTTTTTGTTTCTCTCAACCCATTATTTTTCTCTCTTTTATCCTTCCAGTTGTCTCCCTGGTCCTACTGGTGCGGGAGTGAGTGAGAAGTTGTGTGGGGCTTGTGTTCTGGTCTGGGGTTAAATGGCGACACATTACCAATGTCATCACTCTGAATGTCCCCCCACTTCTTACTTCTTCCCCCACCTCCATATGCTGAGTATGACACCATGATGTGTGGAAAATTCTTCTGGTCAGTTGGAATCAGCTGTCCCAATGTGTCCCTTCCTATCTCCTTGTGCACCTCCAGCCTCCTTGGTGGTGAGGTGGAGTGAGGTGCAGAAAAAGCCTTGGTGTGCAAGCCCTGCTCAGCAATAAGAAAAACATCCCTGTCTCTGGCACAAATCCAAAACATAGCCCCATGCTAGATATTCTGAAGAATGATAACTCTGTCCTAGCCAAAACCTGCCATTGCAAATTTAGAAATGCAATTTAAAAATCCCACCACATTCTTTGTGTAAATAACTGTACATGGAGGTATGCCATTTTGTACCACCAGCTACTAATGATATTTCAGTCTTCTTACTCACTTAATAGAAAGAACCACATTTCAAGGACTGGAAATGAACATCTGTACCCCATTCAAACTCACATATTACTTAAATACAAAATCTTTGAAACTTGCTATGTACATTCTGGAGATTGTGTAATACTTTCCCTACAATATGACCAAGCTAAAATCAAATCAGTTTTGTATAGAGAGCATTGACAACCAGCCACGGAGAGCTGATAGGAGTCTTGATAAACTGCTGCAGATCTCCAGGACCTCCATGGGAGCAAATGCAAAGATCAAGAGCAGTCAAGTCCTTTGCACCCATTTTGTTTTATTTCAAATCTGCATGTGTGTAACTCTGACATACTCACTACAGTGTTGCAGAACAACCCTTTGAGGCCCTTTTATTTGGTGTGTAATCTTGTTTTAAACATGCTGGTTACCTTGTGCAAAAACTTGGTCAAGCGGTCTCGGGACTTTAATTTTTTTTATTGTTATTCCTTTTTGTTGCACACTGTCTGTAAATAAACAGGTGTAATTTTACACATGATTTATTCAGAATTTAAAAGTGATGCACGGCTTCACAACAAGTCTGCTCTGATTGCCCAGCATTTTTTCTATGTGATTGCACAAATTCCCTTTTTCTAGTTCTGCCCCATGAAGCATTTCTAAACAAAAAGGACAAAAGTCAAGTTAAAAGACAACAGAGAAAGTATTTTGGATGAAGAATTTTTGGCACATCATGAACATGTGATTTTCATTCCCTGTCAGTATGCATTTTTCTAAGAAGAAAAATGGTCTGCCAAATATGAAGATCAAGAGCCAGAGAAACCTGAGCTTTAATTCAGTGTTCCTAAACTCTTTTTGTTGATGACAAGTATTCATTGCAAACTTTTCATATTCTTTTGTCACTGCACAAATTTAGAAAGACTATAAGCTTTCTAAAGAAAAGCATTTTTAGTTTCCCAAACAAGTCATCATGGCTTCCAACAGCAGTCTGGCACCTTTTGCTTTAAATGGGCAACTAATAGACTACATAGTTTGTACTGTTAGCAGCAGGTTTTTCTTAAATATTCTGCACATAATAGTTAATTGCAAAGGTTTTATGTAGCAACCATTAAAAAAAATATTTTCAAATGTTTTAAAGCCTGCTCTTCTTTACCGGTTAGCTAAAAAGGTTAAGTAGCCCTTCATGCAAAACAATCTTGTAAAACAACAAAATTTTATTTGCTTTTTCCCAAATATTTTTGATATAAAAAAGAGATACAATAAATAAATAACAATTAAAAATCCAAAACCTAAACTACCAGAGTACAAGTCTGAAATTTCTGACAAGAACATTATGCTCTCTGTCTTTCATACCAAGCTTCCCGACCTGAAGGGGTTGCTTGACCTTCAGTCTTTTGTGATGCTGAATGCCATTAAAAATGTGCTCTGGGAGTTAAAGAAAGGGAAGATCTCTTAGTAGTTCATGGTAGTTGAATGGACAAGTGTGTGGCAGCACATTTTTCTTTCTCTCAGGATTTTTCATAGAGGTGCACAGAGAGAGAGAGAGAGAAAACAATTTCTATTTCTGCTCCTTGTTTTTCTCATGTGGAATGTGCTTGGAGAGTTGTTTCCCTGGGGTGATTGCTTGACTGGACTGTGGTGAGGATTGTTTGAGCCTGGTGGCCAATCCAACCCACCTGTGGCTGGACTCTCACGAACAGAGTCACAAGTTGTTAGTAGTTAGATATGGTAGTTAGAAAAGTAGGTATGTAGTTTTAGTATCTTCCTTTATATAGTATATTAATGTATTATAGCATAGTTATAATAAAGAAATCATTCAGCCTTCTGAACTGATGTTGGACATCATCATTTCTTCCCATTGGGTTTGCCTGCATTTTACAATAGACAAGGTATCAGCAGGCTAATTGAACTCCTATCCCAGCTCTATTACTCACTTACCCCTAGGACTAAAATCACTTGTCTTCCATTTTTTCTACCTTCCTCTCCAAGTTTTAGACATGGAATGTCTGATAAGGCTTAAATAATTTTGGAAATATATATTTGTAGAGAGCTTGCCATGATGAGGGGTTGATCCATTTCAGATGCTTATGTATGGCTGCACAGGACAGAAATCATAAAATTTTTGTTCTTTGCAATAAAATTTGCTTATTGCAAATAAGCCACTTCAACTTATTGCAGTTACTGACCCCTCTTGTTGTGTCAATACCAGATTTTTTGGCAGAGGGAAAAAAACATTTTTTAACATGAAAAAAATCACTAATCTGCTGCACAGACACAAAAATATTTATTTGGATTATTCAGAGGGACTGAAGGATAGAGTAGAAAACTGAGCATATGCTGTTATTCAGGTGTCTGTGAGAAAGTGCATGAATGTTAATGAAAAATTTGTAGATTTATGTCTCTCTCTATATAAGCTGTTGGTTCACCACAGCAGGCAGCTAAACACCACAGAGCTGATTGCACACTCCCTCCCCTCATCCTCTCTCTCCCAGCATGGGGAAGAGGAAATGGAAAATAAAAGCAAGAAAACTTGGGGAGTCAAGACAACAACAACATAAATATTATTATTATTACTATTACTATTATTATTATCAATAATTACTACTACTACTACTACTACTAGTTATAATAGATAAACTAATTGATGAATAAGTGGAAGAAGAGAGAAGAAAACGAACCAAGTGATGCGAAGTCAACTACTCACCACCTGTCATGAGTAGACTGATGCCCAACCAGCTCCTGAAAAAAACGTGGTTAAGCCTCCTAAGCCCTCCTGTTTGTTGGGTGATCTGCCCAGTTGTCTTCTCTCCCAGCCTATGCCAGCAGAGCATTCCAGTCTATTCACCTGGGGACATAGAGTGAGAAACAGAGGAGGACCTGATACTGTGCAAGCACTGCTCAGTAATAGCCTGAAAGTTTGTGTTCTGTCAAATTGTTTTGGTCAAAACTGAAAGCCCCATATGAACTGCTATGAAGAAAAGTAACTCTATCCAGGTCCAAAACAATTTATATAATACATAATTAGTATTTTTTTTTTTCTTCTGGCAAGACCAAAGTCAGAATTATTGCACATCTTTCCTCTATAATAGCTGATAAGCAAGTAAAAGTAATCTAGAGACTGCAGTTCCCTTGCTCTTCTCAAGGTGATTGCAGAAGCACAGAATCTCAAATTAAAGACTTTGCATGGAAACGTTTGCCCTTTTCAAGGACAAGAAGCATCTCACAAGCTGTTATATGAAGTGATTACCCATATGGTTCCACAGAAGTTACATTATACCTTAGGGCTTAAAAATATATATTTATGTTAGCTGCAGTGTACTAAACTATCTGTTTATACAGCTGGGTGATAATCTCTGTTCAGATACTGTGTTTGAAAAATCAGGTTCTTTTATTTTGTGAAAATGATTTGCAAATAAATAACATTGATGGAAGGGTTTTTTTGTTTGTTTGTTTCAAATGATATCTACCCAAAACCCTTTAAAGTACATTCAGGTTCTAAGTGTTTTGTTTCAGTAGGATAGACCTGATAAACAACTGTATATTGAAAGTCTTCTTGAAGACATGCTGAAAATCAACCTCACAGGGACTTTTCATCCCATTACCAGAAAGTTTCAACCAGCCTAACCCTCTTTTTATTGTGTAGTTCTTCCATAACATCACACTTTTTCCACATTCTGTAATATGTTTTTAATCTAAAACCTGCAAACTTGACATATTCTGAAAATAATATTTCTATATTTTTTCCTTTTCTTTTCCCATGGATATAAGTCTGAGCTCCCACTGCTCACAGCAGCTTGTAAAGCTTTGTGTCTGCTGACAGATGTTATACAGAAGTCAGCAAAATGTGGTGTCTACCCAGCACTGTGGGATCTTGAATCACCTCATGCAGATAAGCTCATTTGTGTTATATGATTATATCAATAATATCTAGGAAGATGGTTGAGAGGTACAAAATTGTTGCTTGACAAAAATGCACCCTGAAAATATGATTCCTGGAATATATCACTGCTGTTCAATCCTGAGGAGCACAGCAGTTAAAAAAAAAAAAAAAAACAACAGTTTTTACATCTGAAAGAAAGCATATTGGTGCAAATAGACATTTTAAATATTTGAAAAGCTCACAAATTAGTTCAGCTATGACAAACAAATTACTTGTGTTATGATCAAATAAATATAAATGTTAAATCCAGCAGCAACATTTAGAAAAATCAGTTTTCATTTATTTGTATTCTTAGGCAAATAAAACTGTCCCAGAGGAAAGTCACAGTGCTTTCAAGTTCTTAATTTCCTTGGGCCACTTCTACCACATGCTCTGTCTTCCTGAAGGAAGATCACACCATTCTGAAGGCATGATCAAAGCTTTTTCTACTAGGCACTGAAATAGATGGACAAGTATAATTGTGTTGGGAGAAACAATTCAATTTTATGTAGAATTTCTAAAGAAACTTTCTTGTGAGCAAGTAAAGGTTCTTTTCAGTAACAGTATTGATTCCTGACAAAAATTATTTCATCTTCTAATGTGCTGCAAGGTAGAAATTATATTTATGCCCTTGTGGGAATTGTAATAAAAACAGGTGATTCAGATGGCTCTATACATTGGACTAATAGTGTATAAGAGATTGCTCTTATACAATGGTTTATTATTATGCACTAATAATATATATAAACAGCAAAAGTAGCTTCTGCATTGTCTATGGACCATATTATTGTGGTATTTATAAATGATGGGAAAAAAGTGACAAACAGGCTAAAGAGAATATTAAAAAAATTCATATTTTTATGGCATTTAATTTGGCAAAGTGTTTGAATCTTCTGCACTCTTGATTCCTGGGGTGATGGAACATAGAATTTTGTATGATACTACTGTGGTACAAGTTCTACTAATTAAAAATCTACCAAAAAGTTTTGCACTGACTAAACAGTGCGCTGAAAATGTCTAATTCAGCTATCACATTTTGAAACTGACTTTGGTTCTTCAGAAATCTTTCAGATTTTCTACCTTTCAGCTTTTCTGCATAAAACAGTTTCATATTTAGCAGTAACCAAGACTTCTTAAGTCAGTCAGTCTGTATTGCTATTTATTTTAAGAGAAGGAAGGACCTTTGGTTGGTGGCTGACTCACAAATGTTCACAATGCACCCTTGGTTAAGAAAAGACCATGAAAGTAAACAGGGTTTAACAAATTTTTCAAATTGTGTATTGAATATTCAGCATGTTGTAACTGTGAGTAACATGGATGTTTTATATCACAATCCTTCATGCTAACATAACTCAAAGATAAATGCCCTTGATAAACCCTATCATATTCACACTTTGAGTGTAAAGTGTTGAAATAAAAAGCCGATGAAGCATAAAGTGTCAAAGTAGCATGTTATTTTCAACATTTTATCTGTCGTTTGCCATTTATTTCAACACTTCATAAAGTACATTAAATACTCATCTACCGAGTAAGTGTTTGAGGACCTGAGTACATAGAGATTCCTCTGAGCAGCAGCACTCACTGGGGCAACACCAGTGGGTCAGAGGAGAGGAAGACAGAATTAGCTATGGATGTTAAAGGCTGCAGGGGGATCTGTGGATATCCAAGAGCAGTGGAGGTGTGAAATAGCACTGAGGGGGTTCCAGACAGAAAGGTCTTCAGGAACAACATGAGGTTAGCTGAGGATTTAGATGAGCAGGACACAACCATGCACCTTTCACACAACAGTGTGAACGTGCAATGGTGAGGTGTCGCTGCCTGCTCACAGCAGCAGGTAAATGTGGGAGCCTGGGTTACAAGATATGTTGCACTGACCCCATCAATCCTGAATATGCTGTGGGCAACCTACTCAGTTTTGTCCAATGGAAAATTGCTTAGACTGTGCCACTCATGCTTCTGAGGCCTGTTGTTACCTTTCATGCAATACCACAACGATTTCAGAAAAAAAGAGGGTTTAAAGGATTTTATAGCCAATTAATAACTTGTCTACCTGGTAATTGAATTTATTTGAAGTCTGAATTTAAAGTGCTTTGAATCCTCATGTGAGCATCTTTTGAAGTGAACTAAGTGAAATACTGCCACTATATTTCTGAGGTTGCCTACATGACTGTTTAATGTTCTCCAAATACTTCAGCTTCAGTCTTGTAACTAATTCAAACTAATAGATCTTGGTGTCTCTGATTCAACACCCTTGGAAACTAGATTTTCAACTTTTTTTTTGGTGAGGCATTTTAGAGAAAAAAGGTAGCAGTAGATGGGAAAGTATTCCCCATTTTTTCATCTCACAGAGTTACATCAATACTTGTGTGTGCAGGAAGGCAGGGAAGTCAAATGAATTGTCCTTGGCTATTTTCTTTTTTTCTTCCTTATCACTTTCTCAGTCTGGCACTATTAATTCCAGGATCCACCCCAGGTACTGCAGTCCTGTGGTGTTTGTACCTATGTGGTACCTATGATGCCTTGGAAACAGAGGCTAGACAAGATTAAGAGAGCAAAAGCAGGTATTTATTAAAAGCCTTCAAACAGGTACACCTTGGGTGGTCAGAAGCTTCCCAGAGGCTACACCCAAGGTGGATGATTGTCAGGAGTTTTTCAGACAGATGTAAGTTTGGTCCATTTACATATCAGGGGTTAACCCTCCAATTACAGCTTCAGGTAATGAAATCACATACCCCCAGTTTGCTCCCCCCAATTCACTTTTGTTTATACTTTTCAGGGCCTGAGGCTGTAGGGTGTCCTTGACAGGTCTAGAAGAATGGTTTTGTCTGACCAAAGTGTGAAGACAGTAAACTAAGACTCTATATGGAGCTTAGAGCTATACACTAATGCAGTACCGGATTTGAAAAATAGAAAAGCTAAAATCCTAAGGCATCACCCAAGTGTCTAAAGCATGAGAGAGTTCAGCAGGGTCCTAGAAAGGCCATGGCTCATGGGCTTTGTGAAGAGGTGTGTTCCAATGATAGCAGTATGTATAAGAAACAGCAGTATTTTCTCAGGATTCACCATGGAACATCCAGTATTTGGATTAGGCTTGAGTACTTCAATAGGAGCTTGTTCTCTTTTCCTGGCAGGATAAGTAGAACTGAGAAACTCCTCCTTCCCACTCCCTGGAGTTTCATGAGCAAAATGAATAGGAATGAAGATCTCCTTTACCTTAAAGGTGGATTTGTCTCCATTGACTGGTACTAAAAATATACATTCATACCATGGTGTGAATGTGGTGAGCTCCTGGCACAGGAAAACAATAATTAAAACAGCATATGCTCTACAAAATTGCTTGAGTACACTTTGATGTTTTTCATATTTGTATGGAAATTCAGTGCCAAGAAACTATTACTCACTACTTCAGAGGGTGAACAAAATTAAAGTGCATAAACAAGCCTAATTTAAGTCTAATATTGCAAATAAGAAACTAAATGAGCAACTTTGTGCTGGAAAAAAAAGTTTTTTCAATATATTTTATGACCCAAGAGCTACATTTCACAAAGCAAATTTATTTTTGTACAACATTTAAGTATAAACCCACTACAACCATTTACTTATTTTTCTTTTTTTGCACAAGGCCTTTTAAGACAACCAAAAATTGTCCGACCTGTGTGATTTCCTTTCCGGTAGGAGAACATAAGATGAAATACTTAAAATTATTTAAATTGTTCCAAACATGGCAGTTATCTCTTCATTAACTGCTGGGAAATTGAAACTTGCAGGGGTACAAACTGAGATGAAACCCCTCTGTGATGATTTCTATTTGGTGTCATCATATGACATTGCATTCTACAATGATCTGGCACATCATATGGCATACTTTGTATTATTTAGCATACTTAAAATAAGGGGGAAAAAATTATCCTCTCCTAATTCTGCTCACCTGTGTAAAATTGTTCTAATTAGGATTTTTTACCCTCCCAGCTTAATCTAGCCTTTTCTCCCTCTTTTTGGGATAGTGCAATGGAGGTTTTGCTAAGAAGCAGTGTTCAGTTTCCATTTTGTATGCCTTACATGGCTTCTACATAGCTTTAAGAAGAAGGTTCCCTGGGGTAGTGTGAATAGATCCCTCTGCTCATCCCAGCCAATGTATGATGATGGCACTCCACTCTCTCTCTTTCCTCATTTTTCCATCCTGCTCCTGACCACATGCTGCTGCTGCTGTGTACTTTGCATCAGTTTTGGACTTCGCTGTGAGCTAATCTAATCCACTTACTTTGCAAAAGGACAGTACAGAAAAAACAAACAGAGAAACAAAAATGAAGGTTTGTTCTGCACTGTGAATTGAATGAGCTTCCGGAAAGTTTTACTGAGTCCTAAGAGCTTGTGAAAAGGAGGAGAGGAACTGTGAAAATGGAACTAAAATACATGTGGAGAAGGGGAGACCTTTGTTTGGGTGGCAGTGATAATCTTAGACTAACTAAGCTTCTCATGGAAACATAGCTTACCTGTATTTATAACTAATTCCTTGCTTGGTTATCGCTCATCTGCAGTCCATGCTGGGAAAATTCACTGTTGTAAGCTGCTCCTACTTGAATGGAAAATTATCCAAACTACTGATTCTAAATTACTCTCTTGTTGCTTTTCTACTAATAAGAAATGATACAACCTTTTGGTATGTCATTGATAATTTCATGAACATAAGGAAATAAAAAGGTAGAATTGAAAGGCCAATATTAACTACAAAAACCCCTGATGTTGTCAAACAATATTTATTTTACAGACTGATGTGGATATGTGTAGACAAATGTATTAGTACTTTAGCCCCATCACAAAGGATTCTATTTTACCATCAAAATGGCACTCTTTGGGTTATGGATTAAATGTTTGGTCCTAGGAAAAACTTAGAAGCAGTGAATTGATTGCAACCAAAGAACAACTTCTGACATACTCTCAGGCTGCAGCCTGAAAATTGAAAGGTCTGATGAAAACTACCTGATGCTGCTGAAGATCAGTATAACCCAAGACCAAGCACTCTCTGTTTCATAACTTTGTCTTTCCTCATAAGAAATTCCTGATTTCTCTGGTGCAGCAGAGCAGGTTCTGAGAGACTTAGTGATATAAGATTCCATATTAATAGTTGCTTGACACTGATTTTTATATCCTGCATTTAAGGATACTAATTTCAGAGGAAGGTATTTCTACTGTGCTGATTGCAAGGAGGCTTTTTCTGTGGAGACTGTTTCAAATACCGTAATTAAATTATTTTCAATCATTCTTATGCCACAGCTCTCATAGGTTTACACCTACTTTCAATAGTTTGAGAAGGTTATCTAAACAGTATTGAAGATAAATGACTCAATGCAAATAGAGGAGATTCCACAGGTGAAAACCATCCTTATTGCCAAAATGAATAGTGCTGGAGGCTGAATGCAGAAGCACTTCCCCTTTTCTCTTGTGGCAGGGAGCACAGGCAGTACCTGCCCCACACCAATGCTGCCTACAGAAGCACCAGAGCATCCTCAGACCTTCCTCATGCTGCACCATGTCTAACTGTTCTAAAGCAAGTCAGGCCATGGAAATCCAAAACTACATCGATGATTTGCCACATAGACATTGTAACACTTAGCCATTATTATTTTCTTTCTTAGGGGCTGATGTGGCATTAGAAACTATGGACACAGAAATGAAGAGGTGAGGCCCAGAGCTGATTGCATAGGGGAAGCTGATGCAAATGTACAGGCTGCTTTCTTGAAAACATGAGAGAAAAGCTTTATGTGAATTGAAAAGCACATATTGAAGACAGCAATTGGCTTATCCCTAGGTAATTATGCCTTTGCTGGAATAGTTCTGAAATGCTATACTGGCTTTGTCCAGTTTTCAGAATTTTTTTATTTTGTAGATCTGGGACAGCTCTAACTTCTATAGATCCATCTACTGCTAATTCTCCCCCCCCCCCCCCAACCACTTTAAAAACTCATTCTGTATTTATTGTCACTACTGACAGCCATGAAAATGGTAGTTGCCACAAAATGCTGATGCTGTGAAAGCCAATGGTATTGGTTTCAACTTGTACAGCTTCTCAGGGCTAGGACTGGGTTTCTGCTTAAACTGAAGACACTGATGTTTGGACTAGTTTTATTCAGTGGATGCTTTCCAAGCATATACTCTTGACTTCTCAACAGTTCTCACGCTAAAAGAATATGGTCAAAAGAATACAAATTTTCTGCTATGCTCTAAACTAAAAAGGCCTTTTGTAATAAGATAAGCTAGGAAAGAGGTTTCTGAAAGATATGGTGAAAACTATTTAGCAACCTATTTATTACTTTCTGACCATGGTTTTTTCTAAGGACTAAAGAAGGCAGGAGAAAACTTGAAATCACAAAACAGAAAGAGAAGTGTTGTATGTTGTATATCATTTTATCTATAAAATGGATAAAACCCATCTTAAGGAGTAGCACTATTTAACCTTATGCTAGAATGAAACAATGAGAATAGAGGAAGGTTTAAATAAAATGTATGTCAGGGACTGTAGGCTTTAGGGGCTTTTTGCATTGCCATGAGATAAAGGGAAGTAAGAAACTCTCGTCTGGTTTGTTTTATCACAACTTGCTGATCAAGTAAGATATAAGTAGGTATAAAGGAGGTAGAGCAAAGATAATTTGTTCAAAGTGAAGAAAAATTATGTGGAGGTAAACTTCTCAAAGGATGTTGTTTTTCTAATACTCCTTTTTTTTTATTTTCTGCCTCAAGGGAGAAATAAAAAGATCACCCTTTTGCAGATGATAAATATGTTGGAGATGCTTGAAACAAAAGACTTTATTTTTTTTTAATACTATTTTACTGCCACTCTCCATTAGGACAGATTAACATCTCCTTGTTTAGTAAAAACAAAATTTGATTTTTTTTCTTTAACACTGGGATACTGAACTTCATATTATCTATTTCTTGCTATTTCTTGAGTGTCATAAGGAATATGCAAAAATATTAGCACAATTTCGGACAGCAAACCATCAGGTGATACTTGGTCAGTCTTTCCCATCAAAGCTGGTCCAATTGGCATAAATTCCTTCAGTAGAAATTGCGACTGAGGGAAAGAGATAAAGAACAGCTTAATGGCTTTGAAATGTCGCTAGTGCTTTTTAGATGATAAAGTAACTAGATTACTGGCTGAAGAAATTTACTCATGGTCAGTCAAAATGTAAACACTTTAACATACTTTTTTTTTTTTTAAAGAAGGGACATGATGTTTTGGAAGATTTAAATGTCCATAAATACAAAGGTTATCCCTAACAAGAGCATATATGCGACTTCACTGCATAGCTACTCTTGTTTCTTGTTTCCTTTCTTTTCCTTATGCTGCAAGTAAACCCTTTTTGTCTGAATTAGGAGAGGTTTTATTTATTTATAGCTGTATCTCTCAGCTAGACATGTAACTGAAGATGCAGCGTGATGATTCTTTGCCAGTTAACTGGACAATAATGTGTTTCCACACAGGCTGTGGAGAAACAGCAACCATTTGATATGATTGGACATTGTGTTTTGCTTACAGTCTGGATTAAGCTAATATGGGCTTTCAGAAGTGGGTTCTGGTTACTAAGGCTGGGCACACTCTCTGCACCTTTATTTTCTCTGTGTTGCTTATTTCAGTCCATAGAACATCTGAACATCTCACACTAAATTGAAATAAGATTGATAGCACAATGTAACAAAGGTGTATGTAACAGTGTGTTACATTTCAGAGATAACTTGTTCATGGGATTTCCACATGCATTATTTTCTCTAGTTTAAAAGAAAAGGTTATCAAACTACAAGTTTGCAATTATTACAGATGCATTTCAAAACAAAACAAAATGAAACAAAGGTTAAAACAGTGGAGATTCTGGTAAGTAAATATTTTTCAAAAGTTTAGGTTAAAATATGGAAAACTTCTAACAAAATATTCATGAATGAGTTCTGTAAGAAGTATGTCATGTACTGAATCAGCTTAATAGATAGAAGAGTGTTTGCGTATTCAACAAATTACAGATAATCCCTGCGCCTTTAATGGACCCAACTGATCTAGCAGGTTTCCAATGGATTCAAATGCCAACTTCTAAAAGATTGAACTGAACATGCATGTTAGACAAAAACTGAAAAAGATTCATTAAGTTGTTTTATCTAGCATAACCGTCTCTGGATTATTCATACATTACCTTCAACATATCTCATGTGATAAGAATGAATCAAGTTTTATTTTTCATTGTGCCTGTCTTTCTGTCATATTTTAATGCCAACATTGTGTTTATTAGGAATATTTTGCCCAAAGTATAGTGTGTTCATTTTTGCCTTTCATTCCACAAAGAGAAAAACATCACTCTGTCCTTGTGTTTTTGCATAGCCTCATACCAGCATAGTAAGTCACATAAGTGTGACTTACTCTGCTGAGATAATAAGAATCAACGATTTATAAAATGTATTTTGTTGGAACTTCTAACTTTGTTATTTTTCATTTTTTAGTGACTTTTCTCTTCCCATATTGCTTCCTGTGGTGCAACTAAAAGTCAACAAGCAAAGAGTAGGCTCAGTGAACACGTAAATTATTATGGTAGCTAAAGGTTCATGAAAAATTGTATTTCTTTAGGGGAGAATACTCTCTTTATATCAGAAAAATGAGCCAGTGAACTGATATGACAATCACAAAGAAGATGCAAATCAGCTGGACATGTTATATAAAAACACACTCATAAACACTGAAAAAGTGGCTCAGAAATTGTGGCCATGAATCACTTTACTGAGGAATAGCTTAATCAAGCTATCTCAGTATGATTGCTGTATCACTGTATCATAGTCAGCCCTTCTTCCTTACCACTTTGCCACAATTGGAATTGCAGCTTTTCATCACGTAGTCTCCATTTTAATTTGAACATTCTCCAAAATCAAGAAAAAAACTTGAAAAATGCAAAACTCATGAGTACCTTGTCAACCTGTAAGGTAGTTTGCAGGGGCACCAAACAGATGTTTTTATCTTTCATATACTTGGAGAGGATGTTTTCCCGGGTGTTATTTACATCCAGGTTGAATCCGGAAATAAAACATTTATAAAAGAGTTTTACAAAACCGAATCCATAAGCAGCAGAACTCCATGGAGTTGCTCATCCTAATAAAAATGATAAAATCTTTCTAAGATTGGATCCTTTATTCTTTAAAAATTGTTCTACTGACTTGATTGCAAGCTCTAGCAAAAATATAAACCACCTATTTTTTGCCCCTTCAGCCTCAGATACAGGATATACTAAATTTTTCAACCTTTTGGTATTTTATTCAGTTTGATAACACACAAAGTATATGGGAACTTTTTGGAGTTCAAATCACTCATCTTGCCAAGACAAGGATGGGAGAGGAACTACAATTTAAACAAATGAAAAAGATAATCATTGGGCATTCAGTTACGTGGAAAGAATTTCAGGCTCAAGCTATGAAAGGTGTGGAAGAAGCCCATCTTTGAAATTCTTCACCCAGTTATTTATTTGGAGGAGCATCTTTAAGTGACTTTATATTCCTAAAGATGACATAAGAATAATTTTAGAGCCAAAATTCAGTATTGTAACAAAAACTTAATTTCCAGTGCCCAACAGCCACAGGACTCTGGGGTTTTGTCTCAACTCAGCTCTGATGTTCTGGTCTAACTAAAGGCAGGCTGCTGGCCCTGTGTAGAAGCACTTTATTTCAGGATTTGGGCATTAATACCTTAACTCTGCTCCAGAAGCTCTTAGGGACTAGACCAATACATGCTGTGTGCCTTAATGAGGAAATCAGATTATGAGATTTATTTACAGCAATACCAGTAATGAGAAACAGGATAAAACTTAAACTAGAAGAAAAAATAGACTAGACCTAAAAAAAAAATCAAGTAATGGAGAAGCCAAAGGCCCCTGAGGAGAAGAGCTAAGAATTAAGAACCTTTAATAAGAAATAAAGATTTCCCAAGTACTGTCAAGCTAGATTTGTGAGTGAAAGGCATATTGTTTTTTTGCATTCTCTCATGTGAAATATTGCTGTCTTTTCAAGCAATCTGTAGGACTTATGCATGCTTCCAGCTCATCAAAATCAAGTGGCCATAGATCAGGAAAGACTAAGTTGTAAAGTTGATGTATTTGAATCTAACATTAAAATTCAACAATAATCCTTCACTCCTTGAGTATGCCTCTATTTTATTAAGTATTTCAATGCAATATAATTAATTTATTAGTAGCAATTAATGTACTGGTAGCAATATTCTTGAACAAGGGCTGTAACTCAAGAAATCATGCTTAATAAAACAACCTACTGCACTTCTAGTGATTCTTACATAATGGAAGACCTGATACCCAAATATCTGTAAGTCAATATGAAGCGAAAATTTTATTTATCAGGAATTAGAACAGGATTAACCGTACACCAAGTGTAACACTATACTATACATACATTATGTTTTAAAGAGCTGCTATATCATATGCACAGTATAAGGTGATGAGAACATTTATAGGGTCTTTGATATATTTATTTGTTAATTTTAATAAACCCCTTACAGGCATGCACAGTCCCTTTGTCTTCTTTGTGACTATCTGGCACATTTTAGGAGAGGAAGTTCACAGTTTGAGAAATGCCCCCCAGAGAGTCCTTTAAAAAAATTTTGTGTATTCCAGCTGGGAAAAAGAAGTCTAAATGTTTTCCTTAGCCTCAGACTTCAATTCTGATGTATCGTCATTACCAGTACTGCAGAAAAAAATGTATTTCTTATTGTACTGCCTTCTAAAGCAGTGTCACCAGGGAAATATCACAGCCTTCTTTATAGGCAACTGTCCTATTTTATCTGTAGGTATGTCATAAAGAACTTTGTATCTGACAGTCTTTTTCAGAGTACAATACTTTCTACCAGGTCAGAGTCTGCTTTTATTTCCCCTGTATGATAAATGGTATCATCTATTTACCACCCCTTTTTTGTCCATTTATAATTTAATAATGGTTTTTACTCTCTTGAGCTTTAAGAAATTGAACAGCTTCTTGTCAATGCGCTGGTCACTGCTCTCCACTCCCTTTTTACCTTAAAACCCATACAATTAACTTCCATCACCTTAAAAGCCTTTCTCACAACACATTGCTCCAGTTGTTGAAGCATGTGTAATTACATCCAACAGAACCTGTCCTGGGGCAAGCTGATTTCATGCAATTTTTATAACACCTTTTTTCATTATTTAAGCAGAGTGAAATCTTTAGGACAGTGTGATTAAAATGAAATTGGAATATTAAAGGTAAGGTATTCTGAGAAAAGGCAGACTCCTGCCATCTTTATGACAGATAGAAATTTATATTTTTATTTTTTGTAAGTAAGGAAAGGTTCAATCCACTTGGCACATATATTGGCCACATATCCAATACCATCACCATTATGATTTTTCATGAGTCTATATTACAGTTTATTAGTACTTTATAGTTTGGGCTGTTTGAGCTTAATTCGGTGGTAATAGAGCCAGTGATTAATATGACATTACAAGCCTGTCTAAAAATCTTTTCTGACTTTGCTAGACAAAATCCATACAAAGCAATCTGAAAAGCTGAAACAAGTCAGGCACATATTATGCAAGCATTTCCAGTGATGTGTTTTTTCAGTCTTAAGAAGCCTAAATTGCCATGTACAGAATACATGAATAAATGTTATAAACTGATTACTAAAGCTTGCTGGGATGGGAATTTCTGCTTCATGGGACATTCCAGATTGGATGAGAACAAAACACCAATGCTGCAGTCTCCTGCTTTGCCGAACAAACTATTTTGGGCCCATAACCTCACCCATGATCAGGCAAACTGGGCAGGCAGCCTGCCAGGCATCTGGGGAGCTGGGCAGCAGGTAAATCAGCCATCAGGCAGAAGTAGGGCTAGGCAGACAGCCAGCCAGGCAGCTTGCAGGCCCATCTGCCACTCAGACAGCCAAGAAGCTGGCAAGCTAACACATTGGTTGTCTCCCTGGCTGCCCAGAGGGACAGACTGGGAGCTGGTCAGCCAAGCAAGGCACCTGCCTGCCAGGGCAACAACCAGGATAGTCCTGCTGCCTGCTGCTTTCTGTCAATGGCTCTGAAGGAATGCATGTATTCCCATGCATGCCAGTTCTAATCTCTTGGCACCCAGCTGTCGCTGAAGAATATATTTATCCAGCTTCACTTCTTACAAGAAATATGTGTATTTAATATATTGAGTTACAAACAGCTGCATTGAGAGACTTGTTTGTCTACAGGAAGACTCAGGCACAATTTAGGATTAAAACTGTGAAATGTAATCTTCCTGCTGATCAGTTGCATTTACATCACTACTCAAATCTGGGTTTTCAAGGTGCTCTGCTGTCATGCATTTGGAGGAGTATGTCCTATTCAGCAGCTTGCCACCTTTTGCCATTTAATTTAATGAGGGAACAAAGAATAAGGCCTTTTTTCTGCCTCAATTTCTGATTAAATTTTATCTGGTGTATATTATTTTGTACCTAGATGTTCCTAAAATATGTTAAGTGGATGGCACAACGATGTGAAAAAAAGCACTTGTGGTTGTTATTCAGAAAAGGAATTATTACATTTACTCAGGGCAAGCCAGACCTGTGCCCTCCTTCTGCCTGAAGTATTGGAAATTCAGCTGATTTTCTGGGAGGACATCCCAAACAAAATGTTTGACGGAAGTAGACAGTGGAAAACTTTGTCTGCCTAGAAGTGATGGTGCTATGCTACAAATTACTCAGAATCAGAGAGATGGCATGGAAAGATTATGGCTTTCACATCTACTGGGAGGCTGGTATTCTGGTTCTTTAGGCATGTTTCTGTATGTTTTGGTATGGGTTCTCTGCACTAAAATGAAGAACAAAGTAAGAACAGGGCTGGAACTCCCATCTACCTATTTGCAGATAGGTACTCTCACCACTGGTGGCATATAATTATTAATGTTTATCCTTTTTGCCTGGAACTCTTTATTTCTCTTGAGTGTTCCAACCTCAGTAGCCAGGGTAGAAAGAACCACCCAGTCCACTCTGGTTTACAGTCTCAAATAAGGACACTGCCTTCAGTCACTTGGGTGGATTTTAACACTGGCCTCTCACAGGTGATCTGTTCACATAAAGTTTGGGGAAAGCTGTTCCTGCTCGGTGTGCCTTAAAAGATTGATCTCTCAGAAAGAAATTTTGCAGGCTTGAGTTTAGAAGAGGACTCCTGTGCTCTGGGTAAAAAGCCTCAGCACCGGAAAAAGGCAGCCCTGGAGACATATTTGGTTCCACCTGACAAATCCTTTGAATTCTTTCATGTCATGCAGTGGTGACAATCTCTAGGATTCAGTGTGTGATACCTTTCTGTCACACTCCAAATTTCTGTGTTGCTCATAGAGGTCTAGCTAAGGTCAAGAGGATGCAACAGGAACATCCTCAACTACTGAATTTCTTCTCTGTGACTAAGTGTCTGGGATGGGGGGCGGGGGGGGGCAGGATTATCCAATATTTCATATTTCAGGACAAGGAGAAAAGCACTATTTGAGAACTATTTAAGAACTCATGGTCTTAACTGGTCTCATATCAGCATAACAGAACCACAATTCAGTAGCATACTGTGAGGGTGCATGACCTGGAGCCTTGCTCACATTGTTATTTGCAGCATCTGTGATGTAGATGTGTGTTGACTAACCCAGACTGGATCTCATATCTGCTCATGAAAGACTCAATATATTTTGAATTAAACATAAGGTCAAAATCAGAAACGAGTGGGATGAAGAAGGAGGAATCCTGCTGGTTTTGACTTCAAATAGGAAGAGTAACTTAGTCAGGGGACTGACATATAAGAAAAAAGATTTAGGAAGACAAAAGAAGAGGAAACAAACAAGAAGTAAACAGAATAAAAGCATAAAAGGAGGTTAAGGTTTTAAAAAGGAAAAAGTATAGGAAACATGGGAATCATACGTGGGAATTATAAGAAATAGTTTTTCATTTCTTATGTCTGAGAAATTGAAATGCCATATAAAATTATCAAACTGAGAATATAAGCAAGCTTACCATAAATATAGCAATATAGAGTTTTATATTATTAGAAAGCTGCTTCAGTACTGACTGGGAAAAGGATCAAAAGGTTTGGAGAAAAGAGGAAGGCTTTTGCATAAACTTAGAATATAACTTTCTTCACACATTGCTTAGATGTCATTGCTTGATAAAAATATTCATCCCCCAATGCTGAAATCCTCAGTCTTCTTACAATAGTAGTCTTGGTGTAAGTGCTTTCTAATTTAAAGGCTGAACCTGGTTTTGTATTTCTAAACCTCTAATAATGGCTTTTATGAATTTTATGGAGCAAAATGCTGAATATACCTTCGTTCTTTTGTGAGTTGAGAATTTTGCTGTTCACAAGATTTTTCTGGCACTTAATTAAACATTTTTATTCTTACAGACTTGTTTTTTATCTCCTATTTCATGAGAAGCACAATGATAATTCTGAAGATAACACCTCTCTGTCAGCAATGGTTGTGGTGTTAGATAGTGCAACACTCAAGCAGGATGTGATATTGGTCTTTTTTCGTTATTTGGGACAAACAATTGTAGCTCTCTTTTCTTTGCATTGGTCATTAACATTACAGGTTCTGAAAACTGTATGAGCATCTCAGAAGAAACAAAGGAACTTGTGAGAATATTGTTCCAATCAAGTTTTGTGAAGTACTGCATTTTTTAATATCTTGCTTTGTAGTGAAGTGTAACTCACCAGGGAAATTCCCATCTCAGCTTATTTACAAATCAGTAATATTCTACTTTGTCGTGGTTAGACATAGAAGTGAATTTTTTTCAGGAAGTTGGGTCAAACCAATCAGTGGTCACGTTTGGATATTGGCACCTGGAGTGACCACTGAAAGTATAGACACGCCTCTGAGAACACAGGTGGTTAAAAGCAAGAACTTCCAGGGGAACTCTCTCTTTGGTTCCAGTCGTCAGAGAGTGCAGACTCTCCCCTGCCCAGCCATGGGCTGGGTGGGGCAGGGGAAGCCACGTGGCCTTGTCCAGGTAGGCCGAGGGGCTGAGGGTCTGGAACCGAGCCAGCTCCTGCGGATGGAAGGGTGGAGAGAAGCGGAGATGCCTTTGTCCCCCCCCCCCCCCCAGGAGGGAAAGTGACAGAGAGCCTGGTGGCACCTGGAGATTTGCTGGCAGAGGAGAAAGAGAAAAGGGGGAGGTGATGCCCAGTGTGAGAGTCGAGAGTGCTGGGCAGAGATTTCAGCCATCCAGGGAGTCTGAACTTTTAACCCTTTCCTGAGAAATGAGGGCCTTGTAAAATATTACTCCTCCTCGATTTGTAGTGGAAGAGAGACAGTCTGGGATCTGAGATGTTAAAAGAAGAAATTTTTAGGTGGGAGGAGATGATGGAGTAGCTTTTGGCTGGACTTTTCTTGTTAGCCATAGACTGAACCAAATTCTCCTGCAATAGAGACTGCATTTTAGGGAGATGCAGTGGTGACCCAAGGAGATGTGCTTCAGCAACCACCAGCACAGGAATGGAGTGAACAGAGGAAAGCTGAGGAGGGAATGGTGATGCCCTCTGTCTTCAGGAAAAAGATGATCTCTGTTCCTGGACCCTTGGCCCCAGGAGAAAATAGGGGGGACTCTAGTCCCAGGATGAGAAGCTGAACTGTTATCTCTTTTGGTCCATGGCAAAGCATCCTTAAAAGAGCCCTACGGGCAATCTGTCCATGCACAGTGGTGAGAGCACTGTGACATGGAAAGGAGATTGTCACACTGGCAGATTTTCTCCAGGCGGTGCCATGTGTGACATGGAAACACAAGAGGTGGCAACTGTGTTTCCTAGGGAGGGAGTCTATAGTGCAAAAGAGACTCCTTTCTCCCTTAATAAACTGAGTATTGATTATCTGAAAGGTAATAATTTAATCAGGAATCCCGTGTAATGTTTCATAGTGGTTGTTTTAGAAATTAGGAAGAGGAAGGGTGTTTTAGAGGGTCCCCATCCTGAGTTTAGTGTGTGTGTCTTCTATAGTAGTAGTAGTTTAATAAAGTTTTTTTCCTTTGTTATTAAGCGTGAGCCTGCTCTGCTCTGTTCCTGATAACATCTCACAGCATTTATTTAGGAAAGTGTATTTTCATAGGAACGCTGGCATTGCGCCAGTATCAAACCATAACATACTTACATATACCAGATCTGAATATAAATTATAATCTCCTGCTGAAATTTGAAAAGAAATGGAAGAATTATTTAGAAAATAGGTGACATGCTCAGAAGACTGGAAACAGAAAGCTTACAGTCTTTTTCTTACTGCCACTACCTTATTTAATGAACCTGAGAAAATCTTTTCATCTACAGAAATATTTTCTCTGTAGTCCTTTTTTTGCTTTATCTAGTTAGACTGAAGACTTCTGGGATAGAGACTGTGGCCCTCTTTCCCAGAGAGATATTTGGTATCAAATTGGTTTGATAGTCTTAAGTGACACATTGTTATGCATAAAATTAACAGGTACTTCTACCAATACATTTAATGATACAACTTGAGAGGACTCAGACTTCAGAAAACAGGTTTAAAGATGAAACATCAACTCTGCAACAACAGAGTAGAGAACTTGACCCAGGAGTGCTTCTGTATACCATATGTTGTATAATATTTTCAATAGTTATCCTTTTTCTCTTGAAATTAATTGTGCCAATTTAAAAGAATCAGAAAGGTCTTAGGTCCCAGGACACACATGCAGGCTTAAATCAGTGTCAATACATACATAATTCTGTAATTAAGCATGGCTGTATTGAGTTTCCTCAGCTGGCATTAAATTAGTCCAACATATTTGAATGAAAGAATGAAAAAGTTCCCCCAGAGTTCATTGTTACAGGTGCTGATGTCACAAAACCTGCCTGGGCATATACCCATGACTTTCCTCTTTGTGATCACATCACTAATGCATTCTGATGTGATAGTGCCACTTAAACTCTCTTTCTATTCCTCCATTTACAAAATGATTAAGACTTAACTGCAGCACCTGACAGAATATTTAAATAATTAATTAGAAAAAACACACAGATCACTGAATGAAGCTATTGTTAAAAGAACTCCAGAACGCAGCTATTGTATTTTTACTGCAGATGCATAAATGAAGATCTGTCTTTTGAAGGTGGCTATGATTAAAGATTTGCATGCAGTTCAGCTTCACAGACAAAACAAAAAACGGAGTGTTGGATATTAGAAACTAGGTTCCATTGTTATTATCCCAAACATTTTGCCAATTTCCCTTTTTATTTTTTAATAATTTTAATTTTATAGTCTTGTTCTATTTAAGTAGAAGCTGAACTGAAAAGAAAAAATAGATTTTATTTCTTTATCTTCTTTGTTGCATACATTTATTTATATAATCCTATAGTGTTTTCTTCCTGATTCACAATTCATGGATTAAGGGACTGAACCTTCAGGTGATCATTCAAGGCTGGGGTGGTGGCAGAGGCATGGGTATTACCATATTCAAAATATAAATTTTGTTGCACAAAGAAGCAATGGTTAAAGAGATTGAAGTCATACTGGTCTTGCTTGAGTCCAGTTAAGAAATATCTGCAATATGAGCAACTTAAAAAATGGTGAATAAATGGAATAAAGATAAAATACTTCAATTAACATTGATATTATAAAGTTCAAGATTTCTGACAAGACAGGTGTCTTGGAGTAACTAGCAATAAATCTTTATTTTCTGACAAGCACTCCACCTACTTGGTGGCTTCACTTTGTCTGAAATGGTTCTATGCAAACATAATAAATGAAGCTTAGATTTTACAGAAAGTAAATGTATTTACCAGTTATAGAACCTACTTCTTTTTCGTATGGCTGCAGATATAGTGCTTCAGTTAGCTATTGACTAACCTTGAGAGAAGATCATAAAAAGCCTTGCACATCATGCTGAATTATGATCATAATGGCTCCCTCCTGCACCATATTAAACAAATTAAATTAGGTGAGCCATGACAGAAGATGTCAAAGTTCAAATCAACAGCTTCTTCATGTTTTTTTCCAGAGAAAAATATTAAAGTATTGCTTGCTCATATTTGAAGATGTATTTTAGAGATAAAAAAGAATACACAATTCCTGGGTTAAAGTACTTTTGATAAAAGTAGAAGGGAAATACAGCAGAGTTGCACACTTGTAGAAATATTGCAACAACATAATGGGGTTTCTGCTGATGTGACAAGATAAAGAAAAATAAGGAAGACACAGATGAAATAGAAGAAGGTGTTGGTTTGCTTTGATCTTTTCTGTGTGGTATTTATTTCTTGAGATATAACTTAGATAATGTTTCTAGCCCTTTTTGTGCCTTTTTAATTTGAACTGGATTTTAGCTTGCTTTCTCTTTTCTGTATCAGTCCATCAGAAGAACAGTTTCTAAAGCCACTGAATTTGCAAAGCACTTGAAAACTCACCTAGTTCATCCTTGGATGAAGGCAGGGTTAATTGTTCCTATGTTATTCATAATACAAGTTTTTTTCTAACCTCCACTCAGAGTTTACAGCTGATCTGGACAATTCTTTCATAGGATTTAAGATGTTAATAATTATGTTTACTTATGTTTACTTATGTTTAATTATGTTTACTCTGAAGCTGAAACCCTAATAATCAATTGCTTCTCTGAATACTTTGAAATGAAATTCAGATCATGAGTTCCAATGGATTTGAAAAAGTATATCCATGCAAGTACTTTCAACCTGCTTCTGTAGTAGGTAGCAACCATAACCCTGTCATTTATACCTGATATTCAAAAAGTGTCATTTTATTATAGGAAGAGATGAAATCTATTCAATAACATTTACCTCTGGAATACACTTGTCCCATTAGCTTCCAATCTGAGCACTACCTGAGTTCTACCTGTATTCTCAGACCTCAAGGGTCACATCTGATATTGCATTTCCTATTATATTGTTAGTATCTCATTTACTTACTTTATCTATTTACCAAAAAAAAAAAAAAAAAAAAAAAAAAAAAAAAAAAAAAGAGGTAGACCTGAAACTCTGAGCATTTCTGCACCAGGAAATTATTCCTTAGGAAGTTCTATATATCTATGAGATATTCATTTCTTCCTTTTAATAGTCCACCAGATGGTTGCAGTCTATGACAACAGTTTGTGGTTTATCGCTAATTGTAACATCAACACTTGCGTACAAGGAATGTAAGCCTTGGATTTATGTCCTAGTGCACTATATGCTAATATTCTCTTTCATGTGAAAAAGACCCCAAGCAAATAAAACCAGAAAAAGCAATGCTGGCAGATCTTCCTACGAATTGCTCTTTAGCCAAAATGGGTTCTCTTTTAAAAAACCCATAAAATTATTATAGGCGTAGTCAGGCAACATTTTTGTCATTAAGCATAGAAGGTAGGTAAAGGACATGTACATGCTTTTAGGTAAAGGACATGCACTTTGGAAATTCTGCTGTTCTATTGCATCTCTATTTGTTAAAGAAAATACCTAGTTTGGAGGAAGTCTAGTAAAAATGTTAATTTCTGAGGGCTCCTTTGCATGGGAAGTCATACATCAGACACAATATGAAAGATTACTTTCAGGTTGTTTTTTATATGAGTAAGCTCTGTTACTATCATGTTCCTTCTAACCACAAAACGAAATTTCTTATTTTAATTTTCTCCTCCCAAGACACTTGACAGGTGTGCTTTGTCCTTTGCATCTTGGTCAAAAGGCACTGCCACTACTGTTCACCAGATTACTCTATAAACAACTTTCCATACTGTCCCTCCTTGCTTCTTCACATTCCCTTTCCTGTGCATAAAGAGGAATATTGATTTTCAATTCTTTCACCCAATTTTTCAGATCATGTCACTTAATGGAGCTGGTCCTGTGTATGTTTAAGATATGCTCTTGGAGTCTGAAGCTGAAAGACACACACCACATACATTTTTTTGTATCCCATGGTCACGCTTCACCTCAAATAACTGTCTCACTTCCAAAGAGCATTTACAGTCCCATTTCAGCCATGCTCCCCCTGCAAAAAAACAAAGCAATTTTCATAATGGTTCTTGATAGCCTTTGCATTCATTACCTCCTTTCTGTGTACCATTCCTATTTTACAAACATTCTGTCATGTCTATTTCATCTTCTCTTCACTTGTGGTAGTTTGGATTGGCCCAAAAATCAAGAAAAAAAAATTGAAGGAAATGAAAAAGCCCTTTGTGAGTCTGAAAGACAATATAAACTACTTTTGTTGAACTGTAGATCATTACAAATTTTATTTGATAGAAACACCGACTCATCATACTCCTAGAACAAGTTTTTCATTATCCTTTTATGCCTACTATATGATTATACAAACTTAACTGTCATCCATAAACTTCTTTTGGAGAAAATAGATGTGTATGGATATTAATTTAAAAATAAATTCTGAACCTCAGTTTACCTATCAGGTATTACTCTGACTAAGTGCATGTGCATGGTGATAAATCAAGAGACAAGGACAAGGAAAGAAATTCTACAGGAAATAAAGTAGGAGCAAAGTAAAAGTAGTTCCACATAGGAGAAGGAAAAATTTTGTTAGGAAATCTATTGACTGCCAACTGCCGACTACCTGGTAATGCAAAGTCTGGCAAAAAGTGTATTTCTCATCTCACATTTGGACTCAAAACATGTCTGTCCCTTAAGTATGCTGGTTTGAAAAGGATAGTGTTGTTGTATATGCATAGTGAATCAGAAAATAATGACACAGCGCAATGATACCTTCTAGCTGGGTTTGGAACAGACAATTTCCCTCAGCCACTGCTGAACAGGCAAGTCTGGAAAGCTGATGGAGATAGTAGAGAAAAAAACCACATGGCCCTTTATTGGTTTTATTAATTACTTTGCACACTATTTAATTTTAAATGAATAAATAATGTCCTGTTTTGAAGAAGATATTTTTAATTCAGTGTAATCACTTTCTTTCATAGGGTGCCATAGTCAAGAATGAGAGGACAAATAGGTACCAAATTAACTTGCTGGGGCATGACCTTTACAAATCCTGTAATCAAGTCTTATGAGTATGAATAAAAAAAATAATGAACCATCTCTATAAATCACCACAGAAAACAATAAATATTTCTTGTTAGGCAATATCTTGGTGGGTCATAAGAAGGTTAAAGCTATGCAAATGCTTGTGTCACAGCTAACCTGCCTATACAGCAAATTTAAATAGTCACATAGTAGTGAATTAATAACATGTGATTTAGAAAAATATAGTAACATGTGATTTAGAAAAAAATAGCAACATGTGATTTAGAAAAATATAACCATTGAACAATTACTGTGCAATTATTCTTGTTTCCCATCAAAACTCTGCAGATCCTGTACAAAATCATGAACTATAAGTAATTAAATAATACATCAGTGTCTAGAGAAAGATCTATGCAATGACTGTCTCTTCTCTTCCTGATGGAAATGCAAATGTAACCATTAATAGTTTATAAATGAATCTTAGCAGGAAGTGGAATAATGTACATCTTGCTTTAAGCTAAATAAAAGAATAATTGTTCCATAAAATTAATTGACATTAAATCCTAAATAATTTTTTATTTTGGAAATATACTTTAGATATTCATCTTTCTCTGGGCTTTCTCTCAGAAAAAGAGCATTTCTTTATAACCTACTATGATGACAACTGAAAAAAACCAAACCAAAAAGTTAGAGAAATTGGTGTTTTGCTTTTTTCTATCCCTTCAGAATCCAAGTCAAGCAGTGGAATGAAAATTCACATATCACAGCCTAAGCTTTTATCTCAGAAACAGAATGCAACTTAAAAAGGATATTGAATATTACTGCAATGCAGAACCACATATTTAGATTCAATGCAGGACAAATATTTCTGCTGCAAGAACATGTGATGGAAAAAAATTAAATGTTTGTCTTTCCCATAGCCTACAAAATGAATAAAACCCCCAGAGTCTGCAGTTTGCTTAATGTATTAACCTATGGACCTCAATATTGTAAACTGAAAATATGGATCAACTCTGACACTTCATTTTCATAGGACAAATAGGGTTTGGATTAAATATTTCTGTGGAATCTGTGGGAAATCAATAGTGTTTACAGAACTAGTAAAGCTTAGTTTGGATGCTGAATCTTAAACCTTTTGTTTATAAGTTCTTATCAGTAAAGACTTCAAGGTAAGCTATGTTCCTGGATTTTTGATCTTGTCTATGTGACTTCAATTTTGAATGTAACAAGACTTAAGAAAAAAAAAAAGTGGTACTGAAGCTGGCTTAATATGTTTTATAGATTTCCTGACACCAAATTATTATTACTGGTCCCCTGTTGACACTATTGCACAAAGATGTTTTAAATACAGCTTCAAACCATTTGATTGAGATTTTTCTATAAGAAAGTTAAACCTCCAGGTATTTATCAATAACCTCCCTGGAATTCTGAGAGACTCTAAGAGACAAGAAAACACAAACATTTAATAATCTGAACTGAAAATAGATCTCTGTACTGAGATAGTCAAACAGAACCCTGCAAACATTTACATGTACAGGAGGATTCATATGAAATAATGATTCAATATTTATGATAGATGGGTAATATATAAAGATAAGGGACAGTCCTAAAATTAAATTTTAGAGAGGAATTAGTGATTGATAGTGTGGCATAAATAACAGAACTAAGCATGTCTGCTTTACATAGTGCTAGATGATTATTTTCTTTTGAAATTTCTTCCTCTGAACCACTCACTTGGAAAGAAAGAGGAGAACTGAAATGAGAAATTACTTCATTTGCATGCTTGCAGAGCTGCTTCTCTGTATTGTGATAGTGCTGTACACAGTAATTAACAGCAAAATCAGAGACTAAAAAACAGCTCTAAAAGTCATGCAAATTCTCAAAAATTGCAACACTATTTCCACCTCTGAAAATGCAGTAGATTACCTGGTGCTGAACAGTGAGTTAGAATAGCAGCAGATGTGAGGGATTCTTTAAACTAATAAAAACCTTATTAACTAATTATTTGAGAGACTGGTCTTGACATAGGGACTTCAGCTTGCTTTGCATTTAAGTTGACAAACCTTTAGGCCTCAGTTTGTCATGGTTTGACAGGGAAGTGAATTTTTTCAGGAAGCTGGGGTCAAACCAATCAGTGGTCAGGTTTGGATATTAGCATTTGGATTGACCACTGAAGGCGTAGACATGCCTCTGAGAACACAGGGGGTTAAAAGCAAGAACTCCCAGGGGAACTGTCTTTTTGGTTCCGGTCAGAGTGCTGTGCAGACTCTCCCCTACCAAGCTGGGTAGTTGAGGGGAAGCCATGCGGCCTGGTCGAGGTAGGCCCAGGGTGTGAAGGGACTGGAAACAGGCTGGCCCTGAGGATGGAAGGGTGGAGAGAAACAGAGATGTCTTCATTCCCCCCCACCCACCCCAGAGGGAAAGAGACAGAGAGCCTGATGGCACCTGGAATTTGTTGGCAGAGGAGAAGGAGAAGGGGGGGGGAAAGTGCCCAACCGTGGGAGTTGGAGTTCTGGGCTGAGATTTCAGCCATCCGGGGAGTCTGAGACTTTTAACCCTTTCCTGGGAAATGAAGGCTTTGTGAAATATTACTCCTTCTTGATTTGCAAGAGAAGAGAGACAGTCGGGAACCTGAGATGTTAGAAGAAGAATTTCTAGGTGGGAGATGATGGAGTGGCTTTTGGCTGGACTTTTCTTGTTAGCCGTAGACTGAACCAAATTCTCCTGCAACAGAGACTGCATTTTTAGGGGGATGCAATGGTGAGCCAAGAGATCTGCTTCAGTGACTACCAGCACAGGAATGGAGTGAACAGAGAAAAGCTGAGGAGGGCGTGGTGATGCCCTCTGTCTTCAGGAAGAAGAAGATCTCTGTTCTTGAGACCCGTGGCCCCAGGGGAGGAGGAAAATGGGGCGGGGAGGGGACTGTGGTCCCAAAATGAGAAACAACTGTTGTTTCTTTTGGTCCTTGGCAAAGAATCCTTAAAGGAGTCCTATAAGCAGTCTGTTCATGCACGGTGGTGAGAGCACTGTGACATGGAAAGGAGAGTGTCACACTGGCAGATTTTCTCCGGGCGGTTGCCATGTGTGACATGGAAACACAAGAGGTGGCAATTGTGTTTCCTGGGGTGCAAGAGAGACTCCTCTCTCCCTTGAGGGACTGAGTATTGATTATCTGTAGGGTGATTGAGGGTCCAAGTTGTGTCTCACTGTGGTTTGTTGGGAGTTTGGGTGGGGAGAGGAGGAATGTTTTGGAGTGTTTTCATCCTGAATTCTGTGTGTTGCTTTTATTGTAGTTGTAGGATAATAAAGCTTTCTCCTTTATTTCTAAGCTTGGGCCTGCTCTGCTCTGTTCCTGATCCCATCTCACAGCATTTATTTGGGGAAGGTGCATTTTCATGGGGATGCTGGCATTGCGCCATCATCAAACCATGACAGGTTGTAGATTATAACTCAGTTTTTTCAAACTAATACCTCACATAAGTGTGTGAGTGTTATATATGTGAGTGTGCTTTTATTCCAGAAGAAAGTGTTTAGTTTTTTGTTTGTGAATATGTCATACAGATGATATTCTGCTTTTGAACTTTAAGTTGTGCTACTGTATTACTTCATTTCCTGCAATACCCTGATGACAATCCCCTCATACCGCTGAACAGAATGAACTGTTCTGTGAACACTTTTGTTTCTTTTCTGTGTTGTTAAAAGGAGCCTGAAACAAACAGGGCACACTAGGTACCTAGTTTTTTCGGCAATCACAGTTACAGAAGGAGAAATTCTTCATGTATGCACAGAATTTAACCCTCCACCCAATCATGTTCCAACTAATTTTCTTCAGGATAGTTTTTGTATTTTTGTACTTTTTGTAAAACATCTTTATGTCTGGTTAAGTTTGTACATATATATATGCGTGTGTATATATATATATGTGTGTGTGTGTTTATATATATCCTGTGTGCATCTGCATTGGCATACCTAAACTGGAGTCAAACCAGAGTCCTTTTCCCCTGTCACTTTTTGTCATCTTTTTTTTTGTGCTCTCTGTGAACGAAAAAAAGGAAAGGCTTAATTAATTTTGTTCATGTTATTTTATAACGATGTGAGGATAAAAAAATGCAATGGCTAAGACATGAACAGGAAGTTAGCTAGATTTTTCCCAGAAAAAGACAGGGCAGCAAGACAGCAGCTGAGAAAGGCTGGTTCAGTTCCATCAGGACCTCTGCTAGCAGGAAAGAGAAACTATGTAGGAGGAGTGAAGGGTAGATGAAGGCAGTAAAAAATATTCTGTTCTGTTAGTGTAGCCAAAAAATGCTATATAATAATTTCAGAAAACCACTCAGTGACATCCTGCCAGTATCAGCTGACAGAAAACCTGATAAATGAGATGGTCATCTATGTTGCCACCTCTTCCCCAGCTTCTAAAGCTGGGGAATTTACTAAGAAATTTACTAAGAAATTTCTATCAGTTTTGGAGATGCTGTCCTTTAAGTAGAAGTCAGTTATCCAATCTTGGGAACTGTCTAGATGCCTATTACCTGATCATTTTTAGGGAAGAGTTTACAAGTCTAAGGTTTCAAAAAGCAAATTTGAACTTCTGTTAACATACAGGAGAAAACAGTCAAAGAAGAAAGAATACCAGCTATCAGTAAACTTAAGACCAATAACAGAGAGATGTACTCAAAGAATACTTATGAGATGTGTAAACCTATGTCTAAATATCTTCCACTTTCTTTGGGCTTCACAGATGGAATTCATATGATATACTTTTAGATATACTGTAATTTTTAAAAGCTAAAATATGCACATCATTCAAATTAGTCACCTTGGGCTCCCTTTATAGTTAGAAAAGAGAAGAATAACATGCTTGTTAGGACTGTTGTGGTTTACTCAGATCATGCATATTATGAATAAATCACCCTTTAGAAGTACAGCTCTCTCTCTCTCCACTGGTAACAGTTCATGACATTTGGGTAGATCATATTATTCCATGCTATAAAGAATGTATGTGTTACTTGTTATGTTTTATGAAGAAAAGGACTTGTAGGAAGATACCATTATATTGTCTTAGTAGTTCAGCTAATCCTCTTATATCATTTTACTACAGGGAAGGAAGATTTCTGTCTATAAATTCATTTCACTTCTCAAATAGTTACATTCCACAAAGACAAAATGGAGAGAAAAACTATTTTTTTTCATCCTAACTCCTGCTAGATCTATCTAGCTATGTGATCTTCTGAGCTTATTTTTTTTTTGTTGCTGGCTGTACTCCAAAGACAGATACTCTGAGAGAAGGAGTTTGTGAAAGATAAGTGGCAGATATGAAACTATTTAGTTCATAGCTGTAACCCGTGGAGTATGTAACACTTTACTGATTTAGAATTTTCCCATGGCAGGCTCTAGCAACCAATTGAAGCTAACAGCTTGTCAACAGAGAAAACTTAAAGGAGATGAGTATCACTTTTTTGGGCTTTTTTCCCCTATCACTACCAAAAATCAAAGAAATCATCTGAGGCACAACCATAGAAATACACTGGCTTAATTTGTAAGAACTCATTCTGTAAAATAATTAAAATGGACTTTTGCAGTCAGAGGGGAAAACAAGGCATAAGTGACTAATAATTCTTTAATAAGAAAAAAATCCTGGTTTACTAATAGGTTTTGTGTTGTTAATTAAAGCTCTGTTTACAAAAATCAGTAACCTTTTAGAAAGTGGATTCCACTTTGTAGAATGAAAGCAGGATTGGGAAACAGTGAAGTAATCATGTCTTCCCAGATGGGAATAGGCAGTAGAGATTGTACAGGCTGTAAAAATCATTGCTCCTATGTGATACCTTAGTAGCTCTACACAAGATTTCAAGACTTCTTAGTCAGTTAAAAAGGGAAATACTTACAGAAACCAAGAAAATAACCAAGAAAATAACCAAGAAAAACATCAGACTTTTAAAAATTCCTAGAGAAGTTCTCAACAACAGGCTCTGGATAGCAGACATAAAGAGGAGGAGTTCTGGCTCACAGTATCTAGAATGTTCCAAACAGAATTTTTTTTCTTGTTTTCCTTCCCAAAATATTAATCCATTTTACAAAGTGTTTTCTCTCTATATATGAACTATAGAATTACTTAAATCACTCAGAAGGGCAGTTGCTTTTACCTGGCCAGTTCCCCAAAACTCTGTTTATGGCCAAGTGATACTGCTTTGTGAGCAACTTACATAAATAGTAAAGGACTGTAATAATTTAAGTGCTTTTCTGGATACCATCATTTAACTATATCTGTACACTTTATCTTGGCTGCAGTTTCTGTTACACTGAGGCCAACAGTACCATTTTAATCCAGGCCTAAGAGAGTTCCAGTGGTATTAGTGCCAACTACCAAGCAGCTGAGCCGAGAGAAGAGCAGTTGTGATAAAATAGATGGTAGAACACACAAATGTGGAGGCCATGGGAAAAGAAAACAGAGGAGACAAAACACTGCAGTTCCCAAATAATAAAGAAAATCAGAAAAACATGTTGGCAATTGAAAATAAATTACCTATATGTATATATCTGTATCTATGCATCTCTATATGTAAAGATGCACACACAGATAAATCACATAGCAGTGTATATATATGTCATACATAGCGATAAATCTAATCCACATAATCTATATAGATTGTGCACATATGCAAACTCTCCCTGAGTCTCGGTGTGTGCATGTGTGTGTATATATATATATGTATATATATATGTATAGAGAAAGAGAGAGAGAGAAAATGGGCTACTGCACCAAGCAAGCTCACACCGATTTACATAGTGGAGCTAAGCAGGATTCACAATTCTAGGAATACAGAAGTTTGAAACTTCAAAGCTATTATATAACCACCACTCCAGATTCATGTATGACAACCTACACTTCTGTCAAATAATACCTAGGGCATACAGATGTTCAACTCTCCCTGCTTTTGGAGGGAACCTTGCTCTGCAGTGGAGTCATATGCTGCTGTTTTTATTCCTACAGAAGCCTTAATCCCAGCCAACCAGGTCAGGAGAAGAAGAAACTCTTTGTGCATCAAAGGAAACTGCTTTAAACATGTTCTACTCTCCTGCTGCATAGTCATGGTTTTGGATTAGGAAATAATAGGCTGTAGGCAGCCAGAAGTCAGAGCTGAGTAAATGTTTAAAATCTTTAAAAGGAAAGAAGAAAGCTTAGAAGCTGTGCATAATTTATACCCATCTATCATTTTCCATCTCTTGATAACCCAGAACTGTGAACCCAGGAACTAGTGACTGCTTAGGAACATCATTGAAGATCTATGTCTGATAGCTGTTATTGATTTAAACAATTTCAATTTGTTTTTTTCTAATCTCACATATAAAACTGTGACACCCAAAAGGCTTTTGTATAATTTTTCGGTGAAATAAACACTTTTCACAATTTCTAAATGCAACATTAATCTTGTTCCAGGATATTCCTAGGGCTGACAACTTTTCATTATTATTCTTATCACAGAGTATACAGTGAACTAAGCTTTAAATTAACTACAGGCAGTCCTGAGTCACAAGAATGAAGTCTCTTACTGCCTGGATACAGGTATTTTGTTCTTATTCTTTAATGAAATAAGAAGGAGTAGAAATAAATAATTATTTACATAGAAAAAAACCCATACAGAATCATGTTTTATTTTAATTCCCATTTGTTTAAAATCTTTGCACTGTTTCTTATAGTTAATTTTTCTTCTTATCTGTGAAGCTAGCGTGGACTAAACAAAACCGTGAATAGAACAAATTGTATTTGGCATAATTTTAATTTCCCACTTAGTTTATTTTTTGCATTACACTTAGTTTACAAAAATGAGTGATTGAAATGTTAATAAAATTTTAGTAAAAAGTAAAAAGTAAATTCAATCACATAAAATATAAAAGTTGAAGGTCCATAATAAGTGAGATTTCCAAATTCTGTCATATGATATAACAAGTTTTCTTAATAATAATAAAAAGGAAACTCAAGAATCACATTACTTTTTATGTTGCTCCTTGAACCAGGTTTAATTTTCACAAAAATTGCTTTTATCATTTCAGAATATGTATTTGTGTCTAGGGAAGCTTTACATTCAATGCTTATTTTGAAATAACAAGTTTGAAAAAAAATTATGAAAAATCATCAGCATAAGGCAAAACTTTCCTTTCCAAATTGCCATTTCCAACCAGTCTTATTTGTAGATAAGTTTACATGGTCTTAGAAATGGACTTTTGTAATGCTGAATTCCTAAAAAAGACCTCATCAAAGGCCATGTACAGATGCACAGATATGGAATCTGGAGGAAATGTCCACATGCAGAGGACAACTTAGAGGTGACAGCACGTTCTTATGTCATGGAGATAGAATTTATTTTTCAACAATCTACTTAATAAAAAGCTAGCTAGCTTTTACCACAGAAACTTTCTGTGTTACTATGCGGCATAGAATATTGAAAGACTTTTCTCTGAATTGCAATTAACAATAAAAAAGACTCTTTTTTACTTAAAATGATACTTATGTACTTCACAGATTTGAGCTTTCAGGCATTTCAAGGAAATAGTGTTTATTTTTAAGGTATACATTTACCTCAGATATGGAGAAAAAAAAAAGATATTTCAAAAATAGAATTGTCTTGTTTTTTTATTTACACAATAAGATGTAGGAAAAAAAATAAACAAAACTAATGCAATCTTAACAGTAATAGCATCACTCAACCTCTTTGCCAAAGATGGTACTCACCAAAGAGATTGTTCATAAAAGCTGTTTAGGACTGACATTATTATACCACTCATGACACAAGCTTTTGTCTCTGTTATATTAACAGTATAATACTATTACACATTTCCTTTCTGTAGTTCCACTCACATGAAAATTTTGAGTTATTTTTGGAGGACTGGATTCAAAATGTACCCATTCTAATTGCACCAGCTTACCAAAAACATTAGCACACAAAATTGCCTGGGAACTGAAAAGTGAAGTTTGGACAATGTTTCCTCTTGTGACAGACACTTGCTAATTGTGTCTTAGTGGTTTGTGTGCAATAGAGTTCCTACTGCTAACAAGTTCAACTACTGAGCAGTTCAGCTGAAATCCATTTGACAGCAAAGTCTGCCAAAGGAGCAATTTTAGAACAATGAGTTGCCAAATGACAGCAGGCAAAAAAAAAAAAGATATAAAAATGCATTTTTATTAAATAAATATCAATTGAAAGACAAATCCACAAGAAACAAATAGAAAATAGATTCAAGAGAAACAAATAGCGTAGGTGACTAGAAAATGTTTTAACCACTGTATATAACTTAATGTGTTTTATAAAATGTTAGCAACCATAGAATCAGCATGTTGATACACCAAGAAGACTCAGAAGTTTCAGAACTAAGCCAGTTCTCTTATTTTCCTTTAGTTTAACAATCTGACTTTTAGTTTTCTGTTCTATCTTTGGATTCTGATTAGGCCTCAACCTGGTACCTTTACCATTTCACACTGGTAGCTGATGTGATGCAATTCTGCTAATTAGTTATAATGATGGCCTGCCTCTTGTGGTGTCAGCATGGTCTCTGCTGATGCCTCTGCTGTATTCTGGGATGCAACCTCTGTTGACACAAAAGCTATTTGCTCTCCTTGCAGGTAATGAATCTGGAAATGTGCTCTCAGGTGAGAGTCTGCCTGAGTCTGCCTAACAGAATGCATGGGATCCTGCCTGCCAAAGCTCATCTTTGGCATCTCTGTGTTAGCACATCAGTTCTGGCCCAAAGCCTTGCGGAGAGTAAACAAGACAACTGCATAGAAGCTAAAAGGTAGAGATTATTTGTGTCTATGCTCAGAATTGGTCTTTAAAAGACTGAGTTTTCATATTCAAACTCATTTGTCCTGAAGTAGTTATGTTCCTAAATGGTGCAAGAGTGGAAATTCTCTGATCTCCAAACACTTGGGATTCATGACTGCTCAGTGAAAATACTAGGCAAAAGCTAAAAACTAATGACAAACTTTGACAAACCTAGACAATTCATGTGATGCATTTTGTTTGTGGCAATACCCTCTGAAGAGATTGACTCTCCTTATGCCTTGCCCAAGAGCCCTGAAACACAGACGGTAACAGCACTGAGTGGCAAAAAAAAATCATGTTAATCTGGGGAAATATGTGAAAGGAAGTAATGGAGACTTTCAAGTTGGCAGATGTGGGAAAGAAAAAAAAATCCAGTTTAATGGCATTAACACTTTACCAGGATTAGAGGCCAATCTGGCTGCAGTCTCAGAGTTCACATTCACATCATAGCTCATCTGGGCCTTATAAGGGAGCATGAAGCTAGTTTTTGTACAAGTAATTCCTGTATTCCCCATAGTATCCCTTTTATTAAGTTTCAGCCATCTGTTTTGTACCCAAGGAGACTAGACCTTATGAAAAGCTACATATGATGACTGTTAAAGCGCAAACACGCAGCCTTCTTATTTACCAAAAAGGACATTTTGGAATTTGTTTTGTCCTCTGCCAGTCATACAACACAGGTCACATTCAAGATCAGCAGAAAAATTATCAGGAAAGGTTAGTTCCAGTGACTAATGAGATTCAGTATAAGAATTATCAGCCAACATTAATATTTATTTCTGTGTTACTTGCTAAAATTTCAGGACAGAACTCTAACTAGAATTTCTACATTTTTTAATGTTTCTTTTAATGAGGAAAAGAAGATAAAACCAATCTGAAAATTTTGCATTAATTGCTTCAGAAGCAATGGACAATTCTATGATGATAGCAGGACTATACATGTTTTTGAGTGATCTTCAACAATCTTTTCATAGCCCCAGGCATTGCTCTGCTGGGCTTGTGGAATAACAAACCATGGGAAAGCAGTGATATCACAGAAGGTTCTATTTTTTCTGCTGGATATAAAATATTTGGACAGTGTCTTAATTCTAGAAATGATAATGAAGTCACTGTGACTTTTACTTAGAAATAGTTAATTTATGCAGCTTATTGAGACATGGCTAAAATTGGTGTTGACTTTTGTAAAACATGACTTTATGTCATAGCAAAAATAAGCCCCTAATTCTATAAATTGTTATTATGAGCAAGCTATAAATAAGGAGCAAGATGAAAATTGTGCTATTTTTGGGATTGACTGAAGTTCAAGCCATCAAAATATAATAAACAAGTACATGTAATTTCAAGTTCACGCTACAGGAATAAGCATGCTAACAGGTTTCTGTTAAACTATAATTTTAGAACAGCATAAGGAATGAATGAGCCTCTACAAACCAGAGATAAATTTTAATGGAGGTGTGTTTATGTTAGCATGAAAGTTATTCATCTTTTCTAAGCATATTTTATTCCTGGAATAAGAGTTGACTACTCATATCAGAATACTTTCATTCTAAAAGTACCATCCCTTAGCTAGAATTGTTGGTAGCTTTAAAAGTTGGCCAAAATATTCTGTTTACAGTAGGAAAGAAATGCCACTTGTATGCTGATAAGATGAATCTGCTTTCCTTTCCTAAACTGATTGTTAAATTTTCTATTTATGGCCTTAATAAACCCCAATGTTGTGTTATTTTTTCCTATAGAAATCATGAAACCTAAATTTGGACATTAAAACATTATAAGGGAACTCCCTTATAAAACATTATAAATAAACTCCCAGAATCTTATGAAATAAGCAGTGCACTGAACTATCTATTTTTTTTAATTACAATTCTCAGTAGTGAAAAGTTTATGATATTCTGTGTAGGAATGAAGCTATATAAATTTAAAGAAAAAGCAAAGCTGTTTATACAGCCCATCCACAAGGAAATATGAAGGTGACATTGTTTACTCTACCTCCATCCATCAGTACGAAATAAGGCAGTTTCACAGAAGCATAAAGCACAATAAGCACTGTAAATCTCCACATTAGATTTCACATGTATATTAAGGGTTGATTAGAGGTTCAGAATTATTTGCTGACAATATTTAATCATTCATGGCCTGTGACTATGAACTTTTTAACTCAATATCTTTGAAACTCAAGTGAGCATATCTGTAATTCTGATGTTAAAATATGATATGAAATTAATATTTCAAACTCCTAGTATTAACATCTGAGCTTCTAAACATTTTGAATATTCCTAGGACATGGATTATAAGGAAAATGAGCTTAAAGTTAACAGTGAAAAGATTCAGCATGTTAAGTGACTGTTAAGTGCCTTCACTGCAGTTCACTGAATCTCCTGATTAAATAAAGCATTGTTGCCCCAGATGAAATGCACTGTAGAAAGGCAGTGTCAGAATGATGGAGGCATGAGTGGCAGTAGCCAGATCTGAATTTAGAAGAAATAAATTCTCATTTCTCTGCAGGCAAAGAAAGCTCAATGAGGCAGTAGCTTTTACTTATGTTTCCAACAGCAAACAGAAGCCCAGTTTTGTTACCTCTCTTAATCAGTGATAAGCACAGACCTTCAGACAGGGAACCTGCCATTTTATCTTGCAGATTTCACTGTGTGATGTTGCTCTGACTCTAATGTAGGATCTCATCTCCCCTCTGTTTAGAAACCAAGTGATGAAACTGCAGTTCCAGTGGCAGCAGTGCTGCAATCTTGACCTACCTCAGGTGCCAAGGCTTGAGAGCCCTTCTCATCTCCACCTCACCCTACATGCAGTAGTCACATCTTGAGAGGGACAGACAGGCTTGTGACCCCTTACACTAACACCAGTCAAGGAAAAAAGAACTATTCAAGTTCTGAGCTTTCTCCACAGAGGAAGACAAGGGTCTTGTAAGCACTCTGTAGTCACAAAGGCCAGTTTGCCAATGAGCCACTGTGCCTTCCTTGTCACCTGTTTCCCAGAAGGCTGACGAGTCTCATGTTACCACAGGGATTTCCCCAATGAAACCACCACATTCATTTTTCCATTAGGGCACAAGTTTGTTCACAGAGTGCCTTCTCTGGGAACACATCTTTTAAAAATTACACTTTGAAAGTAGCAGTGCTGGTTCATCTTTTTAAGAAAGAGTAAATGCATGTCTGAAGCTTATTTTGTTCACGTACCACTGGGATTGTAGAAAGAGGATAGAAAGTAATAAATAGTGAGAGCATCAAATTGCTGTGGCAGGAGTGACATACCTTATAGTTGAATACAACTGAACATAGATCACAGATAATCAGATGTCTCATACAGAATACTGATATGAGTAACAATTCTAACAATTGTTCTACAATTCTGTAGAACAATTCTGTTCTACAATGATATGTAGATCTGGATTTTTCCAGATTTTTCCTATTTTTTAATACATATTTCTCCATGGTATGCACTGGACTGCCATCTGCAGATTTTCTTCTGGGAAAGAGCATAAGAACTGATCATAATTGCTTTCTTCAATAGCTGTTTATTCCTGCTTTCACTGATTACAGCCACTTTGCAGTGTCTCACCCTGAAATAAGAGATGCATTTTTGTACTACTACTTTTTCTGACATTTTGCTATCCTTCAGAAGGATTTTGACACTTCTGGGAATTACCAGAAGTGCAAAGAGAAGCAGTTACAAACCATGAGGGATGAAGATATATTTCAGGTGTGTCAGCCCCTTCAATTTTTGCACTTTGGAAATGAATCATCTGTACTTGAAAAAAAGAAATAAAATTGCTGAGATAAGCGTAAATATGATTCTCCATAAACGACAAAATCATTGCAGAAAAGTGTCAGGAGAGTAAGAGTACAAGAGTAAAGGTCTGTTTTGTGAACACTCATGTTTTGCAACATTTTCGCCAAAGCATGAAAATCAAATGAAGTTAATTCCATTCATTATTTCAGATTTATAGCCCAAATCTCAAAAAAAGTGAATCCAGAATCCATTTGTGTTTTCCCATTTTTGCATAAAGTTATCAACATGTACATGCATTGCAGAATTTCATTGCATATCTGTTTTGGAAAACCTCAGGTATATAATTTCACGCTGGCTTGAACTCAAATTTTTAACTCTGAAAGCCAGTGCTTGATCTTCTGGGTGTGTCAGCATGTCTGTGTGACACACATCAAAACTTTCTCTGCTATAAATGTTCTGCAATACCAGTGGAAGTGTTCATTAGCACTAGAAGTGTACATTACTATTAGAGGCAATTAAAATGTTTTGCTATTAACTGTGAATCTGTCATTACATGTACTGATGTATCTAGACATAATATGACATATCTAGAAATAATGTGACAGCACTTGAAATACTGATGGAATAATCTCTACACTCTCTGGTATCATGGACTTGTAGAATAGATAAAAATATGGGGAAAATCTCTTCACAATGGCTAAGGAACTTCAGGTGTATGCTTTTCTCCCTATATGTTATTTAGTTGACCCTTTTTTCTATATGCTCATAACTGTCACTGCACTGCCAGAACCACTGTACCATCATTTCTTCCCTGTCTTACATTTATTAGCTAGGATTTACTTGATTTTCTTTTACCACAAACTGTTGTTCACTTTTCCTGCTTCTGATCTTCCCCTCTGCCTTTTCCCCCCATTCACTTGCTCTTTTCTTGGGTCTTTCTGATCTTCTGCCTTTTGAGCTTTTCACATTGCTATTTTTTCCATGTCTCTTCCTATGTTTAGAAACATTTCTCATTCCTTGCTCATGAAAGCCTTGTCTCCTTCTTCTAAAAACCAATTTCCTTTATCAAGACTACAATATTTTTTTATATTAACGACATTTTTAGTGTCAGATGATAAAATTTATTAATTTATACAAACTAAATCTGTAAAGAATGTATTTTACTTATTTTTCTGGAGAAGTAAGTGTCATAAGGCTTTCATATACCAAAAAAAAAGGTTCATGTACAAAAATTTCATAGGAAGATGGTGATTTATCTCAGTTCTTCTTCCCAGCACACACCAGAGAAAAATGAAGAAACGAAGATACATTTTAAATGGACAGGAAAGGGTGCAGAGAGATACAAGTTTCTGATTCACTTGGAATAAAATTGATTGTCAGCTTCATTCTGCAACATTATTTTAAAGCCCATCAAGATGACTTTACACTCAGAATTGTAGCAAAGTATTTATTATTTCATAGATGTTTACTAGATAGTTACAGTATCTGTTGCTCATAAGGCACAAAAGGGTAAAATTAATATTTTTAGAGGCAGCACCAGAAGAAGTAAATTAAATCTGGATGTGTAAGGATTGAAGAAACAGTCAATTAAGCAAACAGACTGATATATGAATAGTGATTCTGCCGATATAAGCATTACAGATTATTTCAATATGACTGTATGGGAGCCCTACAAAAGAAAAAACAGCATTGAGAAGAAAAGACTGAAAAAAGTGTAGGAAAAAGCATGACAGAAAGCCTGAAAAAATCAGGAAGATATAAGCAATATCGCAGTGGGAAAAAAAGTGACAGGTAATTCTTGGAAGACAAGTTTTTAAATGATCCTTGGAACCAAGTTGCTTTGACTTTCAGTTTAAAAACTGTACAGCTGATTCATCCATATGAATTTAGGTTGGTAAGAAACACAGGAAAAATATCATGGCTTCAAAGTATTGCTCTGTATTCATAAAGGGAGATTAACTAGAGAGTATCACCGATTTTTCCTGCAAGCAGATTTTACTTTTGAAAAAGACACTTACTTTTAGTGACTGTCCAAATCCCTGTATCTATTACTTGATTCTTTTTTTATTTTTTTTAAGTGAAGAATCCTATATTTTACTATTATCCATATTCCTAATTTGTCACTACTTAGAGCAATTATAGTGGAGGGCTACAGAATTGATTTTTGAGGTCAAAGCTGTCTAGACTTCTAAAGTATGTTTATAAGATATAAATTTTCTTATTTATGCATAAAACAGAAACTCAGTTGCTATAATTTTACTTCACGCTCATTACAGCTGCCTTTTTTTTTTCCTCATCTTAAGTATATGAGGTTCTATCAATATGTGACTCTGCAGAATACTTCTGAAGGATCATGTTGCTGGTATGTTGAGATCATAGCCAATGAAATTGAATAATATTAAGACCTCTGGGGCCTGTATTCTGGTTTTGCATGTTTTGTGCAAAACTAGTAAAGTCTTCGCAATATTTTTCTCTTTTTCTTTAGACTTTGGTCACCACCATGATTTGAGTGCAAAAATACTACAAAGGATGATAAATGAAAAAAAAGAAAGTATGGTATCATGCATACTATACATAGCCTTACTTTTTTTTTAATTAGAAACCATGTTTATGTGAAACATGAAGGAAACAATAAACTAGAAGGAAAACACCAGACAAATTAGATGTTTTGACCCAGATATTTCAAACACCATCTACTTTTAGAATGCAAAAATAATATCCATGCCTCTTGGTGCTGCTACAGCAACCTTCTTCTAAAAAAAAATCATAAATATAAAAATATAATATTTTTATTTAGATTTTTCTTTGTCAAGTTTCAGTCCAGGAGATTAGTAAAAATGCCATGGAAAATTGTAGAACCCAATAACCACATGAAAATATTTGCATATCATGTCTTTTTTGGAATGTGACAACTCTACAGTTTTATTTCCAATGGATTGTCCTAAACAGTATTCCAAAGCCATATATAATTTGCAGTCTAGCCACTGTATCTATTACTTCAAGGAGAGCAGCATTTGACACATTATAATTTTATCATTAAATCATTAAATCATTAAATTAAGAACAATGCAGCTCCTGACTGACAAGGACAATACTTGTGAAATAAAATACCTTAACAAAATTTCCTAATACATTGTTCAAAGTTCTTTTTTGTCTTTCATTTAATATTCAGTCCTTCAATCATCTATATGTGGATAGTCGAGCTAGAATTCATCTCCATTTACTGCATTCATATAAAATCTAAGCATTATGAGACACCCAGCTGTGTTGATTCTGACGTAATTGACAAAATGGCAGATGTATCTCTAGAGAACAATTTATTATACCCACCGTGGAACTGGATCAGTCATTCTCCAGACATGTTTATTTCTTTATATTGACTACTGAGAGGTTCTAAGCTGGTTTACATGGTTAGAATTAGGTGAAATGGTAAAATCCATTGTATAAATACACAACACCTCAGAGCAACATGTTCCAGCACTTAGTCACCCTAACAGTAAGCAAATGTTAACTGATTTTCTGATGGAACATTCAGTTCTGCAGTTTGTCTATTGCCTCCTGTCCTGTCACTAAACACCACTGAAAAAAGTCTGGCTGTGCCTTCTTTGCACTCTCCCTTCTGAAATTGATACACAAGATCTCTCTTGAGCCTTCTCTTCTCCAGGCTTAATAGTCCCAGTACTCCCAAGCTTTCCTCATAGGTAAGATGGTCCAAAATCAACTTAGAGGACCTTCATTGGCCCCTTTCCATGTCTGTCTTGTGAGCTCAGAAATGGACACAGAACTCCAGATTTGGCTTCAGCAGTGCTAATAGAGGGGAGGGATGGTGTCACTGTTTTCTAGTTGTGTTACTACCATCATGTATTGTTGCATGGGGCTGTTCCTCCCCAGGTGCAGGACTTCCCCTTGTGGAAATTTATGAGGGATGTGCAAATATTTGGGCTTGAGGTGTCTCTAGCAGCTTCTAAGGAGCATGACTTGATGTTCTGCTCTCTGGTCTCTGTAGTGTTTGTTGGAGATACACCCTGATTAGGGAGAGTCAACACTCTTTTAGCCAGTGCTAAGGAGAGACCTTTGTTAGAGCCCGGATAAGAGAAGACCTTCCTGAGTTTGCCATGGTGCCATGGCTTCTAAATTGTGCTTTGGGAGTTTCTGGGCCTTCTTGGAAAGAGGCATTCCTGGTAAAGAGGCCCAGGATATCAGAGAATGTTTGGTAATGCTCTGAGAAAACCATAAACAGAAGTGGTCAGTGTTTTTGTCCCTCATTTCTTTAGGTTTGTGTTAATTTTAATGCGAAACACAGGAATAATGTCCCAGTTGTTCTCTCATCATATTTCTTTTTTTTCATATTTTCCTAAGTTAAGACTTTCTGTGACTTCTAAAATAGTTCCATCTCTCCATGCTGTGGCTGGTCTGCCCCACTGTTGTATACAAGTCACCTCTGGGACTTTACAGAATCACTGTTTTAAACTTCCCTAAATCCACCCTTTCAAACTTCCCCAGCACAATAATTTCACCCTCATTCTTGTTCCTGAAAGATTTTCCTTCCTTCCATGTTCATTGGACAGCATTCTCAGACAGTAAGTGGGTTGAAATGCTCATTCCTACTGTGTACACATAGAACATTAACTACAGCCTGCCATGGCCATTTTCAGTTCTACATTAGTATTCATTATGTGAACACAGTATTTTCCTGATGCTCTAAAGAGAAATTCTTTTTTTTCAGATAATATTCCTTTTTAGTGCAAGTAAACCACTAAAAGCCTTTCCTTTGTTGAACTGATAATGAGTTAGTTAATATAGAAAAAAAAAAAACAGTGACCATTTTATATCAATAATATGGCTTAATTTTGAAGGTTTTGTTATAGCTCAGATTTCACATTTTCATAGTGCAAGAGATTTTTGAAAAAATACTATTGTTGTTTTAAAACAATGATAGTGCCTGAGATTTTTCCAGTCATTCACAGTGTTAAAATATAGTCATTTGAAGAGTATTGGATTCATTTTGAAGATGGGTAAACTGAAATATGAAGTACTCATATTTTCAATCAGAAGTAACATAGTAATCGAACCAAGTCTGGTTTTTAAAGTTCTATGTAGATGCAGAGGTAGCTCTCCCTATGACTAATCTAGTTGTCATAGAATCCTAGAGTCATAGAATAAGCTGAATTGAAAGAGACGCAGCAGATGGATCACCGAATCCATCTCTTGGCCTTTAGCAAGACACCCCAACAATCACATCATATGCTCAAAAGCATTGTCCAAATGCTTGTTGAACTCTGTCAGGCTTTGTTCTGTGACCACCTCCCTGGGCAGATTGTTTCAACGCTCAACTCTCTGGGTGAAAAAAACTTTTCCTGATATCCAAATGGAACCTCCCCTGATTCAGCTTCATGCTTTTTCCTTGAATCCTGTCTGCCGCGTCTCGTCCCAGCTTCGCAAGAGCAGATCTCTTGCTGGCCCCGGCTAGCTCTTTTCGGGGTGATAAAGGCAGCAAGAGGCACTCCCTGCTGAACCCAGCTGGGCTTTAGAGAGTGCCTTCGTGGGTCCAAGGACACTGCTGATCCCACCGGCAAGGAAGGAGGCGACACTCTTCTGGGGGTAGGTCCAAGATTTATTGAGACTCCGAGGAGAGCCCCAGAGCCCAACAGCACTCAAAGAGGTCCCAGAAGAGCGTGAGCTCTGGGCCTCCAGCAGGCCCTGATATAGGGTGGGCGGGGAAACCTGATCAGCCAATGGGAGAAGACATGGGTGTGGCCCTCCGAGGGAAGGACAGCCGGGGTATCCACTGAGCAGGAAGCAGGGGAGGGACCCCAGGCCATTGTCCAGTCACCCAGCGACCCCAGCAGAAGCCTCCAGACAAAGGGGAAGGATGGACAAGTCACCTGGGCGGGGTCAGGGGCCTGAGTCAGGGTTTTTGGGATTGATGGACACACAGGTGCTGATGGGAAAACCTGGGATGAACCAAAAAGGCACAAGGGGATACAGAGGGATAAACCATTTTGAACATACATACAGTGGAACCTAAAAACACAACTCCACACCTGTCACTGGTTATAAGGATGAAAAAATTGGTACCTACCTTCCACTTCCCTTCATGAGGAAGCTGTAATTGCAATGAGGTCTCCCCTCAGTCTCCTCTTCTCCAGGCTGAACAGACCAAGTGATCTCAGCCATTCCTCATAAGGCTTCCCCTCCAGATTTTTCACCATCCTCCTGCCCTTCTGACCGAGGTGGGATTCTACATTTCTAGATCCCACTAGGACTACAGCTGTGTTAGTAAAATAATGTGCTAACAACCACTCTTTGGCACTTGGGAGGAACAAGCACAGGAGACTCATCTCTTGAATGTTTACTTTTCCTATTCTCCAGATTAGAATTTTATATTCAGTCTAACTTTGGAACAGTGTCTGGTTTGTGCTAAATCCCAAAGCAAAATAGTTGTTTAGAAGAATGCTAACTGGTCCAGAACAAAACCATGCCAAAGACCATCCAGTAAAATTAACCATATAGATGAATTTAATGCACTGAATTCACTGAATTCGCTAAATGGCTAGGTTGGAAGAGACTTTAAAGATCATTGAGTCCAACCCATGCCCTAACACCTCAACTAAACCATGGCATCAAGTGCCATATCCAGTCTTTTATTAAACACATCCAAGGATGGTGACTCTACCACCTCCCCAGGCAGACCATTCCATAATTTTATCACTCTTTCTGTAAAAAACATTTTCCTAATATCCAACCTATATTTCCCTTGACTCAGCTTGAGACTGTGTCATCTGGTTCTGTCGGTTGTTGCCTGGAGAAAGAGACCAACCCCCACCTGACTACAGCCACCTTTCAGGAAGTTGTATAGAGCGATAAGGTTACATCTGAGTCTCCTTTTCTCCAGGCTAAACAACTCCAGCTCCCTCAGTCGTTTGTCACAGGGCTTGTGTTCCAAGCCCATCACCAGTCTCATCGCCCTCAACTTAAATTTTAATACAGATACATCATCTGAGGTACTCTAAGAGAGCTGAAACTTTATTACAGTATTGCCACTTCAAGTTTTTGCAAATTATGTGTCTAGTGAATTAAATAATGTCACATGAATTTGCAAAATGAAAACTTCTTTTGGAGATTGATTTACCAGACTAACCTGCAATAGCACCCTGAGGAACTCTATGTAAGATGCCAAAATTTCCCACACTTCTCAATGAGAAATGAGCTAAAGCAGTTTAACATGAAGATTTAATGTGTTTTTTTTTTTTTTCCTGAAAACTATTTAAATCTCAAAGCATCAGGGAATACCAGGGAGTGATTAATGAAGCCATTGATTATTTGAAAGGTAAGCTATTCAGATCTCATTCAGTGAAACAAAATATACAAACAAAAGAAACTCTAGAAGATGGAAATTGCAAAGGATTGAATGGAAACGTTGATTCGATTTGTCTCGACTGAACAGATTTTTTCAGAAGATGTTCTTCTCAAAAGACATAAAAGACCACTGAAGACTATATTGACCATTCAGTGAACAAATGGAAACCACAGGTTACTTCCTTCCAATTTTCTTATTTTGATGATACTAATTCAGTGCTTGTAAACTGCACCACACTGAGAACCACAGGAAAAAAATTGTTATGATTGGTATTTAAATAGAGAAATGGTCTTAAAGAGTTAGAAAATGGAAATAAATTTCCAGTTTCAGTCTGGCAGGCATTTGAATAGATCATATGTGAAAGACTGTCTGCATAATCTACAAAATTTTGTAATTTATAAAACATTAAATTTTGTAACAGTTCAGTTTGCTACCTCAGCTCTGTTTGCTATCTTTCTGTCACACACACACACACATACAAACCTCCAAGACTAAAGGTGTAAGTTAATGTTTTCAAGGGATCCTGGTGCAATTACTCATGCTATGCTGAAGGTACCTCTCAAAAATAAATTATTTCAGTATGTGAAAGAAAAAAGCTATGAAAATGCTTACATCAATTCAGATTACTTACAAAGCATCCTGACTTATGTTCTTTTTAAAGAAAAAATAACTCTTTTTTTCTTGCCTTTATATATTATATTATAATAGATTTTGAGTACAAAACAATAATAAATATAAATTGAGAGAGAACCACCAGACCAGAACTTCTTTCAATGTTTTTCAGTCTGATATTTTAGGCAAATAAAACAAATACAATTTAAAGGCTTTCAATGAGAAAAAACTTAAGATTATAAAACTTTAATATAAACATACAACATTGACTCTTACCAGTGATCTGAATCTTATGAATCATCAGAATTTTAACCTTCTGAATAGCATTTTGAAGTATGAAGAATGAATATGTCGTACTGTTTGATATTTTCCTTAGTAGTAACTAAGCTCAAATAACATGTGCTAAGCCATTCAGATTTGCTTATTATAGGAAAATATGGAATTTTTCATAGGAATCCATGAAAGTGTTATATTTCAAATACTGAATCATATATTCATTTATGTTGGGAAAGACCCTTAAGGTCCACAAGTCCAATCATTGACCCAACACTACCAAGCCCACCACTAAATTGTGTCCCTAAATGCCTCATCTACACATCTTTTAATTACCTCCAGGGATGGTGACTTCCCTGGGCAGCCTGTTCCTATGCTTAACTCTGTTAGTGAAGAAATTTTTCTTCATATTCAACCAAAACCTCCCCTAGAAAAACTGAGGCCATTTTCTCTTGTGCTGTCACTTGTTGCTGGGCAGAAGAGACCGACACCCACCTGGCTACAACCTCCTTTCAGGCAGTTGTAGAGAATAACATCACCTCTAAGCCTCCTTTTCTCCAGGCTAAACATCCCCAACACCCTCAGCTGCACCTCATCAGACCTGTTCCTCCAGAACTTTTTGCTGGAGGTTGAACTTTTCTTCAACCCTTTATTGCTCTTCTTTAGACACACTCCAGCACCTCAATGTCTCACTTGTAAAGAGGGACCAAAATCTGAACACAATATTCAAAGTGCAGCCACACCAGTTCTGATTACAAGGAGACTTCCCTAATTCTGTGGTCCATATTATTTTTGATATTTCAATTGCATCATATGTTTTTAATTGGAAGGATCTAAATACCCAGTGTTTTCCCCTAGCGTTTTACGATACATTTAAATGCTTTAAATCACATGCTATTTCACTTCTACTAGATATACCATACAAAACACTTCCTCTTCCCCAATCATATAAAAATCAATAAAATAGCAGTATTTAGTTGTTATCAGAGCAATGTTCAAGTGAACTGCTAAGAAAAATAATTCACTTGAACAAGAATAGCCAGGTACTAGTCTATTACTGTAGGTACAGGATTCATTAAAGCCATAGAAGTAAAATGCTTGTTATGATAATTGAAATGTATGGAAATTGAACTCAGGATCAAAATATACAGAAATTGTTAATTCTGAGTTTCTCAATGCTATTATTCACATAAAAACTTGTTAAACTAACAAAGTACTTTTGAAAAATACTATTACTATCTTCAAGATGTTTGCTTTTCCAACAAACACATCCTGAATATTGTGTAGATTTCTTTCTACCCCTTGTTTAATGATGTTCCAGCTCTAGAATGGCATGCAGATGCTATGAATGCTCAATATTAACCTCATGTGGAGCAGTAAACTGTAGTCAGTGTTGCTGACTTTTAGTTTGAGACATCATGTAACTACCTTCTCTCTCTCTCTTTGAAGACAAACTAAGACCATGCGTTCATATGGGATTGTCTTGAAAAATGAGTTACTAGTCTTTATAGTTTGCATGAATAGAAGCCATTTGAAGCCCATTATGGTGCATTTGGGTTCGCTTTCTGAGGGATATTTAATGGCAGACCACAAAAATGAGATCAATATCCAGCAACATGCCTCCTCCCCAAGGATCCTACCTACCCATGGCTTCTCTTTTCCTTGTTCCCATTCATGCTACAGTGCCCAAATGAAGTTCTGGCTTTGTTATTACTTAACCAGCAAGTAATGAAAAAAAAAAAGAAAATCCATTTAGTGAGAATTTAATTGTGTCATCAGTCAAATTCTTGTCTGTCAGACCAAAACTGGTTTTCTCCATTCAGTCGTACACTTAAGAAAAAGTTTTCTTCTATAGAAATACCTGTGAAAAGTAAGAGTAAAAATATTAAAAGGTCTCAAAACATTCATGAATAATTATTGTCACTAGATACTGCAGGCTACACACATACACTTTCCAATCACATTTTTTTTTATATATTCTTTCTAAATAATATGCAAATAATATTTCTAAATGCCATGAATATTTTATACTCTCTACTGCAAAGCACAGTCTTCAAGCACTGGTACATATTCAGCATGTGATTTAGATATAGATAACATGATTGCATTATTATCAACTAGGAATATAGGCAGGAGGAAAAAATTTCTTAGGGGTAAATTCTTCAACAGTGATACAGGACGTGCACATATGCAGGAATCGTGTTAAATAAAATAATATGTATAGCATCTGGGGTAATGGCGGGGATGCCTACTTTGATAATATATTGTACTCTGTGGTTGCATTTTTTTTTTTGTTTTTATTTAAAAGCATTCTAATGCTCTCAGGCAGAAAACAAGATTTATTCTTTTCTTATGGAGATCTTAGATATGAGCTATTCTTTGTCTTAGAGATGACATAGTTTTGTAAGGTTTGCATTCCTATTTTAGATTCAGTTTTCTGAGAGGTACCTTAAATTCCTAACCATTAATTGTATATTTGACGCTGATGGCTCTACAATGACTATCAATCTGTTTGCATCAAATTAACCTGGCTCATAGTGGTCATTGCATCTGTCACAGTGAAGTGAAACAGAGAGGGTTTTCTTTGAAGGAAGGGACAGTATTTTTAGTGTGCACAGTGGATTATTTTTGTGCATTCATATTTTCAAGTTTTTCTGGTTTTAAAATAATTTAATGCTGGCCCTTCAAACTGTGTAACTTGATGTTTCATATAATAGTCTTACATATCTATTTTTGCAAAAGGAACTGTTAGAAAATTACCATATTTAAATGCCATTAACCTTGCAGACTATGTTTACTTTAACCTCATTGATAGAAATTATTTTCATTATTGCCTCTTCAATTTTTTCCCCTGCTCCAAGGTACTGTATCATAAGCAAAATGTTTTAACAAGATCTACTTGAAATATTCACGTGTGAACTGAAAATATAAAAGGAGGATACAATCTGGAGGAAAATCTGAAGAGATCAAACTCTTTTCAGTTATGCAAAAGCTAGGGCTATATTTGAAAAACCCATACAAAATTACTAAGCGTTTTGAAAGCTCTTCTGTAAGAAAATGCTATTCTAACTTGGATAGGATTAAACACACCAATAAAATGGAAATGTTTTTCTTCCTAGATATATAATCACCTAATAAAATATGTAAGTCATATGAAGAGTGGCTGAAGAAGCTGGGGGTGTTTAGCCTCAAGAAAAGGGGTCTGAGACCTTATCTCTCTTTACAACTACCTGAAAGGAGGGCGTAGCCAGGTGGGGATTGGCCTCTGCTCCCAGGAAACCAGTGACAGGATGAGAGGACATGGCATCAAACTATGCCAGAGGAGGTTCAGGTTGGACATCAGGCAAATTTTCTTCACCGAAAGAGTGATCAAGCATTGGAATGGACTGCCCAGGGAGGTAGTGCAGGCACTGTCCCTGGAGGAGTTCAAGAAAAAACTGGACATTTCATTTAGTCTTGGTTTAGTTGTCAAGGTGTTGTTTATTTAGTCAAAGGTTGGACTCAATCTCAGAGGCCTTTCCCAGCCTTAATGATTCTATGATTCTATATACTGATAGCAGAATATTTTATACATAAAGATACCTTTGAATCCTCAATTCCCAAATTTATAAAAACAGAGAAAACTTTGTTTGAATAAAACACCTCAAGTTAAATGACATTTACCTAAATTTAGATGCAAAAAATGGGCTAAACCCATGTAAAAAGGATGTATAGGCACCCTCAGTAATCTGTAGAGATTCCACAAGCATCTCTAGAGAGACAGCAACCATAGACTAGTCTTAACTAACTAGCCTAAACAGCTTGGCCTACATCTAAATGTCTTCAGTTAGGTGACTGGAATTCTCTCTTATATTTCAGTCCTCAAATTTGCCAATGAGGATGTGAGGATGTTCTGAAGCCACAGAGAAAAAAACAACTGAAATAAAGACTCTTGAGTCAGAAAAGTGTTGTACTTTCTGATATGGCTCACTGCAGCTGAGACCATCCAGGGTGATTTTATGCCCAATCAGCACTAGCTGTGGATACTGTGTGTCTTCTCCTATGTCAAACAGAAAAGTTATTTGCCTTTTGCTTTTGGATGTGACCCAACATGCCTTATTGCTAGTTTAAAATTATTCCAATGTGCTGATAGTAACTGTTGGAGAATATTAAGCAGAAAGTGAACAAAAAGAAAATTTCTATAAAAATCTCTTGACATCTTAATCAAGTGCTTATTTTATTATAAAGAAAGAGTGAGAGAAAGACTGAAGTTGGTAAGATCATCATGTCTGATAAACAAGCTACCATTTTTTATGGCATTTGCTATGATACATTTGACTCATACATATTGGCTTTGGTAGACTGAGAAAAGGTGATTTATTGCAGTAGTTAACTTCTAGTATTTGTTGAGAAAAGGGGAAAAAAAACCTCTCTCTACTGGCTTGAGAATATTATACTCTACTAGTATTGCAAAATACCAGTTATTGAAGCCATACTTATTCCACTAAATTCCTATAGGATTTCACTCAACAGAGTGAAACAATATTTCAAAAAAAAAAAAAATGAACAGAAATGAGAAAAACAGCAAACTCCCTGAAAAACAAATGGCTATGTATATATGGATTTTATTAAATTTGTGATTATAGTATAGCAGGTTTCTGGTTGTCACATTCTCAGACGTAGTTTCTTTTTTGTTCTAGTACTGTTATAGTATCCATTCAAATAATATGAAAACTGGGTTAAAAACATTGGGTCTTTTCTTCAATCCTCTAAAGTAGGGGAATCCATTTATATGTTGTACAGAAATAAAATTCAAACCTCTGTCTTTGGATTCTACATACATGTCTTTGAAAACACTTAAAAAGAAAGTCTGTTATGACAAAGTCATATTAGAAGTCTATTATGACGAAACTAATTTCATGACATTAGAAAGTTTTACACAGGAGTCATCTAAATTTTGTACACCGATGTGATGAGAGCTAAACAACTTTCAAGAGGAAGCTCCATAGCTTAGTAATTCTCTTTGAGCCAAGAAGGTGTTCCAGACCTTTGGTTTAGACTTTTTCATTGCTTCCTACATTGCATATCTTTGCTTTATGTTAACCAGTGCTTTTGATGGTTTTAAACAGTCATCGCACCCTTCTTCAGAGAAATCATCCAGCTGAAAGTTTTATTAATTATTTCCTGCAGTTGTTCCCTCCTGATTATATGTGGGAAAATATAAGAAAAAGAGTACTTTAGAAGCTTTCAAGTAGCATATCGGAGAAGTTTTTCTTAAAAATGATTTGCAAAGTAGGCACTATGTTAGCACATAGCTTACGTCCATCTTAATTTCAAAGCTTCTATTACTACTTCTTATTTCAGAGTACTATTTCATAGTAGATTTCAGAATGCTAACAGTTTATATTTCAGATTATTTCTGCAGAAGTTCTATTTTTCTAATAATTTTTTAATCATCTTTAGTTTGTTTACAAGCCAATCTGGATTTATTTTTCTAATTAAGTATTTGCATAATAATAAAACCTTTATTAAAACTGTTTCTAAATTACTACAATTCCCTATCTTATTTATATTCTTTAAGTTTGAGTACATTTTTTTTCTACCCTGATTGCTCATTAAATACATGATTTCAATAAACATCAAAAGCAAATTGCTGAGCAGTTAAAAAAAATCCATTAAAATGAATAAAACTTATGTGTCTAAATCACGTCTGTTTGAATCTCATGAGCTCTGGTTTAGCAGTTGCCTGATTTTATATTATAAACAAAAGCAAAAGGTAGTCAGGCCATGCAGAAGTGACATAGAAACTTTCCTTAACTTAGTTTTTTTCATCCCTTAGGCTTCAAAACTAAACAGACCTTTTATTATTTCCCCCCAGTATTCTGGCTTTATAAATTAATTGATGTGATTTAGTCTTTCTGAGCCTGTCTGCATCTGTCTGTCTGCCTGTTTTTTGGGGGGAGGTGGAATAGCAGAGTATAGTTTTGTGCTATGCTGCCTTAAGAATAGTTTGGCAGTTCCGTGCAGACACACAAATTGACTCTAAAAATAAAAATAATGCTACCATGGTTTTCTTTTGGCCAAATGATTTCACCTTATGCCAACAACATGCAGCAATTAGAACCATGTTTAAAACATTGGTACGAGAGAATGTAGTTCATATTTTCAAATATCTGTGCACAATGATACTGTGTGTGGATCACTGATCTAATTACCTAAAGAACAAGAAAGTTGTCCAGCAGAAGTGCATTTTATATAAATTTAGTACTTTTTAGTAGCTTGGAAATTGTTTAGATTCCTTCTATAGCTAATGGAGAGAGCCAGGACACTTCAGAAGGCAACTCTTCTCATCTGAAAAGGTTTTCTGAAGTAAATAGATGGGCATTATTGGGAATGTCCAGTAAGGTGCTGCATTCACTACAGAGAAAGCCTAGATAAACAGAACAGGTCAAAATAGACAGCTTTTACCAATCAAAACTGGGGAATATAAATCGTATCTGTGGAATTTCTTTGTTTCACAACAAATTCTTTTGTGTTTGCTCACATAACAGCAGATTTTGTTTGCTTTTGGGCAGGGGGAAGCTGGTTTGTTTTTGTTGTTTTAGGTTTGCTTTTTTTTTTGGTGATAAATAGTTATGACCAATAAAAACAACAAACACAGGTGAAAAAATTCAGAAACACTAGCCCATATACTATCTGCCAAGGTCAGATCCAATCAAACTAACTTTTAAAATGTTTAAATGCATATTTTTTATATATGACCATCTGAGGTCAGCTGACCTCTAAGTTCTAAATAAATAGCATATATTTATCATTATTATTTAATATATATTAACAGTGAATATATATTAAATAATAGTGATAAATATATGCTAGTCAACTGTAGGAGTATCCTGTTAACTTTCATATGTTGATTTAAAATAACACCCTGCCAGCATTTGAAGCAGAGCCAGCTCCTAGATCTTCAAGTTTTCTCAGGTTAATGAGAAATGGGAATATATGGGAATATCTTTATAGGTTTGGTGTGGTGAAATCCTGTAAGCAAACAGCTTCTTCAGACAAAATGGTTTGGAATGGAAAGAAAATTTTGAATTATTCATTTGAACCTATTTTCCAGATTTTTAGAACTAAGGTTTTTTCCTACAAATAAATCCCCAGAAAATTTGGAAAAGACAGACCTCTTGTATTTCCTATTAAAATCCACTGCAACTATATCTATTCCATAACCTCTGGCATATTTTGTAAGATTACATTCAGCACAAGATGTGAAAAGCACAAAGCTAAATAATAAATCTACTTCTAAGTTCCTAGATATTTTTAAGCTTCCTCCATACTACTGTGCATGAAACTACACTGGGTAAAAAAATGTAATAATAAACTTTCATATAATCAATGAAATAGGCAAAACTAATATCTCTTCAAAACATGTATACTAAAATCTACAATTTAGAGATGAAGATCTATAAGCAATCACTTCCAGGTAAAAATGAAAGGAAAGATTCCAGTATTGAATACAAATTGCTATTAAAACATTAATTTAAACAATGTTCTATCTGAAGTATGTCAATGTCAGCTTTTGAGATAAGACTAGATGATGCTTTGGGGTTTTGAAAAAGGAGTCACCAATATCACCCATAACAGAAAAAAGAATAAGAATAAGAGAATAAAAGAGAGTAAGAGAATGAGAGAAAAAATAACTAAAAAAACAACTAAAGAAAACTCTAACACCCCTCCTCACACCACCCCCTTCCTCAATGACAAACTCTTTTCTCTAAAAAGAAAATAGTATCAAGAGTTTGTTCATACTGTTCAGATGATGCTCTCTGTATTTTCCACATACCTGCTTCTGTATCCAAATTATTGCTGTTAAAATAATTTCTTTTTTCTAACACTAGACAGTACCTCCTGCAACCTCACTTTTATTTTAAAACTTCAAAGGCAATTTGAACTTTTAGATGTTGGCCACTGATTTAAAAAAAAAGATGTGATATGTACTTTCACATTGTCTAAAATATCTCTATGTCTGTATACTTCATCAAAGAGTTTGTGCTTCATTCCCAAATGGAGTAAAGCGGATTTGAAAGTTACATTGCCATATCTTATATAATGGAAATTTTCTCATATGTCAATATGGCAAACACTATGTAAATGATAAAATTTAATGTGGCATTCTTTGTTCAAGATCTTTATGGGAAAAGAAATAATGTTACTTTCCTATTTGACTGCTTTATTTGCTAATCATTCCTTCCTCTACCTTATAGCTACATGAAGGCATCTATGCTTAGGCAGCAGGGCTTGAAAGGTTTCCATTAGATATAAAGACATTTTAGAGAGGTTGCAGCTCCATAAGCTGCAAATCTTTATTGATTATTGGCTAGGAAGATCTAAGTAACTATTGAACATCTTTTCTTTAGTCCTTCCTCAGAAGGGTAGGAAAGTTTCCTTCTATTGCAGACATCAAATATAAATAAAACTCCCACAACTAAGCAGTTAAATAGGGTTATTAGAGATTTAATTTTTTTGTCTTTTTTTCTTTCCCCACATCCAGTTTCCTTCTCTACATTAGCAATTTTAAAGTAGACACAGTACTGAAGGGGTAGGATTTAATATTGATAGCAAAGGTGTCAGCTTTTGCCTACAGCCCTCCTTTCTCTCTAGAGACTTCTTTAAGGTAGATCTTCCTGGTCTCAGCTACCCAAAACAGTCTGGCCTTGTTCCTTCCTCTCTGATGATGCTTTGCCTGCCAGACATGCTCAGGGACTTGCAGCCCTCAGATTTCCCCACTCCAGAATGTTAAGGAGGCTTCTTTTGGATAAGACTGTATAGGCTTGGTCAGGCCCTAAGGGAAACAAGTGGTTCTTTTGCAAACTTTGCAGATTATCCTGCAAATATGGTGTAACTGAAATCAGATTTTAATGCCTTAGAGTTGCTTACTATCTCTTACACAGAATACATAAATATTACATGCAGAGTGACTAACAGAAGCAATCAGATTGAATCTGGAACAGTGTTGCATTAATACAGGATTCTGTTATCCTTAAGTATCTCAAATACTATTCCAGCATCAATAGCATCCTCTAAGATAAAAGTCACTGCTCAAAGTGAATAGAAACTGGCAGCAGAATCTGTCACATACTGCCTATATAGCCTATGAACTTGAAGTACATTGACATTGCTTTTGATCTAGAGGTTCATTAAAGGAAGAGAACAAATCAGGGATGCTTTATCACTTCTCTCGTTCTTTTATAATGTTTTATAAATAAATGGACTCTCTCATCACATTATCCTAAGCTAACCCGCTAGCTGATGTATCTTCTTGTAGTTCTGATGCTCCTGAAGGAGATGGCAGCGTGTGTTACTGTCTGAGCCTCTGCACTGGCAAACTTACAGAAACTAAAATCTGCAGTGGAAACTGAGACCGTGTCTACACATTACTTCAACCTAATGCTGAGAAGAAGCACCAGGAAAGTGTTATGGTCATTATGGAGCTTGCTTCCTTCATGGTCCAAATGAGACTGTGCCATGGCAGAGATAGTGACTTTTAAGTGATTTACATATTCCTGCTTATGGCTTGTGTCAAAATGTAATGTCTCTGTTGTTTAATATTTATGTCCTAGTCACAGTATTTCACTCATATTAAGACTTCAAATACTCTAGAGAATATCCTGAATATAATCTCCTAGTGAATTTCTGTGATTTGCAATGGTAGCACATACTGAAACCTCCCTCTCTGTCCAAATCAATTAAGAAAGCAAAGAAAAAAACAAAACAAAACAAATGTCTCTGTAGCAAGCTCTTTGTGAGAAAAATTCTCATTCTTCATAGCATGAGATTGTAAAGACAATAGGCTATAATTAATCATAAATGTTGTACATAAAGTTACTTTAGTATTTTTTGGCTTTTTGAATTCTGAATTAAGGACATAGCCTAGAAAAAGCTTAAGTTAGCACAAAGTGTAAATAGACAAGCATAATGGACAAAGTGTTGGTGGGGGAAAAAAATCTATCATAAGACAAAAAAAGGGAAAAAAGTCTTCTCTTAAATTTGAGCTGAAGGTTTCCAAATTTTGAAACAGTTAAGTGAATATGCTTTACAATCTCATCTATTCCAGGGGCTCTTGGAAATGGGTCAGGTAGTATTCCTTAGGTGTATTACTTTCCTCCCAGCAATTAAGCATCCAAGACCCTTGTCTCAAGGAAACAAAATCAGCTTCAAAACTTCTGTATTGAACAAGATTTTTTTTTTCCCCTAGAAAAAGGTAAAGTCATATGTCAAAAGCAGAGGCCCCAGTGGAGTAAATTGGTTCCCAAATCAATGTACCTTTCCTATATAGTGCAGGAAGGATCCCACACATGATTTAGGTGCCAACATCCACTGAAATGAATGAGACTGAGAGGCTCAATTAGTTTTGTGTGTCTATTTTATTTAATGATTTCATCAGTATTGTTTATTCTCTTGATGCTAGCATAAATGGAAGAGAAAACTATTTCTTGCTTGGTGGTTGTATTATCCACAGAAGAAGGTATATGACTTCATTAACACAGCATGGAGATTGCTAGTCATATCAACTGTAACATAATTCATGATGTTTTTGGACCTATATTATTTCATTGCTTTAAACAACCTTATTAATCATTTCACAACAAATAATGGCTAAGACTTAGTCATATAGACATACCATAAGAGTAATTTTGAAAAGGTCAATTATATTTAGCAATCTCAGCATTCTACAAGGCTATTCTAGTTAAATCTAAAGATACGCCAACACATAGTAACAAATGTTGGGTTAAAACAAACATATTGATAGCAGAATTTGAAACCAGATTTTCTTCTAGAAGGGAAAGAAATCCACACGAAAATAATTTAAAAACTGAAAGTGAAAGAAACTGTGTATGCAATCATTAACCTCTAGAAATTAGATCTTGAATTTTGAAAGAATGGCAGTTGAAATTTTTCTGTTTCAATTAAGCCATTAAAGAATAATCTTTTAATTGCTTTCATAGAAGTTTTTTTCACACCATGTGATCATGTTTGATTCTGTGTAGGTTACTGAAAAACCAAAAAGAAGATGTATTTTACAAGAGGGCTTAAAAACTGCAAAAGAAATTTTTAAAAAATCAATATTTTTCTCAGAAGAAAAAATAACATTGGCTATCGAATAAAGTGTATAAATACCCAACTTCATGTTCCTGTTTCAAACATCAAGAATGTACTTTAGAATTCAGGTAAGTTATTTTACTGAATGTCTTTTGAACTACTGTAGCAACATAGCTCAAGTAGAAAATCAGAAATTCGCTAAAGACATCTTTCACTATAAGGTAGATATTGTCATTACAGATTAATAGAAACAGATTTTTCTTTAAAACTTCAGCACACAGTACTGCAAAGTACAAATCTTCCAGCCATTGGTACAAAAATGTCTTGTTAATGCAGTATTTATTCTTTCTTTGCTCTGTAGATGTTTCCTCCCTGTTTATAGAAAACTTCCTCCCTCCCTGTATAAATGATACTAAGTGACACTATAAAGACATTTTTTCTTACTCTGATAAACGTGTTTTTAAAAATCTCCCCCTTAGCAGCAGCAGTAGTAGAATTTTTTTTTATGATTTGTAATACTTATTGTCTGCATCTTCATTCTATAAAGGTATAATAGCCATTAATTATATTGTCATAAGATGTTGTTTTTATTGTCCAGTAAATGTTTTTGCATTTACATGACTTCTGAGGTATGATGCCTGTTCTGCTGAATAACCTGAATGTTAAATGGTGACACAGTATTAATCAGTATCGAGAAGTAAGATTGGAAATTCATAAATTCACAGGAGAAGACTGTTTTCAGGACAATTTACTATTCAGACCTCATATTCACACTGTGAATGATTGTAATTACCTGCTGTGACAATAACACATTCATAATACAGTACTGAAATGAACTTGTATTTTTAGTTCATTATTTAGGGCAGCAATTCACAACCAGACATAGAAATAGGACAATACACAGGAAGCAATTTTACCATTCACTGCAAGATGGCAGAGGAAAAAAGCAATTCCATAAAGTTTCTGACCCTCATTCTTGGAAAAACTGCTAGTTTTGTTGAAAGTTTTTTTAATAATCAATGCAATTTTAATCACCCTATTAATATTATTGAGGCTTGCAGACTATTTGTAGTCTACAAATGAGTAGAGTAATTCCAGAGTAATCTTCCAACAGCACAGCATTATAGACAGGGATGTGAAAACCATGTGCCTCCTTTAATCTTGGCAGGTTTGTAAAATTTTTCATTTTTCTTAGCAGGATGCATTTTCTGTTTATTAGAATTTATTGCATAAATCCAGTTTAATAAGCACAGACTTTTGTTTTGTGTTGGGGTATATGAAAATGATTTGGAATTTATTTAAAATACAGAGAAACAACTTTTGGGATTTTAGGTGATGATCATCTAATGCAGGTTATTATTCTAAACAGTGTAATGAGTAATTACAGCTGCTACATTTTGTTTCTAAGGCTGAATGCTTTGCCAAGTTTTCCTGAGGAACAGAAAAAAAAAAAAATCTTTACATAGCAAGCTCTCTATCAGCATAGCTAACTTGATTTGTAAAACAGGATATTTTTAGTGTTAAAATTATATATATAAATTTCAAATTATTTAATGACAGGTTATGGAATGCAGCAATGTGTAAGCTGATCAATTAAACCAAATATCGCAGTCTTGATAATTTTACAATAATGAAGCCTGAGAACTGGGGATTAATGTCCAAGAAAAGCTACAGGACTACAGCAGAAACTCTGTATTAAGTGACAAAAGAAAAATTGGGAGTTCATATGAGTAGATGGACTATCAAATGACCATATGTGTGTGCCATATTTATACTTTAGAGATGTCATAACCAGACGGTATGAAGGGAATGATCTCCACTGACACACTTCAGAGGCGTTCCAAACCTAACAAATGATAGGTTACAGAGGCTAGTAGACCCACAATCATATAGGACTGAAAAGAGTTGGATTCTCATGTAGGTAATGGTTTGAAAACCATGCCACAGCCACAGGGTTGTCTCTCCTGTTCAATTTCACCTTCACTGAAGGTAACCAGCATGGGCAGAACCAGAATTCCACAGTTTTGGGGTTCATTTTAATAAATTAGAGCATACAATTGGGAAATGTGCCAAGATCTTAGTGTGGTATGCTGGAAGAAACAGAAGCACTACAGTCTGAAGTGCTAAGGGTGAGTATGCTTTGGGATTGTTCTCTTACAGTGGAGAAACTAAGTCCTACTGTAAGGAACATAGTGGGAAAGGAGAATAATTACCTCTGCAGATGCAGACAACTTACCTCCAGCACATTCCTTCCCACCTCAATCTTGTAAATACTTTTTTTCTGGACATACTGTGTTGATACCATAATAGAGACTAGTTGGTTCATGCCAGCTGGCAGTCTCCCTCCCTGGTAATTTTGTCATACTTTGGGAGATAATGAGATAATGTATTCAAATAATTTATCCTTTCCCGTAGTTTTTTTTCCTCAGGTCCCAAATTTTGGAGTCTGAAGAATGACAGCCTAGATGTTGGCCATTTCAGACCCATTCACTTTGATTTCTGTGAATGTTCTCAAGAACATTTAATTTGTCAACATAAGCAGAAGCTTATGAATAATGAACAAGTACTCTCACTAAAATAATGCACATATACTCAAACTGGAGTTCCAAAACCAGGAAATGGCAGAAAGATGATGCATTAATCAAAAGTCTAAATATTCGTGCAAGTCGTACTGAAATTTTTCAGTTGAACACAGGCTGTTAAATTATCTTTCTGAAGTCAATCTGGTTTTCACTGTTCATGTTCTCTTGTTTTTATATTTTGTAAACCAGGGACATTACTCTTGCATTTATTTTTTATTGATCTCAGCAAACTTTTGGTGCTTCATAATAAATAATTACATTTTCATGGGATAGAAACTGCATGCTTGTTGATTCTGTGATCAATCTGCACTCCTGAGCAGAGACTCTTAAATTTAGTAGAAAGAATTCAGATTCCTTTTGCTAGGTTTACAGTAGGCCTCCTGTAATATTTCTGAAATGGTTATGAAACAGGACACACACTGCCTTAGTAAAGCCACATTCATCCTTAACATACTTCTCAGAAGACACTCCAAAACTTTCATATATGACATTCTGGTTCTTACCAGCTTTGTAGTACTGCAGTGTAGCCCATTGTAATATCTTTACCTACTACTCAGTTATTCTCATTTGTATAACAACTCTGTCAAGGCAGTATGAATTCCTGAGTGTCTGTAGGAGACTTCCATATCAGGAACTTTTTGTGCCTGCCTCTGCTAGGCTGATGAGCCTTTTTCCAGGAGGTTTATATTTAGATTAATTTCAAGAAGGTCATTGTGATATAATAGCATTATTTAGATTTCATGAATCAAGGTTGATCTGTGGAAAGCCAGCTGGCTGCCCAGAATTGGTTTCTCTTATCCAGATGAAAAGCTGAATTAAATACTTCTAAATCTTCCTTTCCATATAAAATTGTTCCCTTTACTCCAGCCATGAATTTTGAAAGGCTGTGAATTTGTGGACTATGTGATTTGTTGCATCAATAAGGCAATGAATCTGTTCAGATGCGTTCTTTGTTGAAAAAAATGAGGATTGTATTAAGAGAAAAAGTTATAAGCTTGTGTTAATGATTGGGGGAAAGCAATTCAGAGACAAAGCATGAGGATCAACACTAGAATCCATTTGAATAACATGGAGCATAATAGATAGCCCTGGAGTAAACAGAAGGCTGTATTTCACTCAAGAACTCAGCTGCAGTCATAAACTGTGAGAGTTTTATGAATGGCATCAGAGCCTTAGGAATTAATTCAGCCTTATATTCACAGTGGTGCCATATGTTGTTTTTTATAATATCCACTTTATAATTACTACTCTTAAACAATTTAATATTTGTAGCTATAATATTTCAAAAATTAAATCATTAATTTGAAATGCTGAACTTTCCTTGAGGTAACATCTTTAAACTGTTTCTTTATCAAATTAGATTTTAAGGGTACTATATTTAATGCAAACTGATGCCTGCTGAATAACTTTTAACACCACAAGAAACTGTTCTCTTTAATAAGGCTGTAGAGTGCAGTGGGACTCAACATAAGAGCTATGGTTTCATTTTTTACTTGAGAAGTTGCTGATTTATATTGGGTCCATTAGATAGTTAGGTATAAGAAGGCCATGTATAAAAATATCCATTTGCTATGTTATGTCTTCTGTGAAATTAAAAGTCTTAAGTACCTACCTATGGTCTGCATGTGAAATGGAGATAATCAAAATACTCCAAATAAGTGATTCAAATTAAAATTTCATTTATTTGAAGAATCTGTTCCTGATTTCTACATATTGTCTAAAATAAACATTGACGATCATGCTATTCTTGGAAGTTAACTGTCATTTTTCTTGCCATGATAATATGCTTCATGACACTTATTCTTGGCCTGTTCCCATATATGTAACATTTTGGCAGTACAGCCAGCACAAGAAATGAAACATGACTATGGGAAAAGCATTCCTGCTCTCTGAAGCAACTTGTAGGCAGGCTATTTGAGTGTGACTGAAAAACAACTGTATGGAATCAGAACAATCTCACAAAATCTTTCACCCCATCTCTACCATTTCCCCCCCTATTTTTTATTTTTTGTTTCTATTTTTTTTGCTTGTTTGTTTGTTTTTATTTGCCTTCCTTTTTAAATTTTTTCTTCTGTGTGCCTTCTACTTAGATAAAAATAAATGCAAACAAAAAGAGGGCTTCAATCAATAGATGCTGTTTCAATCAATAGATGCTGTTTGTAAAAGGGCTTCTTGTGACTTAAATTCAAGGTCTCTATTATTGTACCACATACAAAAAGTCTTCTTATGGAAGACTCTGCATAGCTTGCCTGAGTCATGTCCTTGTATCTCACAAGTTCCACTGTACTGGAAAAAACTTTATGCTATGAGGTATTAGATATTGCTGTGCTTTGACCCTTGATAGTATGACATACTGGGAATAAGAGCTAGATTGAAGCAAGGTAAGGATGACATTAATGCAATTTAATCCAGTTCAGACCTGGGACCACGTAAACTGTGATCTGAATATACCTTAGTAGAATCCTTTCAAGCACCTTTATGGACATATTTTTTCACGATTCTATTGTCCAGGGTCACCAGGTCCTGCTCCAGCTTTGACAAGTTTTTACAAAATATAACTATCTTCCTGTGCATACTTATTGAGGTCAAAAAGATTAAATTTCTCATCATGGTCATAGAAAAAAACCCCTGTCAATTCTTGATTGCACTAATACTTCGATGAAACCTGCTAAGTGACTACTGGTATTTGTTCTTTTAGAGCACCAGTTTTACTCTTGCATTTATTGTGACTACCTTAAGTGACGCTTTCAAAGTAAGAGAATAACTTGGTCAAAAACACTGCAGCAAAACTGTCAAAATTTTCTCCTGATTTTCAGAACTTTTTCTCATTGTCATTTAATGGGCATTTATTTGGGTTTTAATAATAAATAGATTAGAATTTTGTTATCTACGAGCAGAAGCAAAGCTGAGCTCCTAAAGCCTATACATTAGCATGCTCATCTGGAGAACACTGAATATCAGATAAGCTGTATTAGCTCTAAATAGCGCTACTACTTAAGAAAATGCTTTATTTTATTTTAATTTCCATGTTCAAAGTTAAGTTCAACACATATATCATCTTCCTGGTAAAGCATGCTAAACTTATGAAGATAAATATTTCTTGGACCACTTACAGAGCCTCACTGAGATTCTTATCTCCCCTCATACATCTAGTGTTAATTAATGCTATCTTCATATTTTACAACTTCAAGTTAAAGGGAAATGTACCTGAAGAAGCCATAGAAATGAACCTTGATTAAGATCTGACAAAATAATCAGCTATGTTTGTGACAGCCATATTCACAGGAACAAATATCCAAACCTCTTTTCCAGGTATACAGCAAAGATTATGTGTTTCCTTTTAATTTAATAATTAGTCCATCTTTATAAGAAGGCAAAAAATGCAATTCACAATTGGAATAACTTATACCGTAAATTTGACTTTAACCACTGAAGTTATGTACGTGAAAAGAAGTGGCGGGAAAGTGAAAATTGGAACTTAGTCTTAACTGAGCAGCACATATCAATTAACTGGAAAGTAGAAGCGTAAATATAAAATACTCCAACTATTTATGAAGGTCCTTCAGGGGTCTTCAGGTCCTAGAGGGCAGAAGCAATGCATTTTAATAAAGGAAACACAAACTGTGCTAGCTTTTCAAACTTTTCAAACTTTTCAAATTTTTCAAAGTTGGAGAAGACTGTCCTCTAGGCCTGTTTTTAAGAGCAGGGAAGTCTCACGAGACTAGTGCCTTAGACAGAGATGGAGTAAAAATAATGCCCACTCTTTATTCTTCAAAGGAAGAGATTGATGGCTTTTCATAAGTTGCTGATCTGTAAAGGATTCAATTTCTAAACTACTATTTTTTAATGTATCACAGAATCACAGAATGTTTGAGACACCCTGCAGGTCATCTGGATAAGCACTAGGGTGCAGGGATAGCTGAGATCACTCTTGGATACCCAGAGTCAAGTACAGCAATGTCAATTCATAGCTCAAGTGTGACATGGGCTCTTGTGTGACTTCTGGTGACTAAACTGAATTTTTCAAATAAAAGCTTTGGTTTTGCTGAAGATTTTCCAATATCTTTAGTCTATTAATCATGCATTTGATAGTTTAGCATCAGATTTAGAAACATGTGATGATTTCTGGACCTAGATTTACAGCATAGTCTGGGTAAAGACTGGAGGACAGAGGAATCCTAAGGGGGTTTAGTTCCACCAGGAACTTAACAGGCAGCCAGCAGGGCTGTGCTGTGCCTTTACATGCTGACCAACCCTTGAGGCTCAATGGCCGTCAGGGGTTTCACGGGGCTGCATGACCTCCTGTGCCAGGTGGCCTGAGGTGGCTGCAGGCAGGCAGTTGCCACAGGAACAGGGCCAGGAGCTGAGAAGGGCCACTCCACAGAACATGGCAGGGTCATAATATCTATTGACTCTGCTGGCCCCATGAGAAACAGGGAGATGGAAGCAGTGCATCTGGGTCAGACGAGGAGATAAAAGCAATGACACAGTAACATGGGTCATCTGGAGATATCTCTGGGGCAAGGACTGATGGTGCTCAGCTGAAATGAGATCCTTGGCTATTTGGAAAGAGAAAGGGTGTTGGAGGTATCTGGGAGACTAGGCAGGGTCACAAGGGCCTGTTGGTACCCTCAGGTTCCCAAGTCTGTTTTAATTCCTCCTCATTTTAATTTAATTGAGTCAACTCTTGTCTTATGCTGAGACATAGAAAAGAGTAATTTTCAGTCACACCACTGTTCTTTAGATACTTGAAGTACTTCAAACACTTTGATTATGTCCTCTCTTATTTCCAAGGTAAACAGTCCTAATCTTCTCAATATCTCTTAATCTCTGAGATGCCCTTGATGATTCATCACTCCTCTTTGAGCAGTCTCTGCCTCTGCCTTAACAATATGTTTCCTAAAACAAGGTGACCAATACTGTAGCCAGGATGAGACTACAGCACCCCACGATTTAAAGAAAGACAATATAATGTTATTTTTATATGCAGCCTCTTATGCCTTCTCTAATGTAGTGCCTCATTAGTGTTTCTGAATAGCTGCTGAGTGGCACTGCTAGTGGCACTGTGAGTTTTGCTGCTCCTCTGAGGTCCCTCTGCTGTGTTGCCATAGATGTTAGATAATGTGCTGTCATTGTTACATGTTGGTCTATAGATGCTGGGATTTCTGTGCTGCTACAGATACTGTAAGATGTAGGAATTCTTTAGGTGAAGTGCACTTTTTTTTTTTTTTTTTGTGTGTGTTTGCATTGAAATGCATTTGCTATGATTTTGTCCTTTCAGGGCCACTGCACAAATGTGTTGTCACAGAGTATGTGAATGTATGTGCCAAGTTAGCTGACATTGGTGTCCATAACAGAGGCCCTCTGTCCTCCTTCTGACAGTTCACCTGTGCCTGCTTTCCTCCTGGACAAAGGCATCTGCCTAGTGAAGAAGTTATGGGATACAGACCAGCAGTTATGTGGTCATCACAAAAGTATCACTGGATTAGTGGATGAAGTAGGACTCATTGTTTTTAGAACACAAGGGCACTCTAGCACACATACTGGACAATTACACCAGTTTATCTCACTGTTTTCAGATTGGAGCAAGTTGACCTCCTTTTCTATCCACAAACATGTACCAAGGCAGGGATGAAAAGAAGATAAACAATAATAATAAAAAAAAAAAACCCAATCAAAAAACAGCAACAAAAAACAACCAAACCAAAAAACAAAAAACAAAAAAACACAAAAAAACCCAAAAAAACCAAAACAAAACAACAAAAAAAAAACACCAAAAGCCCAAAAACCAGTTAGTTCTATAAGAAGAATCAGAAGATAGGGCAAGGGTCAAGAATCTCAGATATTTGCTCAGGAGATTCATCCGAATTGCCAATTTTAGGGCAAATTCTTCGTGCATGTGTAAATTCAGTAAACATATATTGGTAACATTTTAAATGAAATTGGTCTTTGAAATAGCCTGACTTTACTACTGAATAGCTGATGTGCTCTGAATGAAGAAAGGGCTTTGGCAACACCCTAACTCTGGATTTTTGGATCCAAAAGAAGTTGGGTAGGACCTGACATCTGCATAAATGATAATATGGTGAAATTCTGATAAGTTTTTTTTTTTTTTTTCTGAACTGCAGTGGTTTTTTTATGAACCCTGAAAATTTCATGACTTATAGAAAGTTACTTTCATATAAGGCCAGCAATTTCTCATTGGTACATCTGTTACAACCTGCCCCTGAAGGAAAGAACTGAGGTTTTTGTAAATAGATCCCTTGGGGCAGATTAGAGTGAAATATCAGTGTGCATATATAAATATATATATGTAGGGCTAATTTTAGAACAATTTGGTTGCAATGGAAAGATGGCATGGAGCCAATTTGATTTTCATCTTTAGAAATATAGCAATATAAAAGCATACAAAATGTTTAAGAAAATGTATAAAGAAAATAAGAAAGAGAAAGAAAGGATAAGAGTTGAAAGACATTACTATGAGTAAATATACTCATGAATCCAGTGATGAGACCAGGCTTGATCTGTTGAGTGCTGGGGTAGCCCATGAAACATAAGTGCTCAGCAGGTTAATATCTGTTCAGGTTTGGGTGGAATGTCCAGGTACCTGGAGGGGGCAGTTTTACAGTGACTGTTCCAACAGTGTAGATCATGGACAGTTCCCTGGTGAAAGGAAATTAGGAATTTTAGGGGTCTTTAATGGTTTATGACACCTTGTAAGATATGAGAGCTACCTCTGATGACAGTGTAATTGAGCTAGTTATGCTCCATCAGAAGGAAAGAATACCTTTAGGCCTACCAGAGGGGAGGGGGGAGTTTTAAAATGAAGTCAGTTGTGTAAGGGGGGAGATATTGGCATGATAAAAAGCACTACCCTGCTTTGGCAGGGTCTTCTTCTTATCCACCTTCTCCATTATTTGGCTCAAACACCAGGTTGTAGCATCCGGTGGTCGTTCTCCACCCCTTCTGTCTTATGAGCTTCAGAGGTTTTGCCAGTACACACAGAAAACTCTCCTTCTCCATTTTGGTTGGTGTGCAAATCTTGCCTCAGCAAATGGCCAGTTGTTTGAGTAATTAGCCATTAAAATTTCAGTCTCTCACAACATCCAAGGTTGGTCCAGGTGAACAGAGATCTAAGATTATACACTTTGTGAAAGCCTCTCTGCTCATCTCAGGTTCTATCTGAATACTCCTGATACTCCAGATACATTAAAAAGTGCCATAATTCCTGGGGTCTACCAGTGGAATTAGGCCTCTTAATTTTTCATGAAGATACCAATGTTCTTGAAAAATGTTGTCAGGATTTCACAGAATCACAGAATTAGCTGAGTTGGAAGGGACCTGCAAGGATCATGGAGTCCAGCTCCTGGCTCTGCACAGCACCATCCCCAAGAGTCACACCATGTGCCCAAGAGTATTGTCCAAACACCTCTTGAGCTCTGTCAGGCTTGGTGCTGTGACCACTTCCCTGGGGAATGTGTTCCAGTGCTCCAACACCCTCTGGGTGAAGAACCTTTTTGTAATATCCAATCGAGACCTCTCCTGACATGACTTTCTTTCTGCCTGTTGCAAACTTTTTGCACAAGGTTATCACATCCACCAGCTTCATGTCATTCACTGAAAAAGAGCCTGGATGAATCTTTCCAAATACGTGTGTGACTGTCTGAATTGAAACATTCCATTATAATTAGAGCAAACGGTATTTTTCCCACAAATTCATTTTTTCATCCATTGCATTTATTTAATAATGTAATGAGAAGATCTGGATTTTGTGTACTCATCTTGAAAAAGTTCCATGCTCTTAATTTTTTGCATCAAAAATGTTGCAAATGAGAAAATTAAATTTTGAGTTTGAAAACTGATTGTTTTCATTACAAATCTGGCATTAGGGCTTAATGAGCTTGCATATACATGGCTACATATCAGACCATAGCTGTAAACATCATAAACCACAAAATAATTAGGTGACCTTTCCCCGGACTATCTTCAGTGGCAGCACTATGACCTTCTCAGATTGCGTTCTGAACTTCTATCTTGCTATTGATTGCAAAATCAGTGAATGCAATGAAAACAAGCCTTAGGATGCCATAAACTGTTTCACAAGGCAGAGATGGCAGTATTTGAAATGTGTTGAAAGCTCTAATGTAAATTATTTATACTGCTTGCATGATGCAAACCTCTCTGCTTGAAGAGACTAATCAATTCTTCCATTTGATAGGAATTTCAATTAGATAGAACAGCTAGGGGTGCAAATATTGTTCAGCCAACTAATTCATTGGCTATTTAATTGAGGCTAGCCTAATGTTTTCATTGTTGCTACATATATTAGAGCAAAAAGACATTAAGATTATTTAATTGTGGATCTTGCAACAGGAAAACCTTAAACCTTAAGCAGCATGTTGAAAATATAACATGCATGTAGCAGAGATAATTATATAGTCTTGAAACTGTATGGCATGAGGTAAGCTCCTATCCATCACTAGTAGTGGAATATACCTTCCAATAGTATAAGCAATAAAGCAGGCACTTCAAATTGAAGAAAATGTCTGCACAAATCATACTTAATTGATTTGTCAATTGTCTGATTCTTTTTAGTTTCTTAAACCTTTATATTTAGCAAACATAAGTGTAAACATGTCTATTTGTTTCATTTTAGCTTTTGGAAAACATATTTTCTCTCATAAAAAGACTATAAAGGCTAAGTGCTTAAAAACCTATCTATACAAATATATAGCAAGCTGTGTTAAACACACATCAAGGTACAATTTCTGTTGAAATATATCCCCAAATATTTTTGCAAACAGAGAGCTAGAAATAAGCCTTTAAGATAAATTAGGAAAATGTTCCAGTTGTCTTTGAAAAGGTACATGTTTTGAGGTTAATGCATTTAGGAAAATAAAGTGAAGAGAAATTGTTTGGAAAGTAAGACACACGCTCTTGAGTCAAGGTCACATTTGCCTGGTATGAAATATATTTTCATGTCACAGAAGCTGAAGTCCTGTCCTTCCTTACAGCCCCAGAAATTGGGAGTGGTGATTATTCTAACCTAGCTATTATCTCTAGAAATAATGTTTTTGCAGAAACTAAGTTAATGAGGTAAGGGCTGGTGATCTGCTAATTAAAAATTTAAAAATAGTACTAGTGATAAATGGGGTGTCAAAATATTCTAGCTAAGGAAGAATCTTTAAGTTAGCATTGATCAATGCACAGCTCTGATTTCATGACACTGCATATTCATTTAATGAACCTCCCCTTTTATCTGTTAATTACTACAACACTCTCTGGATTAAGACTACAGCACATTCTTCAGAGAATCTGTGCATTGTCTAGTTCAAGTTTATTTATGAATATTTATTAGTTTTCTAGCATACCAGAATCTTCTTAGTAGCTAACACATTACCTCACACTAATAAGGGCTTTTGTTTGACATGGAAAGCAATTGCTTTACATTGGCAAAGCTGTAAAAGCTTAGTGTATGTCTTTCAGAAAAGCAAAGAAAATTGAGAAGCTAAATATACAGACTGGCATTTTCAAACAGGCCCATCTGAATTATATAACCCATTTGCATCACACTACATTGAGAGTAGCACACAAATCCAACTTAATTCCTAATAGAAGCATCTGGCCAGTAGTTCTACAGTTAATGGTAAATCATATTTCCAGTTCATCTGTAAAAACAGCATTTTTTTTTCCCAAATTCAGTGCAGTGAATTTTGAATTCAGATATCTCAAAGTTATTTCCAATTGAACAGACTTTTACTAGAAAAGTGGCCTCTAATTAAACATGAACACACCATTTGAATTGCAAAAGAAAAGGTGAAAGATAATTTCTTGCAAACCAAGACTAGTCAGACTATACACACAGTATAAATAATAAGAATTGAGAGAAGTGGCAAGCAGTATAAATAAAAAAATCAGTAGAAAACTATTAGTCTCTGGAAAGCTTTACTAATAACGACACTGAAACTTGTGCCATCAACAGCAAGGATCCCATAAACAAACTCATCCACTGTCTGTCCACACAAGATGTCCCTACAAAAGTTAACAATGTCACACCTATTGATTTGGGCCCTATTTAAGTTATCAATTATTTATTATTATTTATTTATTTAAGTTATCAATTGTCAGAGCTCAAGAGATCTGTAAAAATATTGCTCCAGAATATAACAAAAGATATAGCTCTTACTTTTAAGCATGGCCAGATGCTTTTACAGAAGGACAAGTTTTCTTAATGCCTTTTGAGACAATTAGTCAGGAGAAGCCACAATGCAGTCGCAGTTTCACAGTTTGAATATGATGTTATAAATGTTAAAGTGTCAGAATCCTTATTCCCTGATTATTTCACATAGGAATGGGATTAAAGTCCTTGTGATATTTGGGTATTGTCCCAGTTCTGGGTCACTCACTTCATGAAAGACATTTGAAGTGTTGGAGTGTGTTCAGAGAAGGATGAAGTTGGTGAAGGATGTAGAGATGGAGTCCTCTAAAGAGGGGTTGTTTAGCCTGGACAAAAGGGAGCTCAGGGGAGCCCTTATTGCTCTCTACAACTGCCTGGAAGGAGACTGTAGCAAGGTGGTTGTTGGATTCTTCTCCTAAGAAACTTGTTACAGGACAAGAAGATATGGCCTCAAGCTGTGCCAGAAGAGGTTTAGGGTAGACATCAGGAAAAATTTTTTCACTGAAGGGGCAGTTCAGCATTGGAATGGACTGCCCAGGGAAGTGGTAGAGTCAACATCCCTGGAGGTGTTTAAGAAGTGACTGGACCTATCACTTAATGCTATGGTTTACAAGGTGGTTGGTCAAAGATTGGACTTGATCATGGAGCTGTTTTCCAATATAAATGACTCTGTGATTCTATGAATGTTCATTTCTTATGAGAGGAAAACCTTGGATGTGAACTGGGGATAAGGAGGACCTGGTTCATGTCAAACACTCCTACATCAGCCTTTGAGCATTCCCATGTCCTTGCATCAGCTGCTTCAGATAAAACCACAAATCTTTAGACAAAACAGACATACAGACAACTCAATCTGCTGTACAACAGAGTTACTGTTGCACCAATCCCAATAATTTGCACTTGACTGAGGTTTCTTTGGTGCTGTAATAAGCATACTAATTGATGCATAATGCAGTAGTGGAAAGAAGCCAGATCCTACAGCAATGAAGATTATGTAGAATACACAGAGACAGTAAAGCACACTGAAAGGCCGTGAAGGAAAAAGCCATAGCACAGTCTAGATATATCAGTATGGAGGGAGAAACTGAGTGTTAGAAAAATTACAAGAACTGGTCCCTGTGAATGAAAGAACTTATTTATAGGCAAAAATTCTAAATATAAAGTATAGGGAAACAACTACAACTTCCCTGTTAACAGATTTGCACAGAACACTTTTAATCCAAATAAGCAGTTATTTAATACATTATTCTTAATGCTTGTCAGGGTTTTGCTAACAACTGTGTAATTTTCTGCTCTCTGAATCATCTTGGCTGCAGTATGCTTGTCTTTCTAATTGTATCTCTTCTTTGATTTGACCTAAGAGTGAGATGATTTACCACCTGTACTTTTAACTTAAACTGTGCCAGCCTAATTGGCTCTGTACTTAATCAAGCGTTCACAATGTCAGTGTTTCATTTTCACCTTTGCTTATTTTATGTGAAACGACATTGATCACAAGTCAAGTGATGAGTTGAGATTGTGTGGCTTTGTCTGTGCTGTTACAGATATTATCTGACTTTTGTTTTATTTATCAGTGGTTACTCCGTTACACAACTATTGTCATGAGAGATTTGGATTCATAACTTATGTATTTTTACTGGTGTTCTGGGGCCATAAAGAAATGCAGGCTCTCTCTTCTATATTCACATCCAACCTTAATGTGTCTGCCATCTGTCGAAGGTGTAGGTATGATGCTGGCGTGCTTTGTAGGTTATTCATACCTCTGACATTTCCCTTCTGAGCTTTGAGTTACCTCCTCATCACATTATACTTCTCTCCATTGACTGTACAGGAACTCAGATTTTTAACTATCATCTACAAACATGTACCAAAACTGTTTTCTGGAGAAGATTGTGCAAATAACCACATTCTATGTATTTCACAGGCTGATTGGAAAAAAAAAATATATATCTATTTTCTTCTGCTAGAGTACAGTGATATTTTTACAGTAGTCATAAAAAATGCATTATGAAAAAAACCCTGAAATTTTTACAGCAACTGTAATTATGCTCTTGGGACCTCTGATTTTTATTAAGACTCTAGGCACTTTTTGGTGGCGTATGCCTGAATGAAATTCCTTTCCTATTACATCTACTCTCTGGAGTGTACATACACATATAGACACATAAATTATAAAAATGAATATACTATGTATAGTATACAGATACTACCCATCCAACAGATATGAGTAATTTTTAGGAAGGTGGAGGGGTATTAATCCTGGAATCCAGTAGTCAGTCTCAATGAATTAGTGGGACTGGGATTTTACCAGTGGGGCTAAAATTTTACCTTTGTTTGGAAGAGAGCTTTTCCAGCCTCTGGGCATTGAAACAGAACTTATGTCCCACAAGCACTTGCATGTTAGTTACAAGAGCTCATTGATTTATTTTATAAGTGATTAATTTTTTAATTCAGTGACAGAAATTAAGAACTAAATTAATAAAAATCATCCAGCTAGATAAATCCCAAATTAAAATGTGTAACTGTCACCCAAAAAAACACTGAATTTTTTTCATGCAAGATGTCTTAAAAGTTAATTTGTGGCATGTGCAGTAGAAAGTGAACAAGCAAAAGAATAATGGGGATGATGAGGATGCTGCTGCTTTTTTTTTTCTTAATTATTAGACAAATACTTAAAATAAGAATATTTGAACTCAATCTTTGACAAGTAGCTTAGCCTTCAATCTAACAGGCAAAGTTGGTATTAGGGAAATTTCTCATGAAGTTGTTCTATCATATACCAATTTCAACTAAGATAACCCCTCTCATATCAGGGCTTAACTGGACCATAAGAATCCTTTATTTCTTTCTGGGACAATTAATATTTAATTGGGACACAACAGAAAATCAGCTCAAGAAGAGTAAGATTTTAGCAACAGCTGATCCACAGTAATTGACTGGGTGAACTGAATTGTCTAAAGTAAATGCAAGGTAATTTCAATTAGTTTATCCCTCTTTTCACTGCACTCTGAACTAACACCGATTACCCTGTGTTTGCTACATAGGTAGAACATGCTCACATACATTTATATATATATATACACACACACACCAGGGATAGGTTCTGATGCACCAGGTTCAAAATTCTGTTTTGCAGTACTGCATCTTTCTCCTCTTTCCTACTTCATGTTTTCTGAGTATATCTGAGTACTTGGTCCTGATACTCAAACATGGTGTTGAGAGACATCTTTGCATCTTTGCATCTTTGTTCAGTCAGACTTGAGCAGCTATTTTGGTGATCCCAAATGTGCAAAGCTGTATTCAAATTTGAATCTGTATTCCTTTAGTTTCAGAAGCTGCAAACTAAAAGTATGATATATCGAATGGAAATGACTTTTGGAATACTCAGTTCAGAATGCTACAGATACTAAAATTAGGATCCAAACCACAAGTTTTCTGATTTCAAGTTAACAGCTATAGTGTAAAAATACAAAGTTCAGCAGGTGTCTTGAATTCTATTATCTCAATCCATTTTCTAAAAAGTTAAGAACTGAATTAAATTCTTAACACAAGATAATAAATATTAAATATCACAAAATATCAATAGTTACTATAGGTAGTTTACAATACAGTAAAAACTCTATTTTCATTAATGGATACATTAATTTTGCAAAACTCCAGAAACCTCAATGGAATACTTTTTGAAAAATCCCTATGTTTTGTTTTGTACCATCTATTTATATATTTTATTCCAAATGTATCTCTTTTTTATGTTCCATACTTTTCCAGTTGCAATAGAAAAAAATAAATAGAAAGAGATTATTAAAAGGAAATGTTCTTAACTGCTTACTATGTTATGAGAGAAATTGAGTGCTTCATGATTTTCTGCTAAGTCAACTCCACAGGGGAAAAATATGTGAAAGGTGCATAATCTTGACCTTCTGGAATATTTATTCATATTAATGCAGTGCACAATTAGAAATGCCTTTGTGCATGTCTATTTCAAACCAGTCATAACAAAAAGGATTGAAGAAGGTAATTATAAATAATTTAATGAAGCTCTGTCAATCGAAATAGGAAATTTTGTATGCATGTAAAGGTGTTTAACTTTGCCAGGAGGGCTTCACATATACACAAAGGAACTGTGTAAACAAATATTCTGCATATGCTTGTGAATAATTAAATGCATTTAAACAAGAAACCACTGTTCTAATATATGTACCCATAATGATAATTTACTATAGCTATAGAAACTGTAGTTTACTGTAATGACTGTGTGTGTACAACATCGGGATTAGGGTTTGTATCACTCTCCAAACTTCGGGATTAGGGTTTGTATCACTCTCCAAAGTCATATATGTGATCTTGTAAGATAAAGACAACTTGAAGAAGAAAAAGGTGATTTGGATAATTAATGAGTTCTTTTCAGGTGATTATAATCCTCTATTCATTATATTGGAGACTAGTGCTAGTAAGAAAGGTCACTGCTGATATCCAAGGGTGATAACCAGGGGCAGTATTTGTTCTTACAGATGTGTCCATAGCTTAGTGAATAAACTAATACTGAAGTGCTTTCCTACTCCTTACCAGTTTTACAAAGAGTTTGAAGATAAAAGACAGGAAAAATTATTATGTCAATGGTTTCTGTGCCAGCAGAAATCCTGACACAATTATCTACAGTGTATAAATTGTACCAAGTGTCTCAAAAGAATGCTACTGGAAAGACCCATTGGTTAGGGTCATTCCCAATAGCAATTCAAGGACAATCCATTTGTAGAAAAACTGGAAACTATGGTAGACTCAGTCACATCCATCATGGTAAAAACTGCTTTTATGCTTCCACTTAAGGGATCAACTACGAAAAGGAAGACCAAAAGCTGCAAAGTATCAGCTGTCTTTGGAGCAAATGTATAAACAGAATCAAAATGAGTGAAGCTGAGAGATTTCCTGTAGCAGAGTGCATAGAACAGCTTGCCTGATCATGGCAGTAACACAAAATATTCATAAAATGTCAAACTTGGTCTAGTTGCTTAAAATGCATAACTTCTACTACAAACGACAATTAACATTACTCACTTGCATTCCAGTTCCATTTAAAACTACAAGTTTACCAAGCTTCACTTTCAAGGAAAATGAGAGGGGAATGGGCAAGTCTATTTAAAAGAGTGTATAGTGACAAGACACGGAAGAATGGGCTCAAATTGAAAGGTAATAGGTTTGGATTAGATAGCAGGAAAAAAGTCTTTACTGTGAGGGTGTTCAGTGGGGAAGTGGTGGATGCTTCATTCCTGGAGGTGTTCAAGGCCAGGCTGGGCAACCTGGTCTAGTGAAAGGTGTCCCTGCCCATGGAACAAGATGATCTTCAAGGTTCTCTTCCAAAGCAAACCATTCTATGATTCTATTAAACTGTATTTTGTTAGGAGCTTTCTTTCACCATTAATATTTTAGTCTATGTACTTTACCTGTGAATGTGTGCTTCTTTCTCCATTGTGCCCTGCCTTTACATGGATTAGAGTTTTACAGAAATGCAACAGGGATTTTGTTTCCCATAATTATTAAGGTTTTGCCTTCAATGGTGCTCATGAAAGATTGATGGTAATTCACGGATGGAATTTTAGGCAGTAATAAAACTAAAAATTCACTAAGAATTATAATATTTTCTCATACTGGTTATTACCCACTGTGTAAAGCACGTTTTCTTGAATAACCAAACTATATTGCTCTGAAGTGAACTAACTAGTTCAACAAACATAAATAGATCAGATTTCCTAATGAAATTCATTAAAGATTCACTAGGAAAAGCAACATAAATGTCTTTCAAACTTTATTTACTCCTACAACAAGTTTTCCACTGTGTTTATCTGTATTTTAAGATTACTTTGCTGCATCGGTTTAACATTATTCTTCCAAAGTATTAAGATAGACACTAATTTAATATCTGTATTCCTAAATTTTTAACACACACTGAAAGGAAATCAAGCAGATAAGACTATAGTGACTAACATTCCAAACTACTGTGTAGTGAAGCAAATGTCATTTAGTTTTAATCAAGAATGGCTTGTATCCCCAACATTTGGATATTTTGTCTACTGAAATAAATTTCATCAGTAATATTTGCTGTGTTAGAATCCCTGTTTTTAAATTATCATGTCAGATTTGAAAAATCTCCTCACATTTATATAGTTGGGGTGAAGTCTAAGGGGTCTGTAAACTTCACAAAACTACATGAAATGTTCAGATGAGCCTGTGATACCTAGGAACATCTAGAAACAGGGCACAGCCAGGTCAGTGGAAGAGATGAACACTAGAAATCCTCTTGTGGAAGTTGGTGATAAAATATGTCAGGCAAAAGTAAGAAGATCTACATAAATATTTCATCCAGCCTAGAGAGAGGTACTTCTTAATTTACTTCACTGGGAAAGAGAGGACAAGAGAGAATGAAAAGCAGATGGAAGGGTTTTATTGAGAACTGTCAAAAATAAGTTTTTCTGACTAGTCTTTTGATGTCTCACTACCCTAGAGTTCTTCCTTGTTATACTGCTACCATTTGCCATTTCAGAGTAATCCCTTTGGCATTACTTACCTCATGTGGCGGAGTATCTAACATTCAGTCAAATCTCCCTCAAGTCTACCCTTTCCCAGGCCTTGTGCCTTTCATCCTGAACAGAGTCCTACACCACTGAAGAACACCTTGCCTTGTATGTGGGCTTTCTCTCTGTTCCAGGCACTTAAAATGACAGGTTAGTTCTATTCCACTCAGAGTTGTTCCTCTGCAGTTCATCTTTCCCCTTAAGGATCCACACCTGGACCCAATCACAGTTCCTATCTTTTGGTTCTTCTCATTTTCCTCAGTGACAGATCCTTTTTCAGCCTCTCCTGATCTGTGTGAGGCTGTTTTTCTCCCTATCCTCTCTTAGGATGCTTTAGATTCTTCTTTTTAAACTCATTTCTTCATCGTGACCATGGCCTCTTCAGGTGTCACCAACAGTGGTACATTTAAACTAATTTTTCATGCTTTTTTTCAGAGTTAACCTTGTCATAGAACAACAGATGCTAATGGTGGGCTGCTATCCCATAGCAGCCAACACATGTCATTAATGTCATTAGCTTTTGGAAAGACTGTCTGTCTGGCAACATGAAGGAAAATAAAGGGTGCAAGAGCATTAGGGGCTAACTACATTTCAGAATATTGTGCATGGGATGGAAACCATGCCTACAAAGGATGCAGCCATCAAGCCAGGCTTGAGTAAGAGTCAAGCTTTTAATGTCTTGGCATGTGTATCAAATTTGAATGGAAAATAAAATAATTGTTTTCTAAAATAGCTCAGAACTGTAGCACTTACCTGTTGGTACTGGGGAAAAAAAAAGGAATGAGTCACTTTTTTTTTCATCTAGAACACTGCAGCTGCACGCTGTCCTTACTCAGATTTACTGTAATTATGGAGCTAACCTTTATGCTGTTTTAACTGTGTGCCCCCAGCAGGCTGAGGAATTTGGTATTGTGCTATGAGTGTCACAATAGAGATAAGTGTCCCTTCAGCTCTTGTTAGTCTTGTCACTGAAACAGAGATGGAGTTCAGTTCAGTGGCCAAATTACATCAATAGGTTTACTTTGTAATGTTCTGCATATATTCATAGTTAATATGATTCAAATTGAATCCACAATGCATTCTAAATACTTCACAACATTGGTTTGACCCCCAATTAGGTGATGCATGTCCACAAGTAAATGTGAAATACAGCATGTTTTCAGTGTTTCATTATCTTCTCTTTTCTTCAGTGAGTCTCTCCACTACCTGCTCAACAGACAGATGAGTCTCTTATCAGAAGTAGCAGATGGCAGAGCCAGTCTGTTTGAATTTTCCAACATGCACTTGTAGAACATTTCTGCAAATTTTGTTAAAGTGCATTATATTACAGTACAATTGGGCATATAAGCAGGGGGATAGCACAACTTCTGTTCAGAAGTATATTTTTAAACCAAAGTGTTCTGCAATGCAAAGGCTGCATCTTTTTAGCTCAAAGAAAGCAGACTGAATTTTAACTGACATTGTTTTCAGTCTCCTCCATTTTAATGTCAAAAATGAGGTTCAGAGGATGAACTGAGGAATTGCCTTGCCAGTGTGTGAGCTGGGGGAAAACATACCCGTGGATTTTACTGAGAACTAAATGGCATTTAAATGAATAAGACTTGTATAATACTGAATATTGCAGAATTTCGTATTACTTATGGCCAAGAAATGGACTAAATGGTTAATCTCTATAGTTAATAAAAATGTGCAGGTATTCTTTGGTGATTTATGTACATCATACATACACACATATACATATACATATATACATATATATATATATATATATATATATGTATATATAGAGGAGAGGAGAGGAGAGGAGAGGAGAGGAGAGGAGAGGAGAGGAGAGGAGAGGAGAGGAGAGGAGAGGAGAGGAGAGGAGAGGAGAGGAGAGGAGAGGAGAGGAGAGGAGAGGAGAGGAGAGGAGAGGAGAGGAGAGGAGAGGAGAGGAGAGGAGAGGAGAAAGAAAAGAAAAAAAGAAAAGAAAGAAAAGAAAAGAAAAAAAGAAAAGAAAAGAAAAGAAAAGAAAAGAAAAGAAAAGAAAAGAAAAGAAAAGAAAAGAAAAGAAAAGAAAAGAAAAGAAAAGAAAAGAAAAGAAAAGAAAAGAAAAGAAAAGAAAAAGAAAAAAGAAAAGAAAAGAAAAGAAAAGAAAAGAAAAGAAAAGAAAAGAAAAGAAAAGAAAAGAAAAGAAAAGAAAAGAAAAGAAAAAGGAATTGGCAGAACTCTTACATTTAGCTGACCAGAGTCAATACCAAATATATGGCACACCTAGTCAATTTATATGCTCAAAGATCTGAAGAAAACACGAGGACCATATGACTCTCTTCCACATCCCTTTTACCTCCTGAAGTTGACAGACATGAAATCTAAGCATGCCGTACAGATGAGAGATAGACCCTTAAAAAACTATTCTTCAAGTAAAGTCTGCCAAACATTTTACAATGTTCTCTATTCCTTTCTGTACTTCAATGTCTCTCCATATTGCAAGGGAAAACAAATGTGTTTGAAATGAGTTATCCCAGATGCTATCCATAGTTTCAAGGCAAATCATAAGCCTTTTTTTTAATTATTAGGATGTACCACATGCATACACACACAATGAAAAAAAAAAAAAAAAAAAGAAAATACCTCTATACTGAAGCTGTGAATTTATGCATTGTAAAATCCAGAAATCTTTCAGAATAAAATTGAATTTGATGCCCATAAATATTCTGCTTTATTGCTTTTATATTATTTCCATGTTCTCTCATACTAGTGAGATGGTTATATTTATTTTAATATCTATTTATAAATGCTTTTGAGTCATATTCGGAGGTTACATGCATTTTAAATCTAAAACAGTTAAACTGAGGCCACCACACTTGGCCTGAATCAGTATTCTAGACCCAGCTTCCCAAAACTTGGTGGTTTTTGTGTTAGTGCCCCTGCGAAGTCTTATAAGGTGAAGATTGAAATCTGAAAAAAAACAATGTTTAGAATTTTGGAACATTCACTGTAATGGGAATTTTTTAAAAAGAATTTAAACTTTTAAACCAATGTATCTATTAAGATTTAAAATGCAGTGGACAAACTATACAGTGAGACAACTTAACTGTTCATGAACAGAACTTCTGACAGAGCCAGAAGTTCTACATACAAAAGAATCAAATAGACAAAGACAGGAGAAGCTCGAGGACAGACAGGGGAGTAGAATTTTTTTTTTCCCTGCTTATTGGTAAAGATTATGATCTGCATTCGTTCCCCATTTTCTGTATCCATGAAGATATTGTCTAGATTCTGCCCTATCAAGTATGGAAACAGTGTAGAATATTTTGGTGTGCTTCTCCCTCAGCTGGAGGAAAACTGAATGCATATTTCCAAACTATTATTGCCATTCTTGTTGGGACAAATGCCACTTCTTTTGTGAACTAAAAAATCAATTGCTTATACAACCCTCAAGAAAGACAGCTGTGATATGAACCTGGAAGTTAGGTAATGTGGGGAGGAAGGGTGAATAATAAGAAGATACTGACAAATACTGCCTCAGTATTTATATTCTTATATTCAGCTAATAGGACATAACACTAAAGAAAATTATAGAACAAAATGCTTATTTGTTTCCTTAGCTTCTTCTAATAAAAGTTGCAGCTGTGTTAAGAATTGCTATATATTAATTTTGAAAAAACCATCAACTGTTAAACCTAAAATAAGTGATTTACAATTAGCTATATACATTACTAGAGCACCTGGTCTTAAGACTTGATAATTTAATTTCATCTATTTAATTTATAATGGATTGTAGGTTCATGAGTTTATTAAATGATCAGATTCTCTTTTCAGCAATATGTACAGTGTGTCTCACATCAGAGACACAAGTCTGTGCAATACACATTAGGTGGAAGAATTTAGTTGTGGACATGTCCAAATGAAATTCAGTCACTGAGTTTCATGGATGAATCCCATGACTGGGCTGCGACTATCAAGGGCTACCGGCTGTTCAGATGAGGCAGGGGAGGAATGTGGGCCCTGTACCTCAAGAGGTGGGTAGAGTTTGAAGAGTTGCATCTGAAAAACAGCCCTGAGCAGGTTGAAAGCCTGTGGGTGAAAATCAGAGACTGAGGCCACAAAGGGAAACTCATGGTTGGTGTCTACTACAGGCCCCTGATCAAGAACCTTTTGACTCACAACATCTTGTTCAGCTGGGGGACTCAACCATCCCAGAATCTGCTGAGAAAGAGGCACAGCAAGCTGTAGGCAGCCCAAGAAACTCCTGGAATGCAGGGAGGATGACTTCCTAAGCGATGAAATAGACAGTACTACTAGTGGGGATGCAATACTAGGTCTGATGGCCACCAATGTAGACAAGCTAATTGAGGTCACCTAGACTGGAGTCAGCCTGTGCTGCAGTGATCACCTACTGGACTTTGCAGTCCTGAAAGATATGGTCAAGTAAGGAATAAAGTCAGGCCTCTAAACTTTAGGAAAGAAAACTTCTACCTCTTCAGGGAAGTAGTCAGAGGGCTTTCCTGGGAGACTGCTGTCAGAGACAAGGGAGAAAACAGAGCTGGCAGATCTTTAAGGAAGATGCCATGAAGTGCAAGAGTTAGCAATCCCCAGGAACAAGAAGTTGGGCAAGGATAGCAAGAGATAGCCATGGCTGAGTAGGAACTTACGGGTCAAACTAAAGGGAAAGAAGCAAATGCATAGGCAGTGGAAGCAAGGACAGGTAACCTTGGAAGAGTATGGGATGTTGTTCACTTGTATAGGGATAGTGTGAAGAAGGCCAAGGTGAAGCTGGAACTAAACTTAGTAAGGGATGCAACAAATAACAAGAAGGGCTTTGACAAAAATAACTTAGACAGATATGTTAGCCAGAAAAGAAATATTAAAGAAGGTGTAACTTCCTCCTCCCCCAATAAATGTGGCTGGAAAAATGGTAGCAAAAAATGAGAGGAAGACTTAAGTACTCAACAACATTTTCTGTCTCAGTCTTCAAAGGTTTATTTCTATCCTAACCAAGAGAACAGTTTTGTATCAATTCTCATTTCAATGTAAATGCATTAAACTCTACTATACTTCTTAAATGCAGATAGATTGACATAAAGCATGCTTACATTTTTTAAAGTTTTTCCTCACATTTTCCAGCTTTCTGTCAGTTTTTCTTTTTTTTTTTTTTTTCCCCTTTGAGCTAGGAATAGTTGTGAAACTTGAACCACATTGATAAAGATTTACATTTTTTCTTATGTCTCATTTTATGATATGATAGACACAAGATACAGAATATTGCTAGCTCTATGATTTGGATGTTCACTTCAGAGAAAGTATATTTTTATAGAATTTATACATTTATATAGGAATATGTATATATTTATAAATATATTGCTTTTATACAAAATTTCCAGAAACCAGAATTCTTAAACATGTCTATTCCATAATTATTTTGTGCTCCATAGTCACTAGGCTATGGATGACAGCTCAGTCACTAGTCAATCTATTTTTCTTCACTCTTAAATATATTAGATATGTTACTATTTTTTTACAGATCATTGTCAAAGGGGATTGAGAATAAATTACACAGGAATTTAAAAAAAAATCCCCAATTTAAAAGATCCTGGTATTATTTAAACAAGTCAAAATATGAACATGAGTAAATATTGATAAATGTGTCATTCTAACATAGCATTTTCTTATTTTAATATCAAATTTTATTGTAAGCTCATATTTTTAACATACTTAAAAGGAGTTTTAGTCACAAGCACAAAAAATTACTATAAATCATCGAGCAATAATTAACTAAATAAATATTAATAATTAAGCAAAAATATTGAACTTTCAACATAGTTTTCTATTGATGGCAAATTTTTGTCTATGGAAGAAAAATAGAGTATTATTCAGAGGCTCTGAAATGTTGTTGCTATTTTTAGGACTTAGCCATATTTACTGTCTTCTTAATGGGAGATGAGTTGATCACAATGACAGTTATCTGAAAATAAACAGACATTTAATTATTCCTACTTTTACTAAGAAGACAGTTTTAGTCAATAAGACACAGATATGTTATCAGACACAAAAATATAAATGAAGTGGTTTCAAAGCTTTTTGAACAAGGGGATGTGGGTTTTTATATGATAACTTCCTGAAAGTCAGGAAAGACTGATGTGAAATGGAAAGATACCAGTGAAAGAGACTACAAAGGTAAAAAGCCACAAGAGAATACTTTTTGTTCATGATAGTATTTAGAAAAAATCATTCCCTGATACATTGTTGATAGAAATTAATTTGGAAATGGGTTTTAAAAAACAGATGTTAATACATAGACTTCACATTGCATAATTGCTGTAGTACCTACAGGGCTCAGTCTATGGTCAACTTGAAATACAGAAGAATCACAAGTGGCCTGGTCTCAAGAGGTATATATACATGCAGACAGTGAGGTATTTTTGAGACATATATGTTTAAATTAATGTTTCTTTTACAATGGAGAGAGACAGTAATAAAAACAGGATCATTCATAATTGTATGGACTGTTTTGACATAAACATTGCAAAAATATACCAAAATAAACTGAAAGACAAGATTGGTAAAATGGATATTATAGGTATGGCCTCAGACCAAGTCGAATCAGTAGTAAATTGTCTCACTATGGAGTATTTGGAGGTTTTAGCTACAATTCCTATAGTGACTCTATACAAACTGTAAATTTGTGCTCTGATCAAACCTGTTTGTTATATCAGGAAATAGCACATTATACTGGAAGACAGAAAAATTTTAGCTTCTTTTGATCCACTCAGTCTCCTCTGTGGAAAAGTTATTAGAAATAATTTAGGCTATGAATACTCCTGGCTTTCTTCATTTTCACTCTCATAGAAGTAGAAGGTACTTTGTCAGAAGTGTGTTGAAAATTCAAATCTGAGATGGGAAAATTTCCCAAACATAAATGGGAAACCATTTCCACCCAAAAGGTAAAAATAAAATATAAACCTGCTGAAATGAGGGTCTTGATCAGACATCAACAAAGTATGGTTGAGCATTTAAGGCTTCAAAAATTGCTCAAATGCTGTAATAAAATGAGGCTAAGTCTCCTGTGAAGTGTCTACTTAACATATGCAAAAAGGTGAGGCTGTAAAGCCTGTAACTGTCTGATTTGACCCATATGGTTCTTACAGTGGAAAGTTTTTTTTTTTTTTTTTTTTTTTTTTTAAAGAAGCTCCAAACTGAAGAGACAAAAGGAGAAAGTCTTAACCTGTGGTGTGGCTGTCCATATTCATAAAATGAGCTTGGCAGTGCTATTTTCACAGTCTTATTACATACAAACAGTATTGGAGGCTCCAATATAGAGAATGGGACGTGACTTGGCTTGTCTGGCCCCTGCTGCTGGACCAAATGGTGGCAACTGTGGTGTTTCACCCCAGAGACACCTTTGGCTAGCTGGATGTCGCAGCTGGGCACATGGAGACAAGCCCAGACATGCCAGAGCTCAGGTGGTGGCGGGATGGAGCTTCCTCTTGTAGAGGGTCTGCTCCTCAGGCTTCCCGCTGTTGGAGAAGCCTTAAGGCGATGGAGAAGGAAAGGAGTCGGTTCTGATGGAGGGTTTAATCCAGAACTTTTATTCTGGCCCGCAGGCCTCTGAATGCAGCAACGGCTCCAAACAGAACTCCGAATTCAGTCACTGCTCCATCAGAACTCGCCCAGACTTTGCAGTTCCCCTCTCTTTTACCTGGGGGAGGGGGGAAGGGATAGGGACCCCACCAACCAGGTACAGGAGAGGAGGTCTCAAGGGACAAAGGACACCTGGATGGCCCAATGCCCCCGCCCCCCCCGCCCCCCGGGGATGGAGGGCATCCTTTGAATCTGCCAATCACTCGACTGGCACTTCTGGAATGGCAGGAGTGACAGACAGCGCTCTGCAGGGGTTAGGGTGGGGAAAGAAGGAGTGATTGACACACCTGGGAGGACACCTTCAAGGGAGAAAACTGGGGTTCTGGGGTAACCCATGAATTCACACCTCAACAAAACAGGCTTTTATTTTTTTTTTCATCAGCTTTTTATGGCCTTTCCAAGATGTATCTAAATCCCACTAAAATTGCTTTCTTTTCTTATCAACACAGGAAAAATATTGAGCGAAGCATTATCTGCATGTATGTGTTTTTAAGCTATGTGTTTCAGTGCTGATAAGGAGAGATGTGTTGACTATGATAAAAGAAGAAATACTGGAAAAGATGTTGCTTGCTTAAACATTTCTGAAAAAATCCCAGCTTTCAGGGTAAGATCTTCAACGATAATGTTTCACAGTAATTGAAGAAATTGAAATTATATCTTTCTTAGAAACATGTGCAGTCAGTTACATCAGGTTGAATAAATTCACTGTGCCCATAGATGACATCTGTAGCTAAAGTGAAACATGATTTATACAAGTTAGGTTTAACTAATTTGTTAGCAGTTAGATATATGCTAACACAGCAGGTTTTTATTTTTGCAGGCAAGACAAGATTGGCTATGTTGTAAGTATTATTATCACACTAAGAAATAGAAAACCCCACAATTTCTGAGGTTACTTGGGCTGTGAAAATGAATATTTTGGAAGCCTTCTGTAACAGCATCTAAACATCATACATTCTAAAGTCTGCTGTGAGATATTATCCCCTTAAAGCAGATGTTATTAAAATTTGTATCTAGGGTTGCTATTATTATATTTTAAATATTTGGAAAGCTACTCCTGTATCCAGTGACTTATCAGGTTCTTCCAAAGCTACCTAAATAAGCACTTTGCTAAAATAAGGTGTAGGAATTCTGTGTCCTGTAATTATTCATCAGAGAACTGAATTTGTGAATTCTCCTTGCCGCAGTGCATACAATGTGAAAATTTTCAATGACTACTTGGTTATCTCAGGAAGACCCCAAGTCCTGTTGAACATGCAAAATTAGGCTTCTGAAAGTTATCAGAATATTCAACACAGTTGATAATGCATGAGAATTCTATTATGCAAGCCTGATCAAAAATTAACAGTGAGAAAATCCTGGTAAGAAAAAAATAATGGGGAAAAAATATAGCTTGGTGATACTTGAGGCCATCAACATAGATACAGCTAAAGCCGTTGAAATGTCAGGGAAAACAGCATCCTTTATTCCACCATTTGACATACAGATTAAATATTCTAGTCCTTAGTCAAAATTTCAATTTCAAGTGAATGAGAGTTCTGCTGGAACAAAGTGAGTGAAATGTGACTGAAACAGGAAAGCTCCTGGCATGTGCTTCTATGTGTCTGCAGACTGGCTTATTTAGCCTACTCTCTTTCAGCTGCACACTGGGTAAAAAATAAGTCTACAAAAGAGGCTTTAAATAAACTTTTTATTAACAGGAGAAAATAACATGGCACTGTGCAAACAAAAAACCCTTTTCAACCCATAGTTTACTAGATTTTGGCAATTTTCATTGCAAGTCTGAGTGTAAGATCAAAATCTCTCCTAGTCTGAAAAATGAAAAGGCACTGCTACAGGTGTTGAATAGATATACTACTCTGTAATGATGATTTGTGTCACAGCATATGATGGGAAAGTTTGCTTTGACCAGCATTACAATTGCTTTACCTGTTACAAAAGGATGCAGTGGGAATTGCAGAAATGCTAACATGTGAAAGATGATCATAGTTTCATTTTGGGATGGTTCTACTTCATTAATTCAGAAGATGTGCATTAATGCAAGGAGTTAGCTAATGCAGTTCCCAACATTTAGATGCATTAATTTTGCTCACCAGTTTGTTTTAGCTGTTTCAGGGGCTGGGTTGCTCCAGGATTTTATCTCCAGAATAGTATCTAAAATTCATCATTACTGAAGTTGTACCTTTTTTCTTAATTTTAATACTAAATATTTGTTGTAGAAAAATATTACTAGTTTAAGGTAATTTCCTGCTTTTTGAACTCATGAATTCAAGAATTCTGAGAATGGGTGAAGAAAACTATTGCTGATTGTTAGTTATCAGTATTTAGTTTCCCCAATTGAGTAGGTCATTTAATAACACTATTGCAGAAAGCTTTTTCTGAGTACCAAACATGGAAAAATAATTGGAATGTCGGGGACTTCTGAAGAACTCTGAATGCAAAGACTTATTTTTAGCTGCAAACTTTGGCTTCTCTGAAGTCAGCTTTTACCTCCAACATCTGAGTGCTTTTTCTCTGTGAGTGAGGCTGGTGACACACAGATAGAACTCATTATCTGCAGTGCCACATGCTGCTGAAGAGAAAGTTTAACAAGGGTGAGAAAAGTGGCTCTGACTTTTACCCATTGTCTTCCATCACTGATCATCACTACAGCTTCAGGAAGTGTGACAGCTAATGATGCTTCTGCAAGTGGATTTGCATACCGGGATTGCACTACATATTTCCCCAAAAAGACTAAGCTATTAAAGCAAGTTTGCCTGTTGCATGTATTAGATAGTCAAACATTCCAACAGAATTGGCAATCTCTTTAACATATAAGACTACTGATCGTCTTGAGAGTATCTGTTAATAAGAATTGAAAGTATTATTTAAACATGTCCATCTGAATATAAATTATGTATTCACATAAAAATTCTAAACCCCTGTATTAAAAGGTAACAGAACAATATTTATAAAAGTTACCAATTATATGCAAAAAAAAATCTAATTTCCATTGCATGAACTTTTAAAATAATGATCAGATATACTTCAGAAAAAATATTTTTCTTTAGACAGAAGGAAGATATGCAGTGGTTGGAGACTATAACGTGCTGACCTGCTCCAGGTTAATTACCTGGAGCATTCCTTAATATATCCATGTTTTGAACTTGTGGCAGTATTGTTTATTCTCTCATAACTGACAGCAATAGTCTGGCAAGGCACCTTCTCACACTACTGCTGAGTCATCCTTCTTCCAAACTTGGAAACTCTGTTTCAGCAAACCCAGCCGAACAGGGTTGGGTTTTCTTAGGTGGGTTGTACTTAGGTGGTTTCTCTTTGATCCAGCAGCTTTTTTTTTTTTTTTTTATCTTTTCTTTACATACAAAAGAGAATGCACTCTTTTTACGTTAACTTCAATTTGATTCTGTAAAACTATTGGCCTTTGCTGATTTAGTTGTGTGGACCTTTTTTTTTACAGCTGAGAACTGATGGAATTAGATGTCCACCATAAACCAGAAATCCAAGAATTTAAGAATTCAGAGGTGGGTACCTGCTCAGAATGAGGTATTACTGCCCTTTTACCATTTCAGCAGAAGCTGTAAGGCAGGTAAGCTGGTCTTTCTCAGAGACAAGATGTTGCTGACCAGCATGAGGAGGCAGCATCCTTTCATGTAAGCAAGGAGTCAGCTCCACTAGCCTGTTGCAGGGTATGCAGTCAGTCTGACCATCAGTGGCTCTGCAATTACCTCTGCCTTGTACCTAAAAACCCCAAGGTCTTAGCTATAGAGCTCAGGTCCAGATTCCCAGATAGGGTTGAGCTTTCCAGCTCTAATTAAATGAGTGTAATAGATCTCTGACTGCAAGGCTTGGAGAGGCAGCTCACAAGGTTTAATGGTGGGCTCTCTATATAGACATCTTTGTAGTCTCTCCTAACTGTTGAGATAACTACTCAAAGGGAGAAAAAGGAAGGGAACACAATGCCTAATTAAAGAGCTGAAATGAACATAAGGAAACAAATAAACAAGGTATTTGGTGATAACTTTCAATTTGTACAGATGAGCTACTTCTTGTGTAATTTTAAATTGTTTATGAAACAATAATCTCTGCAAACTTGGAACATGTCCCACCAAAATCTCCTTAGAATGACATGCATTAGGTATGTAGTAACTAACTGTGTGCAAGTCCAGCTCCGGTGACTGGTAAGACACCAAATTCCTAAAAATAAAAGTGAACTGGAAGACAGTCCATTAAAAAAAAAAAAAAAAACAAACTATTATTAAACCGGATTTGGGTTTTTCTTTTCAAATACGGGTTTTTTATGTCATTCTCTTTCTGTTTGGGCTGCATGGAGCTACATCTCTTTTTAAGTCTGAGGTCCTTGACATTGTACAAGGTTTGACCTCAGCCTCTTTTGTTCAAATCTTTCCCTGTATAGTTCTATTTTCCATCCTGCTGGCAAATGGGAATCTGGACGATGTCAACATGCTGTCAAAGGAAAGAAGTTTTATCTCTTCACTCTTTTCTTTTGGAATAGGGGTTCAATGTCGATTTTCCCAAATTTGTGTGTTCATTTCATGTGCTTCTATGATCAATTTGGTATGTCACAGAATACTCTGAGGAGTAGAAGAACAACATATTTACTAAGACTCTTGTCATATTTTTTACTTGCTCTGATGAAGAGAAGATAGAAAACAAAAAGAATTGCTACTATTAATGGTTGTGCTCAGCAGAGCAGGGTATACTTTGGAGGGTGCCTGTACAGACTTCCACCAAAAATAGAATTCTAGAAGAAGAAATAAAAAAGGGAGTAGAGGGGAAAGGATGTAAAAGCAGGAAGTAGGTAGAGAATAAACAAAGAGCAGAGGGGCAGAGGAAGAAAATTATGGTCTTTCTGAATGCAGGATGGACAGGAAAGAGTTTCATTTATGGAAAATTCTTGGTTGAACAGTTGGTTATCTAGGACAAAGAGACTGATTTTCAGAAATTTTCAGCATTCACAGGCATTCATTAGAAATGTAATTATCGACTCGGGCTTGGAAAAAATATTCTTGTCTGTCTGTTCCTATTCAGTAGCTTTGTAGAAATTAGCTTAGGAAGTGTAGCAGGAGTGCTTTGTTCTTGTTCTTAAAATGTTTTGGAAAAGGAGAATTATTAGTGTGAGATAGCCTGAAGTTCAGCTGCAAGATTCTCAGTGCCTTGTGACTCAGGACAGTCTGCACTATGCAGCTCTGAGCTGAGAAATAAAAATATTTTTTCCCAATAGAATGAAAAAAGAAGTGGAATTCTGAGCACTTTACATCTTAATTGCCTTGCAATTAAGTCCCACAGGACCTACTGAAGTCTGTGAAACCTTCAGTATTATACACTGTAGTTCTTTTATTTGAATGTTAAGATCTTATTTCTTTCCATCTCTTGGTCCATCAGGAAAAAAAAAAAAAAAAACCAAAAAAAACCAAAAAAACAAAAAAACAACCCCAAAAAACAACACCAAAGACTACATATTGTCATATTACACTGCACATAAGCTTAGTTGCACACATTCAGCAAAATTCAATGAGACCTTCTGTTTAAGTGAATTGGACAGGAGGTTCTCCAGCTTTCTATATTCAGACTGCTTTCATGGTCTTTTGCTCTGCATATGTACCCTATTTCTAAATGCATTTTTGTTTTGATTGATACAGTTCTAGAGAGGGCCTTGGAGAGAAATACTAAATTATTAAGCCTTGAATATTGCTGGCTTTCATCCACTACAGTACCTTTGTCACTGATCAATACTATAAAGCTAATATTTGATAACAAGCTTTTTCTTTTCTTTCTTTCTTTCTTTCTTTCTTTCTTTCTTTCTTTCTTTCTTTCTTTCTTTCTTTCTTTCTTTCTTGTTCTTTCTCGTTCTTTCTTTCTTTCTCTTTCTTTCTTTCTTTCTTTCTTTCTTTCTTTCTTTCTTTCTTTCTTTCTTTCTTTCTTTCTTTCTTTCTCTTTCTTTCTTTCTTTCTTTCTTTCTTTCTTTCTTTCTTTCTTTCTTTCTTTTTCGTTCTTTCTTGTTCTTTCTCGTTCTTTCTTTCTTTCTCTTTCTTTCTTTCTTTCTTTCTTTCTTTCTTTCTTTCTTTCTTTCTTTCTTTCTTTCTTTCTTTCTTTCTTTCTTTTTCGTTCTTTCTTGTTCTTTCTCATTCTTTCTTTCTTTCTCTCTCTTTCTTTCTTTCTTTCTTTCTTTCTTTCTTTCTTTCTTTCTTTCTTTCTTTCTTTCTTTCTTTCTTTCTTTCTTTCTTTCTTCCTTCCTTCCTTCCTTCCTTCCTTCCTTCCTTCCTTTTTCTTTCTTTCTTTCTTTCTCGTTCTTTCTTTCTTTCTCGTTCTATCATTCTTTCTTGTTCTATTTTTCTTTCTTTCTCGTTCTTTCTTTCTCTTTTCTTTCTCTTTCTTTCTTTCTTTCTTTCTTTCTTTCTTTCTTTCTTTCTTCTTTTTTCTTTCTTTCTCATTCTATCTTTCTTTTATTCTCTTTCTTTCTTGTTCTTTCTTTCTCATTATTTCTCTTTCTTTCTTTCTTTCTTTCTTTCTTTCTTTCTTTCTTTCTTTCTTTCTTTCTTTCTTTCTTTCTTTCTTTCTTTCTTTCTTTCTTTCTTTCTTTCTTTCTTCCTTCCTTCCTTCCTTCCTTCCTTCCTTCCTTTTTCTTTCTTTCTTTCTTTCTCGTTCTTTCTTTCTTTCTCGTTCTATCATTCTTTCTTGTTCTATTTTTCTTTCTTTCTCGTTCTTTCTTTCTCTTTTCTTTCTCTTTCTTTCTTTCTTTCTTTCTTTCTTTCTTTCTTTCTTTCTTTCTTTCTTTCTTTCTTTCTTTCTTCTTTTTTCTTTCTTTCTCATTCTATCTTTCTTTTATTCTCTTTCTTTCTTGTTCTTTCTTTCTCATTATTTCTCTTTCTTTCTTTCTTTCTTTCTTTCTTTCTTTCTTTCTTTCTTTCTTTCTTTCTTTCTTTCTTTCTTTCTCGTTCTATCTTTCTATCTCATTCTATCTTTCTCGTTCTTTCTTTCTCATTCTTTCTTTCTTTCTTTCTTTCTTTCTTTCTCGTTCTTTCTTTCTTGTTCTTTCTTCCTTTATTTCTCGTTCTTTCTCGTTCTTTCTCGTTCTTTCCTTCTTTCTTCCATCCTTTTTCTTTCTTTCTCGTTCTATCTTTCTTTCTTTCTTGTTCTATCTTTCTTTCTTTCTCGTCCTTTCTTTCTCATTCTATCTTTCTCGTTCTAGCTTTCTTTCTTTCCCTTTCTTTCTCGTTCTTTCTTTCTCGTTCTATCTTTCTTTCTCATTCTTTCTCTCTCTTTCTTTCTTTCTTTCTTTCTCGTTATTTCTTTCTTTCTTCCTTTTTCTTTTTTCTTTCTCATTCTATCTTTCTTTCTCGTTCTTTCTTTCTTTCTCGTACTTTCTTTCTCATTCTTTCCTTCTTTCTTCCTCGTTCTTTCTTTGTTTCTTCGTTTTAAGTTCTTTCTTTCTCGTTCTTTCTTTCTTTCTTTCTTTCTTTCTCATTCTATCTTTCTTTCTCTTTCTTTCTTTCTCGTTCTACCTTTCTTTCTTTTTCTTTCTTTCTCGTTCTTTCTCGTTCTTTCTTTCTTTCTTCCTTTTTCTTTCTTTCTTTCTCGTTCTTTCTTTCTTTCTCATTCTTTCTTTCTTTCTCTCTTCTTTTTTCTTTCTCGTTCTATCTTTCTTTCTTGTTCTATCTTTCTTTCTCGTTCTTTCTTTCTCGTTCTTTCTTTCTTTCTTTCTCGTTCTTTCTTTCTCGTTCTTTCTTTCTTTCTTTCTCATTCTTTCTCTTTTTTTCTTTTTTTCTCGGTCTTTCTTTCTCGTTCTTTCTTTCTTTCTTCCTTTTTGTTCTTTCTTTCTCGTTCTATCTTTCTTTCTCTTTCTTTCTTTCTCTTTCTTTCTTTCTTTCTCGTTGTTCCTTTCTCTTTCTTTCTTTCTTTCCTCGTTCTTTCTTTCTTTCTTCCTTTTTCTTTTTTCTTTCTCGTTCTATCTTTCTTTCTCGTTCTTTCTTTTTTCTTTCTCTTTGTTTCTTTCTCATTCTTTCTTTCTTTCTTCCCCGTTCTTTCTTTCTTTCTTCATTTTTCGCTCTTTCTTTCTCGTTCTTTCTTTCCTTCTTATTCTATCTTTCTTTCTCTTTCCTTCTTTCTTTCTCGTTCTATCTTTCTTTCTCTTTCTTTCTTTCTCGTTCTATCTTTCTTTCTCTTTCTTTCTTTCTCGTTCTATCTTTCTTTCTTGTTCGTTCTTTCTTGTTCGTTCTTTCTTTCTCGTTCTTTCTTTCTTTCTTTCTTTCTTTCTTCTTTTTTCATTCTAACTCGTTCTATCTTTCTTTCTTTCTCATTATTTCTCTTTATTTCTTTCTTTCTCTTTCTATCTCTCTTTCTCGTTCTTTCTTTCTCATTCTTTCATTCTTTCTTTCTTTCTTTCTTTCTTTCTTTCTTTCTTTCTTTCTTTCTTTCTTTCTTTCTTTCTTTCTTTCTTTCTCCTTCTATCTTTCTTTCTCATTCTTTCTTTCTCATTCTTTCTTTCTTTCTCGTTCTTTGTTTCTCGTTCTTCCTTTCTCGTTCTTTCTTTCATGTTCTTTCTTTCATTCTTTCTTTCTTTCATTCTTTCTTTCTTCTTTTTTCTTTCTTTCTCGTTCTATATCTCTTTCTTTCTCGTTCTAGCTTTCTTTCTTTCTCATTATTTCTCTTTCTTTCTTTCTTTCTTTCTTTCTCGTTCTAGCTTTCTTTCTTTCTCGTTCTATCTTTCTTTCTTGTTCTTTCTTTCTCATTCTTTCTTTCTTTCTTTCTCATTCTTCCTTTCTCGTTCTTTCTTTCTTTCTTTCTTTCTCGTTCTTTCTTTCTCCCTTTTTCGATCTTTCTTTCTTGTTCTTTCTTTCTTTCTCGTTCTATCTTTCTTTCTTTCTCATTATTTCTCTTTCTTTCTTTTTTTCTCGTTCTTTCTTTCTCGTTCTTTCTTTCTTTCTTCCTTTTTCTTTCTTTCTTTCTCGTTCTATCTTTCTTTCTTTCTCATTCTATCTTTCTTTCTCATTCTTTCTTTCTCGTTCTTTCTTTCTTTCTTTCTCATTATTTCTCTTTCTTTCTTTTTTTCTCGTTCTTTCTTTCTCGTTCTTTCTTTCTTTCTTCCTTTTTCTTTCTTTCTTTCTCGTTCTATCTTTCTTTCTTTCTCATTCTATCTTTCTTTCTCGTTCTTTCTTTCTTTCTTTCTTTCTTTCTTTCTTTCTTTCTTTCTTTCTTTCTTTCTTTCTTTCTTTTTTCTCGTTCTTTCTTTCTTTCTTCCTTTTTCTTTCTTTCTTTCTCGTTCTATCTTTCTTTCTTGTTCTTTCTTTCTTCCTTTCTCGTTCTTTCTTTCTCTTTCTTTCTTTCTTTCTCTCTTTCTTTCTTCTTTTTTCTTTCTTTCTCGTTCTATCTTTCTTTCTCTTTCTTTCTTTCTCGTTCTATCTTTCTTTCTCTTTCTTTCTTTCTCGTTCTATCTTTCTTTCTTGTTCGTTCTTTCTTGTTCGTTCTTTCTTTCTCGTTCTTTCTTTCTTTCTTTCTTTCTTCTTTTTTCTTTCTAACTCGTTCTATCTTTCTTTCTTTCTCTTTCTTTCTTTCTCGTTCTATCTTTCTTTCTTTCTCATTATTTCTCTTTATTTCTTTTTTTCTCTTTCTATCTTTCTTTCTCTTTCTTTCTTTCTTTCTTTCTTTCTTTCTTTCTTTCTTTCTTTCTTTCTTTCTTTCTTTCTTTCTCCTTCTATCTTTCTTTCTCGTTCTTTCTTTCTCATTCTTTCTTTCTTTCTCGTTCTTTGTTTCTCGTTCTTCCTTTCTCGTTCTTTCTTTCATGTTCTTTCTTTCATTCTTTCTTTCTTTCATTCTTTCTTTCTTCTTTTTTCTTTCTTTCTCGTTCTATATCTCTTTCTTTCTCGTTCTAGCTTTCTTTCTCATTATTTCTCTTTCTTTCTTTCTTTCTTTCTCGTTCTAGCTTTCTTTCTTTCTCGTTCTATCTTTCTTTCTTGTTCTTTCTTTCTCATTCTTTCTTTCTTTCTTTCTCATTCTTCCTTTCTCGTTCTTTCTTTCTTTCTTTCTTTCTTTCTCGTTCTTTCTTTCTCCCTTTTTCGATCTTTCTTTCTTGTTCTTTCTTTCTTTCTCGTTCTATCTTTCTTTCTTTCTCATTCTACCTTTCTTTCTCATTCTTTCTTTCTTTCTCGTTCTTTCTTTCTTTCTCATTATTTCTCTTTCTTTCTTTTTTTCTCGTTCTTTCTTTCTCGTTCTTTCTTTCTTTCTTCCTTTTTCTTTCTTTCTTTCTCGTTCTATCTTTCTTTCTCGTTCTATCTTTCTTTCTTTCTCATTCTATCTTTCTTTCTCGTTCTTTCTTTCTTTCTTTCTTTCTTTCTTTCTTTCTTTCTTTCTTTCTTTCTTTCTTTCTTTCTTTTTTCTCATTCTTTCTTTCTTTCTTCCTTTTTCTTTCTTTCTTTCTCGTTCTATCTTTCTTTCTTGTTCTTTCTTTCTTCCTTTCTCGTTCTTTCTTTCTCTTTCTTTCTTTCTTTCTTTCTTTCTTTCTTTCTTTCTTTCTTTCTTTCTTTCTTTCTCTCTTTCTTTCTTCTTTTTTCTTTCTTTCTCGTTCTATCGTTCTTTCTTTTTCTTTCTTTCTCGTTCTTTATTTCTCGTTCTATCTTTCTTTCTTTCTTTCTCATTCTTTCTCTTTCTTTCTTTCTTTCTCGTTCTATCTTTCTTTCTTTCTCGTTCTATCTTTCTTTCTAGTTCTTTCTTTCTCGTTCTTTCTTTCTTTCTCATTCTTTCTCTTTCTCGTTCTTTCTTTCTCTTTTTTTCTTTCTTTCTCGTTCTTTCTTTCTTTCTTTCTTTCTTGTTCTTTCTTTCTTCCTTCCTTTTTCTTTCTTTCTTTCTCGTTCTATCTTTCTTCCTTTCTTGTTCTATCTTTCTTTCTCGTTCTTTCTTTCTCCTTCTAACCTTCTCGTTCTTTCTTTCTTTCTTCCTTTTTCTTTCTTTCTTTCTCGTTCTTTCTTTCTCGTTCTTTTTTCTTTCTTTCTTTCTTTCTTTCTTTCTTTCTTTCTTTCTTTCTTTCTTTCTTTCTTTCTTTCTTTCTTTCTTTCTTTCTTTCTTTCTTTCTTTCTTTCTTTCTCACTCTTTCTTTCTCTCTCTTTCTTTCTTTCTCGCTCTTTCTCGTTCTTTCTTTCTCGTTCTTTCTTTCTTTCTTCCTTTTTCTTTCTTTCTTTCTAGTTCTTTCTTGCTCTTTCTTTCTTTCTTTCTTTCGTTCTTTCTTTCATTCTTTCTCTTTCTTTCTTTCTTTCTTTCTTTCTTTCTTTCTTTCTTTCTTTCTTTCTTTCTTTCTTTCTTTCTTTCTTTCTTTCTTTCTTTCTTTCTTTCTTTTCTTTCTTCCTTTCTTTCTTCCTTTCTTCCTTTTCTTTCCTTTCTTTCCTTTCTTTTCATTCTTATTTCACTGTCCACTGTTAAAATTATAGCCTACATGTCTTTAAGAAATTATTTTCCAAATCCCCACATTTATGCTTTTTTGATGTCCGCATCTACTGAGAACTTTTTTGTCTCTTTCTTTCTTTTTTCTTTTTTTTTTTAACATTTACTGACGTGCTTCACATCCCACCATTTTTTTTTTTCCAAGGCGCCAGCTGTACTATTTCCTATTTTTAATTTGTCTCTTTTAATTAAGTAATCCTGTTCCAATTTGATTTTGAAAATGACATCCTGTCTTTGAATATCATTTTTACATTTTGGGAACTGGTTTAAAAAGCTTCTTTCTCAGTCACTACCATGAAAGAATTAAGGTTATTTTTTTCTTTTGCTAACATGAAGGTAAAGCTTCAAGCTTCTTCTGGAACTTTATGTGACCTTTTATGCTTTTGATGTTTTTTATATTCTTAAGGTTAGCAGGCTTTATATCTCTGTTTCCTTAGGGAGCATAGATCTTTGAAAATTAGTGAGGGATTAAAGAGGTTTATTGCTCTCTAGTGATTGTTCTTTTGGAAACACTGATTATATTTTCACTACAACTGATTTCTGTGTTATATCCTAGATTTCTTAGTACAGTTCTTGTTTTTCAGGAATGTCCTTTGTTTCACTTTTTTTTTTTTTAATATGAGGCTAATCCATTCTTCTCATTGTTCATACCTACTCCTCATTTGTTGCCTGTTTAGGATAAAGCTGTCCACAATTTGGGTTTTTCTTTTGAGCATCATTTATTGCAGCAGTTGCATAGAGTGTGATCCTCTCTTCTCATTTGACTATTCAGACCTAAATCCACCACAATTTCCTGAATGCTTGAAAGCCTCTGTTGGATTAATACTCTGAGGCTTTGCTCTCGTAGAGAACAGTCAGTCTCAGCCAAACTCTACATTTTTTAACATCATCTTTTACATGGGAAGTGTCTGAAATATCTGCAAACTTTGTGAAAAGCTATAAATCTGGGTCACACTCTGGCTTTCACTGGGTGAGTAAAGCCTGCCAAGCTCAGCAGGTATGGAAGATTGTGCAGAAAATAAAAGATTTTTCTTTTTCTGTCTATATTTCTAATGACTGTTGATTTATTTTTTACAAATTATATTTAAAATGTATATTTTGAGTCAGTTTCTGTAAGTTTTTTTAGGATTTATGTGGGAAGAGGTCCATCAGAAGCTAAACTGGCATCACAACTGCTTTGGGGGCAGATGCATGATACATCTCTCCCTGCTGTGTTGGGGCTGGTTTTTGTTGTTGTTGTTTGTTTTGTTTTTTTTCTTGGTGTTTTTTTTTTCTTTTTTTTTTTTTTTTTGTGAAAGAACAGGGAGAAAAAACAGATTATTCTTTTGTCCAGACTGAAAGTCTTTGTGCTGTGTGTGCCTACATGACTTCCACTAACTTTCACAATTGATTCTAGTTATATGGGTAAGGTCCAACCAGTTGACTTATCTTAGGGAGACTATCTTAGAGTAAAAAGTGTGTTTAAATATGGAAAATCTACTCTTTCTGTTGCAAAAGAAAGAACAGCTGGTTTGAGCTAGTCTGATTTGATCCACAGAACAAAGTGAGCTTGCTGATTTTGATCAACAATACTGGCAACAGGGGTTGGAACCCAGTTGTCAACAAGCACTAATTGCTGAAGCAAGATGATGGTACAATGCAAGAGAGTCTCTGGTGTACTGTGATGTCATGAAATTGTGGAGGAGACTTTCATGGGAAAAATGCTTGTGCAACCCTCAGTAGATGTCCACAATACACACAGAAGTCCCATTTGTTTAATTAAAACAATGGACAAGAACAAGATTGATGTGGGTCTGTGTTTTAATGTCCCAGTTTTCCTTTGCCGTAAAGGTAGTGACACTTTTTTTTTTTTGTTAAATTACCCAGTGAGCATCTTCCAGGTGAAAAGTTAAATAAAATATTAAAACGAAGAATTACTATGACTCTGAGATAAGGAACTACAGTTATTACTATTTTAAAGCTGAGAACAGTAGGGTACAGATGTGATGTACCCAAAAATGCAAGTATAGCATATTGAAATGATTATCACTTGAGACCCAGGATTTTAAGCAGAGTTAAAAAATAAGCATACTCTGCTGATACAATATTGGTGGCATGGTTGTAACATTTTTGTATTTCCTAAGTTTTGAATGGTAGCTCTTTGAAAAACTACTCTGGAATGTCTGCTTTGTGTTTATTATTTTATAATTAATTGATAATAAAATAATAATTCTAGTAAATAATTAAATTATAACAGAGTAAAGCTCTTTCCCTTCTCTTACTGCTGTATATTTCTATCCCTGTAGTATTAGTGGGAGCCAAGGACAAAAAAAATCCTTACTGGCTAAATTTGAAATATGATTTTGCTGGTAGAATAAATCTCCAGAAAACAACCGTTAGTTTAGGAAATACAAAATAATTTCATTGAGCTAATTGTCATCAGTGTTGTCTTGTTTTAGTTATGAAAAATATAATCAGTTAAGTCTCCATGTTCTACACTACTTCAAAAAGTTTGGTTGTAAATTAGTCTTCTCCTTTCTGAGTCAGTAGTCCAAATCTGGCTGAAATCAACAAACACTGAACTTATTACTGTAGTAATTAGTTCCTCTATGAAATTAATATTGTAAGTCTACTTGACTGATTGCACATTTCTAAATTGTGAGATCTTCTATTTAGATAAGTGTTTGTTTGGATTACAAAAAAAGAAAAAGAAGGAAAAGAAAAAGAAAAAGAAAAAGAAAAAGAAAAAGAAAAAGAAAGAAAAAGAAAAAGAAAAAGAAAAAGAAAAAGAAAAAGAAAAAGAAAAAGAAAAAGAAAAAGAAAAAGAAAAAGAAAAAGAAAAAGAAAAAGAAAAAGAAAAAGAAAAAGAAAAAGAAAAAGAAAAAGAAAAAGAAAAAAAAGAAAAAGAAATGTTTATAGTCTGAATCTCTTCTTTCACCCATATTATTTCTCACAGCTCAGGGATGTAATTATAGGGAAGTTTATACTTCTGGTCCTCACACTACATTTGTTTCTTGAGTATAGAGGTTGTGCCAGTTTTGAGTACCATCAATTTGACAAATGTTCCCTATATGCCCACAGTCTTGATTACTTTCTTTCTTTCAGCAGCTGCACAGGTCCCTAAAAATTTTCAGCTGTAATATATTCCTTCCAGAGGTCCTCAACCTCTTGAAAAACAAATTATGCCTGACCTTGTGTGCTTATCCAGATGTATTTACATAATGTTGAAATTCTGTACATAGTTATGACTGTGTGTTTCTATTTACCAACACGACAGCTTTGTGTTAGTTACATGGATCTTAACTTTCCCTAGGTTGGTTTTATTTATATTCTTCCTTTATTCCATGGTGGACTAAAATCCAAAAGAATGGTAACAAAGATATCAGAATAGAGAGGAATAATTCTTTAACAGTTAAAGTAATTTTCTATTCAAATACAGTTGCTCCAGGCAAAAGCCAAGCTGATCACGTATAAAATCCCAGACAGAAGTCTGTTGGTGTTTTGCTGATTTAGGTCTGCTACAGTTATTTATGTGTCACGAGACTGTAAGTATAGCTTCCTATATCACATATAACCTAGTGTCATGCACGTAAATGTTCTCTCTCTCCTCTTAAAAATTCCACCTTTGACCTCATGCTTTCTCTCATAACCTTTTCTCACTATTGCTCTCTATTACTAAATCCTTCAGAAACAACATGGTTTCCACAGACTGATACTGAATATTCTGAGTTGGAAGTGACCCACAAGAATCCTCAAGTCCAAATCCTTGCCCTGCATAGCACCATCCTCGAGTCCCACTGTGTGGATAAGAGGACTGTCCAAACACTTTTTGAACTCTCTCAGGCTGGTGCCACAAACACTTCCCTGGGGATCCTGCTCCAGAGCCCAACATCATAAGCTCACAATCTCTTCATCCTTTTCAATATAGAGAGTCTTCACTATAACTCAGATTTTTCCCTCTCTGTTAGTCTATTAGTATGTTTTCCAACAGGATTTCAGGCATTCTCTAAATCTTGTCTTCATCCTATTGTTTCTCCCTCTAAGGGTTCTATTTTTTTTGCATACTCTAAGGGCTATGTTTTTTTGTATGCCATACCTATTTTTTAAGTCTTATCTTTCTCTGAATTGTATTTTCTGAGTCTATTCTTGCATCTTTCATGGTTCCTCTCATTAGATAAGTTCCCCCTTTCTTCTTTAGCTACCTAACAGAAAGGCTCCATACTTTGCTTCTAATTTATGTCTTCTGGGTGATCAGCACCTGGTATCTCTTCTGTGCTAACAGTACACAAAGTTCTTTCCTCTCTTGACCTTTCTTTTTCTTTCACATTTGCATTTTAACATATGTTTTCTATACCCCCTGGGACAACCTCTTTCATATAGAAATGAGCACATTTCTAGGTGCAGGATAAGGCCATTTTAAGGGATTGCTGCTGAAGAACTTCATTCACAGCACACTCGATAGAAATCTGGGAAACATCCAATGCCAGAAGAATCTAACTCTCTTGTAATTTTTCTTTTCCCTTTACTCAGAATGCTCTCCTAGCCAAAATAAAAATCTTCTCTTCCACGGCAACTGCAGCAACGTACCCTTTCTTGGAAATGGTTGCCTAAAGAGACATTTAGTCCTTTTAGTGAATCTAGTCCTTAGTGTAAATTATTTTTGCCTCTTTAATTGAATGCAGAGGCCTTCAGTATAAAAGGCCTTTATTGGCAACATTTTCCATTTTTGCTCTTCATTATGCTGCCTACTATGGCTGAAGAAGTTTGAGCCCATTATTAGAGCTTCATTTCATAATTTGGGGCATATTTTTTAATTGTTCCCTAAGGGATTGTTCCTAAAGTGCTTATTTACCAAAGCACCAACAAGATAGTGACAAATCATACAAATTTCTTGCTTGTTTTCATTGCTGACAGAATGTGTACCTCATAATTTCTTTTATTTATCATCTCTGGTTGCTGTCTTACTATGAACAATTATTTTTAGAATTTCAGATTACAAATTTAAAACTGCTGTAATGCACAGTTTCAGTGGAACACGTTAGAATACTTGACAAAACTTTGTACTGTATTTGGGGATAGGTTATATAAATGAAAAGCTCTTTGCTAGTTTACAGCTCCCATTCAGTGAGAACATATCACAAAGAATTAATAAGAAGATAACAGAGAAACACATTGGAATGTAAAGGTTTATGAGTCAGAATACTGAAATTGTAGTCCATTCTCTGATATCTAACCTGGATGTTGAGATGTCATCCAATCTTTAGAGGATATTTTGCTCATCTGTGCTTCAGATACTTCCATCTGTGTAAGGAGGATATGCTATTCTTCCTTTTTGAGATTATCAAATGACAAGTTTCTATAGAAACTTTGAATATGGCAGAAGAGTTTCCAGTCTAACCCAGCCAAAACCGCTGCTGTATTCAGAACCCTGAATGTTATTTACAAGGTCAGGAGGCCAAGAACAGCTTCTCAATAGTGCATCCAGTTTTACTATTTTCTGCTAATTTCAGAGTAGTATAATATGGCTGAATGAGCAATTCTGGGTTTAACTCTTAACCATTATTGTCCCTGCAATTCCCATTTGTGCCTTCAGATTTTATGGCTACATACACTATTTCCTAAGACAACATTTTGAGAAAATGCTGTTGAAAGGTGTAATGGCACAATTTCCACATTCTCTTTTGTTCCAGTGTTTTGAGAGAACACACACTGTGTTAGGTTAGAACTATCAAGAAAAGGAAAAAAAACCCAACCAAACCAAAACAAATGCCACAAGACTCTGAGTCTTCATTCCATTGCATCCACATGTCACCATAAAAAATAACCAAGATGTCTCCTAATTTCATTCCTTTATTTATTCTCAGTAGTGTCCTGAGTCACACTCCACACTCTGATGGAGCTACTTTAAATCCATTTAGAATTAAATTGAACATATTTCCACTCTAAAAATAACAAAATACAGACATGAACTGTGAGCAGAAACCTAACAACAGGAGCACAGTACCCACACTTCACATTTTGTATATAAAACTGACTTCAGATCAGAGAAATTAGCTTTAGAAAGTAACCACTTACGTAACAGTTTTTTATATTGCAGAAGCCTGACTACAGCACATTTTCTGAGTAACATAATCATTCAGCCTCACAATCTGTTTTGTTGTGCCTGCTGCCTTTTGATATGACCTACTGAGTGCATGAGATTCCTCTATGTCCTGTAATTTTTTTTTTTTTAAGATTCCTAGAACACTTTTATAATAAAATCAAATTCAAAACTTGGTTTAGCACTCCCCTAAGTGAGTAAGTTGGTTTTCAGCTGTTTGGAGATATTTCATTTATTTTTGTCTCCAAGGACTGCATGGTCTCCAGTCAGTTTCTAGCTGATCAAAGATTTGGATTACTGAAAGCATCCTTTCTGGTGCATGAAATGCAAAATTTAATCAGACACCTTTCCTTTCATTAAAAAATTGAGATGAGAGAGCTCCTTTCTGCCTTGAAATAAATCATTTAACTGATTTGTTTAAATAATTTTCTTTAAAATATTTTTATCATGTACATTTTTTTGTAGGAAATATTGGAAAGCCAAACATATTAAAGACAGGATTTCCAAGGTCATAAGCAGAATATTTTTTACTACTTTAATTTTAATAGGGACAGAATTCTTTGGATTTGAATGTTGCCCTGCCTCATTCATGAACAAAATTCTACAGAACTCCACAAACACATGAAAAAGAGAATTGAAAATTAGTGTATAGAAATATATATACTTAAATATCTATATTTTCTGTATAGAGAGTATATTTTTATATTCACTTCTCAAAATAAGTGAACTGCAAAAATGCTGTTCATTTTAAATGACTTGAAGTACTTAAGTTTTAATAAGAAACAAAAGAGAAGGTACTTATTTGGAAACTATAACTTTGTTATTTTGGTTTTTTTTTTTGTTTTCTTGTGTAGGTTTTTGGGTTTTTTTCCCCACAGTTTCAAATATTTTTGTTTATTTATTGTGGATTTTTTTTTTGTGTTTTTTGCAAAGGAAGGTTGGTTTGGGGGAATTGTTTTTATTTTTTGGTGTACTACTCTCAGACCCTCTGAAGTTAAAGTATGGAATGTATCTACCACTAGGCCACATCTGTGCGTTGTAATGTTAGTCTGAAAATGGTTTATAGGATTAAGAGAGTCTTTACATTCTTTGGCATTCATATTATCACAAATACATTAAAGTGATCTTGACTTTATGAAACATGCATCAGGAGGTCAGCCTTAAATATTAGCTAACACATGTAGAAGAAATACCTCACAATACAAGTGTGACAATATTCCTTTTCCACCAGACAATGTGAATAGGCTACAAAATATCATGGCAGAATATGAATTGGCAATTCTTTATATTTAATTTCAAGGAATTCTCATGCCAATGTTCTGACTCGAAGTCTTAGGTGTAATCACAGTTGAGGACCACTCTGGTGTATCCAGCAGAAGAAAAAATTGAGAGATGGGATATAGTGGTTTCATAAACTATTATTTCTCCATAATTTTCTTTTCACTGTTTTTTGGTTTTTGTTCACTGAACTATCAAAACTTAAATTAGAAGTTTCATGCTAGGAAACGTACTTGGTAGAAAGTATGTTTCTAATCACTTGTGATATAAATGGTCTTTGCTTCAACACTAACAATCAGACTAAAATCACCAAGATAGATTTATTGGGCTACAACAGTATTTAACTCCTATAACCAGAGCTACAGCGTGAATATCAAAAATCCATGAGGGAGAGGGAGTGGAACACTTTGCAATAATTGGAAATTGCTGTAAAGTGCCATTTGTTTTCAGTGCCTTGAGGAAATTAATTTTTGATGAAATACAGTCAGTGTTGCTCATAGGGTGACATTATTTTTTTTTACTAAGATGATGGAAGAATATATAGTTTTTTCTTGTATAGCCTGGAAAAGAATTGATATACATAGTAAGGAAGAGTCTGCTAAAATCCATAACCATACATGCCAGTGCAGCCTAGGGCAATACAGATATGGGATTAAAAAAAAAAAAAAAAAAGACATTTCAGAACAATTTGGAGTAGGAGGAACAGAAATTTGCAATTTGTTCCCAGTTGCCTCATTCCATGTAATTGTTTCAGAAAGATGGTTGCATGTGAGCTGCCTTCCTGTAGCAGCCAGTGCGCCTGGGAACCAGAGCCTAGCATGGCATGGAGTCATAGAGAGACAAAATCAAGCAAGAACACAGGTGGATTTCCATCAGTGTTTCATTGGAAATGAAATATCTGCTATATCTGGTCTCTAAAAAGTCTGCCCAAAGCATCATGAAGTAATGAGATTTTGCAGATTACATTACCTACAAAAATCTGACCTTTTTTACCTCTGTCCCCTAAAGCTGAGATTAAAGTTCAGTTTTAATGAAAAGTGAAATGGAGGATACTCTTATTTCCTTTAGTTCCTGTTCTCTGATTTGTTCACCTAAATAATTCAAAATGTATGTTTAATCCTTTCTTAAGTGTGAATTTGAAAAGTGGAACACGGTGTATTTGTAAAAAAGAAACTCTCTTCATGCTTCTCAGTGATTCTATGTTATTTATGAACATGTTTGTATGACTAGATGGACTTTTTCAGTCATCGCTTTCCTACTTAGGATATTTTCTACTGAGCCGTATTACATGTTAAATTATCCAACTTGAACTATAGCAATTAACCATTTTGGTACACTGGTAGCCAGTGATTTGTCATCACAAAACTACATGTAAAGAAACTGACACATGAAAAGCAGAATCACATACGGTAGATGTTGGTTTGTGTGATTTCAGTGTGAGTGTAAGTGTGCATTTTAGGATGCTAACTTCAGAAATTTCCTGACTTCATGTGGGTTTTTTTTTTTCCATCATTCAGAACTGCATCCATCCCCACCAAAGAGTACACACACACAAATATGCTGAAACATGTCTACGTTCCCCCTTTTGGTCAATACCTGTATTATGAATTCTTGGCAGTTAGCGTGCCAAATCTAGTAGTGTGCTGTGTTTGTGCCAAGGTATTGATCTGTATGTGCAAAAACTAATTATGCATAAAATAATTCTGACTGAAGCCATGTTGAGAAACAGAAAAGCAATGTGTAGGCATAAATATAAGTTCTTATAAAAGACCATTTAGTACAAATAACTAGTGCATTATTGTTTCTATTCTAACTGGAAATGAAGCTACTTAATTTCAAAAGAAAAATACATCAGTTATTGATGTATGAATATTTTTTTAAGCACAATTATTTCCTATTCATTAGCATTTATCCAAAAGTCATTAATTTTAATATACATTTGGGTGATGGTATTTGAATTGTAAATAATTTTTCATTCTCCACAATTTAACCACATTTGCATATTCATGAGACAATTTAGTCATAAGATTTAGCAGGGCATGCATCGCTTTAGGATGTAGTCACATTAGGTAATTCTGTGGTACCGTGTAGCCCAAGGATTCACCTAACTCATTTAGCACCCAATAATATGAAAGATCCCATGCACCAGTGTCTCACGTAATTGAGATGAAGAGGCCCCAGTGAAAGCACTTCATGAACATATTCCAGTTAGGGTTTTCACATATGTTAATACAATCTTTATGCAAAATCATTAATCATAGAGAAACATAACAAAACAACAACTGAGGAAAAAAAAGCAGAACATCTTTGTTTCCTGATTTTTGATTTTTAAACTGAAGTAATAATTTCTATATGCTAGTTGACATAGTTCATCATATTAGAGATAATTAGTCTTTGAAAAAGGAAAGTAATGATCTCTGCAGGCATCTGTGTGGTAGACTGTCATTAGTCCTCCAGGATATCATAGGTAATTAAAGGCTGTAACCCACTAACCTATACTTGTACTACCTGCTTCAGATCTGAGTCTCTTAGAGCATGTTTTAAAAGACAAGATGGGCATGGAAGGGACAGAGGAGGATCTTTTACATTAATTGATTGATCAGTGGTACTGTGCTGGCATGATGTATTTTTCTCTTTGGTACATGCATATTTAAAATCTAAAAGACAGTTGAAATGACATATTTCAAATACCCATGAAAAAATTGTTACACAGAAAAGGTGGACAAATTGTTTTGTGAAGTCTATCACTTGCTAGAGCAGAACATTTCCACCATACCCAGAGACATCAAAAGATAAAGAACATGACAACAACCATACTTGAAAAATACTTCCCAAAAAAGAGAAAAGCAGGCTGTCTGAGCAATGGATACTACATAAGAAGGAAGTAAGTATATGAAAAATAGTGTAAATATTGCAATTTTTTTTTTCAATTCCCAGTGAATATGGCAATCAAGTAAACCATACAGAAGTTGTAATGGTGCGTCATGAAGGTTGTCTGATATAAGCAAAAAAGGTTGTGGATATCACCTAGACTTTAGTGAGGCCTTTGACACTGGTTCCCACAACATTCTTGTGGAAAAAATGGCTACTTATAGCTTGGATGGGTGTGCTCTTTTCTGAATGTCCACATCCAAAAAATTATGGTAAATGGAATTCTGTCTGTGCGCAACTGCTGTGCCTTGGGGCTCAGTATGGGGCAATGCTGGGTGGGAATGTTGATCTGCTGGAGGGCAGGAAGGCTCTGAAGTGAGATCTGGAGAGGATGACTGGATGGGCTAAGGCCAGTTTTATGAGATTCAACCAGGTGAAGTTCTGGGTCCTGCCCTTGGGTCACAATAAACCCATACAGTGTTACAGGCTTGGGGCAGAGTGTCTGTAAAGCTGCCTGGTGAAAAAGAATCTGGAGATGCTGGTCAGCATCTGGTTGAACATGAGCCAACAGTGTGCCCACATGGCCAGGAAGGCCAATGGCATCCTGGCCTGTATCATTAATACCGTGGGCAGCAGAATCAGGGAAATTATTATCTCTCTGTGCTCAGCACAGATAAGGCTCCACCTTGAATCCTCTGTTCAGTTCTGGGCCCCTCACTACAAGAAGGATATTGAGGTGCTGGAGCACGTCCAGAGAAGGGCAAAGCTGGTGAAGGAATACAAGTCTGAGGAGGAGCACCTGAGGAAGCTGAGGGTGTTTAGTCTGGAGAAATGGAGGTTTGGGGAAACCTTATTTCTCTTTACAACTATCTGAAAGGAAGTTGTAGAGATGAGACGGTTCTTGTTTCCCAGACAACAAATGACAGGATAAGAGGAAAAAACCTCAAGTTGTGTCAGAGAAGTTTGGAATTGGTATTAGGAAAAAAAAAAATATTCTCTGAAAGGTTTGTCAAGCATCAGAACAGGCTGCCCTGCCCAGGCAAGTGGTCAAATTACCACCCCTGGAGGTATTTCAGACATATGGATGTGGTTTACTGGTGGACTTGGTAACACTGGGTTAATGGTTGGACTTGATCTTAAGGGTCTTTTCCAGCCTAAATGATTTTGTGTTTCAATGAAAGGTAAGCCCCAGAATGAGAAATACACAGTACAGTCCATCACAGATTAGGGCTGTAAAGGTGGTCATTACCAATACTTCAGTGGCAAGCTCTAGAGACCAACTAAACTTTGTGATTCAAAGCTTCAGTGAAGAGGAAGAGGATTGCCAGTTTCTTCAGGTTCTTTCTTGCTCTCTCAATATTATCTACAGAATGTATGAATCTATGTTTATTACTATTACATAATCTTGGCTAAATTTCCTAAAATAACCTGAGGTCACTTAAAAGAATATACACAAAAATATGTCACTAGCTGTGGTTCTTGATAGTGTGCAAAGGCAGAAATAATTCAGAGATGTTTTACCTACAGCATTATTTTTGTACATTTACTCTCTGTAGGCTAGGTTACAGTGCTTGCTATACTTAATTTCTTATAATAAATTGGGAATGAAAATGTAGTTGTGATGAAGAAAAAAACTGTAAGGACATCACAGATACAAATTTACAATTTTACAAAGTATAATTTTTTGACAGTTTGTGAAGTACTCAGAAACAAAAAGAAAAAATTAGATTCAGGAATATTTTCTTAAATATTGATGGATTAGTCATTACTAACAATATGCAAATGCAGTCTCTTTTTGATTATCAATTTATTCATGACCCAGTCTTGTTTGCATGCAAAATGTATCATCATTCAAAAATATTTTTTTGCATAATTCCTGCAAGATATTTGCTTACAAAATATTCACTTTAAGATAGTTAAAGATTTTCCATTTGAATTATTTCCTGGTGAAAATGTACTTTCTATTTAATCAAAATTTATTTAATGTAATGACCTTCTCCATTAAAATGTCATTTGGCTCATGAAAACAATTTTATGTTAAAAAAACTTCAAACTAAGCCTCTTTCTTGCAGAACTGACCTCAATGAAATAAACTAAATAAGAACCAGGAAAAACCCAACAAACCTTCACTCCTACCTCCAAGACATATTTCTACCCAAACCTCCCTTCACTCCCTTACAGGAGATATAATTTAGATATCTCTTGTCTCCTTAAGAGTCAGGTATCCTTAAGGACTTGGAAACTCAGATGCAGCTAATATCCACGCTTTTGTCACCTCAGTTGTCTGATGATAAGTACAGATCCATCCTGCTCTTAAAGCTGCTCTGAAGAACATTTTCTAAGCTTTGATACCACCCACTCTTTTTGTTTCTTGTCCCTTTCTAACAAATCAAGCATAAGATCCTTTCCTCACTTTCAAAGTCTTTCACAGCTACATCCCTTCCTACTTATTGCCACCTTACACACATTACTGGCTCTCACTTCTGCTTATGCCTGCCCCTATTGCTCATGTGTTAAATTTCAAATTACAGACACTATTTCTCACATTTTGAAGACCATGTCTTGAGAAATAGAAGAACTGACCCCTTTACATCTTTCAAAATTTTTCCCCCAATGCAAATTCTAATAAAAAGCTTAAAAATAACACTCCTGATGATATGTCAATGAAATTTCCTAGTAAGCTTTATGTTCTCTTTGTTCTCCTAGGTCTGCCTGCACCCCTTCATCTTACATTTGGATTGTGCTGGCTTCAGGTTAGATCTGTGTGCAAGTCAGCTTATCTAACAAAAGTACTACTCTGTGACTGTGGCTCCTGTGCCCTGTGATGATAAAAAGACCAAGTGGTAAAATAAATGATCCATTTCAAATGAGAAGTTTACCACAATTAATTACCCATTCAAAGATACTGTGAACTCTTGGAGATAGATATTTGCATATATTACTCAACTGGTTCCTGAATAACAACAACAACAAATAATATGAACACTCAGCTCACAGTTGGAGGAATTAATTGTTTTAACTCCAAAATCAGTGGTTACCATCATCCCCAGTTTTCCTCTTAATTGCTAGTGTGTAGTGTGGCACATCAGTTAGGAAGCACAAAGATTCTAAATAGGATAAAACAAAGCAGATACACCATTACCTTTTTAGAGATAGGGCTACAAAACCTGTGTTACTTTAAAAAGTGAGAATGTTTTCCTTTTTGTAATGTCATTAATGATGCTGTTTTTACATGCAAATCAAAAAATAATTAAACTTCTGCCATTTTAACAATAGAGATCTGGAAACAACCAGTAAAATACAAGCTAAATTAAAAGGAAAAATCCTAATTTAGTGAAGAAACAGACTTAAGCTTGCAGATTTCAAGGTGTAATTAAGAATACAGTTGAGTAAATATTACTTGCAGGGATATCTATTCATATTATTAGTGAACTTTCTTTAAAGGTATATGCATCCCTTTGTGTTCTCTTTCTTTCTCTGTTCATTTGAGTTCCAGCATCATAAACACTCACAAAAAAATAGTTTAAGGGTAGTCTTTACTCAACTAAGAAGCAGCAACAATACCAATTGGAGCCAAAGAAAATAGTCATGCGACTAAAGAATGCAGAAAAAACCAATACTGATGGATCAGACAAGAGAAAATGTTTTGAAATATTATCTGGGAAAAATATTACCACTATAATTTGCTAAACTAGATAAATATTATGCAAGTACACCTAGAAGAATGCCATTAGCAATATGGAACATTTAATACCACATACTGCTTCTATAGATGTTAAATGGCAGGTTTTCCCACTCCCTAGAAACTTTTAGCAATTTCTTTTCTCAGACTCAGAAAATAAATTTTCTTTTATTATATAAACAGATACTTTTTGCAAAAGAAGAGGAACTGGATTATCTTAGTTATTACACTTGAATACATTATTTCAAGAACAAATGGAAATTAAATTATATAAAAAATATTTCCAGCATCTTCCCAAATTAATGTAATCATTTAATTAATTAATCTTTTTTCATCTGGTTGATGGAATTGAATATTCAAGATACGCTATAAAAGTGTATCTTGTAATCAACAAAAACAGTCTTTTTTTTTTTAACAGCCAGATAATTTCTGCATTGCATAAATGTCATCACTACATTTCATTTGCGGTAGGATGATTAGAAAAACTTTTAATGTGATCAGGGTTTTCTTTAATGGAAACATGGTTTAGATCTTGAGTTATTTTCATTTACCTTCAGCAGTGGAGAATGTGCAGAAACAAAGACCTTTTCAGATGCAAAAATATATAATGGTATGGAAACTGTTCTATTCCAAATGCGCATCTGTAATTCTTTAGGGTAAGCACTTTTCTTCCCACTGCACCCTCATTCAGCTCCTAAGTTATTGGAAGTAAGCACTTCCATGTCCTGGAGAAATTATTCACCTCTAACCTTGTCATTCTATGCATTCAATGTGGTGCAGGTTTTCTGTTTAATAAAAGTAAAACTGGATTTTTTATAAATATGCAAAACCCCGTATGTTAATCCAAGAATGCCATTATATTCTGCATGAGCTTCCATCCAAAATATTTGAAGATTATTAATTATAAGCATTAGTATAAACAGTAGTTTATATAAGACCTTGATATGTTAGGGAATAATCAAATTCCTTTTCAATACAAAAATCCACTTACCCAGAAACATTCATATTACATGTACTGCTTACAGATACAATTTGCATCAAAGTATTTTACATCCTTCTATAACTCAGAGATGGTGGAAAGTCTGACATAAGTACTTGTAGAAAACTTATCTTAAAAATAATCATTTCAAAGTAATAACTTGCTGAAGAATAAGAGCTTTGTGTTGCTGTATTTGGTATTCAGTGAGCAGTCATCCTGTCACAGCTGCCAATGCTGACTGATAAATGTTCAAAAGAGCCTAGAAGAATATTGACAAACCCTCAACTTGTGTGTAATATGGAGATAAGGACACCAAAAGTATATTTACTTATGCTCCTCGTGTAGCAGGAAGCTTCACAAAATAGTGAAACTGCTTTTTTACTACCTTCGTGTGCAATTTTTTATTATTTATTCACTACTGTAAGGTTTAACTCCTGTACAGTGATTTAGTGCTGTATAGAATTACTAATCTCCATGGAAGGAGGAAAGAGAGAAAAAAATAACAACCTAAAAACAAGCCTCTTCACCCTCACCAAATCCAAGCTCCATACTCTGATATTAAAAAAAACCAAAAAAAAAACCAGCAAATTAAAAAATAGGTGTTAAATTTTCTCATCAAAGGACTGTTCTACAGGAATTCCAAGGTGAACAAAGCCACTGAGCCTGTTTGTTGTTGTTGTTGTACCTAAAATATCAGCATAGATTAAAAAATGTATTTTATTCTCTTGACATATGTGGAAAAAATCTAGTAAATGGTTCACTTAATAAGTTATCGAAGCTTTTCAGTTGAAGATAGTTTTTTAATGAATCACTCTGTGATTTGTTGGACTTGCAGTCTTAAAAACCATGAATATGAGGGTGTTTTTTTTCTCAGCAGATGTATATTCCAGGGGCAATCAAATTTCCATGTAATTTGAATGGAAATTACATAAGAACATCTTTATCTAATTTATTTCTGCGTTAATATTTTGCCTGCTGGATATGGTTAAAGACAAAATCCACAGCAGGAATTTGCAAATACTAAAGCCACATGCTACAGACATTTATAGCCAATATTTTCAAGTCCTTCTGTTGACTTCAACTAACTTTGCAGTTGTCTTTTGTCTTTTAAAGGAGCAAGTAACCATTTTTTATTTTTGCCATTTATCAATTCGACAAATCAGATATGTTCAGTTTCACAGAACTTTATAGCAAATCCTACATGGTTTCAAAGTCTCCTGTGAATTAATGCTATATTGTCCAAGGGTCTACTCCAGAACATGGGCTTCAAGAATGCGACTTTCTTGATGAGATCTGCTAGGGTTTTGGGTACTGGAGGTAAAAGTCTTTTCCTACAGAGATACAAAATATTTGTGTTTTATTCCAAGCTGGGGCAGAGAAAGGGATGGAAAATCCTCTCATTGAGGAGTTGAATTTTCCTTTTCTATGCAGCTGAACTGAGGTTTTTATATAATAAAATATATCGCATAAAGCGATGGTTTGGGTATTTTTAATAACACAGATTTCTGAAATGCTAACTAGTTCATAGAGCTAATTTGATCTTGTGATTCTTTTTATGGGTAAGGACAGTCTGGAAACATAGGCAGTGAAAAGCTTTTCTTTTTTTTCTTCATCTTTTTCATAATTTTGGATATAAATCTTCTCCGAGATTTTAAGGATGCACATTAAGAACCAGATTTTGCCTGGAAGCCATGCAATACTGCCAGGTGTAAAACTCATAAATCCTGCCTATAGGTGAAGCTTAATAATTCATCTCTAGTGATAAAGCACAATTTTCAGAGTAAATATCACTGTAGTGATCAACTTTCCTGCAGGAAGAGCAGGCTCCTGTCTTTCTATCCAGCTTCTGTAGCCAAGCACATAGATCATCTTTGTTACAGAAACAGATGGGAACAATTTCTATTAGCCTGTGATTGACAGAGTAAGTTATCTCAAATGTCTTTGTCCATCTACAGCATTTTCTCCACAAACAGCTTTTGCCTATTCAAGGACACTCCTCCCTTCAGGAAGAGAAATAGGCTAAAGAGAGATATACTGGAGAGGACCTACTTGGTCTGTCTAGTTGCCTGTCTAACAAAAGACACAGGAATTACTTCAACTAAATCATACTTAAGCTAGACAGCATAAACAAAGCATTCAATCATCATTTAAAATTGTCAGGAATAAAAACCTACCATAATTATTGGCAAATTGCTTTCATTTAAAAGTGTGAAACGAAGTTGTATTTGAATATATTATTCAGCTTCCCCTTTCAGTTTTTTTTGTGTCTTATCTTCAACTGCTAGTCTGGGATGACAGTTTTACTGGTGTTTTTCCTACATCTAGACTAGGATTAAGTTATCCTTCATTAACATTATAATAGGCTGAAATGACTCTGTAGCTTGAACTGATCCCACAGAAGAGAAGCAGCCACAGACCACTTGGGGTCCCTTAAGGGGGGTCAGTGTCTGTGCCCTGGTTCTGCTACATACGGACACAGAATTACAGAATTGCAGAATCAGAGAATCACAGAACAGGGAGGGTTAGAAGGGAACAAAGTGGGCCTTGTCATCCAACCTACCTGCTCAAGCAGGGTCATCCTAGAGCACATTGCACAGGATTGTGTCCAGGTGTTTCTTGAGCATTTCCAGTGAGAGAGAGACTCCACAACCTCTCAGGGCAATCTATTCTAGCGCATGATCACTCACACAGTAAAGAAGTTCCTCCTCATGTTCAGATGGAACTCCCTGTGCCTGTGTTTCTGCCTGTTGCCTCTTGTCCTATTTCCTAGCACCACAGAGAGGAGCCTGGCTCCATCCTCTTGACAACCTCCCTTCAGATAATTATGTCCAAGGATGAGGTCCCCTCTCAGCCATCTCTTCTCAAGGCTGAACAGGCCTGGCTGTCCTCATAAGAGAGATGTTTCATCCCCTTAATCATCTTTGTTGCACTCCACTGGACCCACTCCAGGAGCTCTATGTCCCTCTTGTACTGAGGAGTCCAGAACTGGACACAGCACTCCACCCCACAGACTTGATCTTGAAGGCCTCATCAAGCCTGAGTAGACAACAAAGGGAAAAATCTCAGGCAAGGCAAGGCTTTAGTCAAATATATATATATATATATATTATATATATATATATATATATATATATATATATATAATTAAGGCAGTCAAACTAAAATAAGCATACTTCACCATCACTTTGGTTTTAATCATCTCTTTCCATGCTTAGTGATCTATATAGAGGTGTTTTATTTTCAGCAATGTTTAATAATAACTTGGTGATTGGACATGCTCCATGCTGCTGGGGCAACATACTTTGCCAACAGTAATGCTATCCAATCCCAAACCAACATGTTTTGTGATTTGAAACATGCATCATTTCATATCATGAAACACACTCATAAGGTTTGCAAATAGAAGGGGACAAAGAGCAAAGAGGAATGAGAAGCGTCTGAACCAAAGTGGATGGAATCACTCTTCCAAGACATATAATATGGATAGATAACTGAAACATCCAAAATCCACAATCACTTGTCATAAGTCACTAATAGGCACCGGGTATCTCACATTCAGATTTTGATCCTAAAAAATGTTAGGACTATGTGCATATGTTAGGACCCTTCTCACTTCAGCTAAATAATCTGCACTCTGGTTCTGCTTGCTTTGCTTTCAGAGTAATAAAAGAACAAGTAAGGACCAATTAAAATATATGTTTACAGCACTGCAATGTGGCACTCGTATGTTTTGCAATTCAATGGAGTAACGTTTCAGCCCTGATTTCCAATATCCAGATATATCAGTTGCAATTGCACCAGTATATCTTCCACTGATTGTCAGAAATTGGATTAATGAGCCATCGAATCAGTGGAGATATTTTTCTAATACAACAACTCTAATGAAACTGTATGTTGCAGCATATATGGTGCTCATGTTTTTGGGGTACCCTGAGCATATTAAATATGAAACTCATAACTTCCTTTCACTCTCCTTAGTGGATGGAGAGTTTTGAAGTTTTTATAATTAAACCTCTTAAATTTATGTTTTCAAAGATCGTTTAATGAATCTGGATGAGCATTTATGGTTCTCTGTCACCCTCCTTTTTGTAAGAATTTCTTAAGCTATTAGTCATTTCCCTACCATTGAGTCTAAATAAATCTTGTAACAGCTCAGTGTATTAGAATTGCAGTAGTCTCCAAGATCGCTGCAATACCAATACATTCCCATCTCAAATTGTCAGCTAGTGTATATTTTTAGACAATCTTAAAGTACTGTAATTTTTTATAACAAATGCAGTTCACATTGACCTGTCAAAGCTTAGTCTCCATGAATAGACACAGGAATAGCTTAATACTTATACAAAGTTACATTTTTTCCATAGGTTAATAATCTCTGTGTACTTGAATGTACTTTATGCTTTCAAAATTATGGTTGATGAAGTCTATTTGCAGATGGAAAGCTTTCCTTCACAGGATGGTTGCTGTGGAAGTTTCTGATCTATGGTATTTTGTGGATATGTGCTTGTCAGGAACTGTCTTGTGACAGATATGTTCTGATTAAAATTTAAGGTCCTGGGCCACCTGCATTAAGCTTTAGGATCTATTTCACCCCCTGGTGTGGTTTGGGACATTAAATTGCATTAAAGTTTACTGTCTTCCAACCAGAAAATGTCATCCTTGCTTTTTTTTATACCAGGTCTATCCCCATCCCCAGGGAGCTGCCCAATGGCTAGGGCTGGCACTGTCCCTGGTGCAAGGCAGTGGGGTGGCCCCCTCTGTGGCCCTGGGGGTTTCCTCACTGCTCCTGGCCCTCAGGAAGCCCCTGGCCCCTGCTACTCTATTTTTGGAAATTTAGGGAAAAAAAGTCACAAAAGTGCACCATATGTTTCTACTGTTTATTTTATGCAAATGAAAATAAATACAAAATATAGAAGGAATTTGCTACCCTAAAGATGTGTTTTCTAGGAACTTTGTTTTACATATGATTTTTTTTCTGAATCCTTTCCAAAGTATTACAGAAGAGTAGTCTATACAGCTTCAGAATGCCATAGCCTGGGAAAGAATTGACTAATACATTTAATACTTTTAAATAGTGAAGTTATTTTGCTAGTTCTTTAATGTCAGTGTAAATAGTTAAACTGATTGTGCTGATGCTTCAGCTGACAGATGTTCTGCAGTGCATGCTGCAGTGATTTCAAGTATTGTCCCAGATTTCTCAACAGAATGAAGGAATGTGAACAGGAGACTTCTTCATTCCAGTGTTTCTAGACAGCAGAAGGCTTGTGTTCCTACAAGAGCACAAAATTACTAAAGATGGGCTATTCTTAAGAGCACATACTTGAGTACCTTTTTTTGTAAACAGTCTTCAAGTTTAAAAAATTATGTTAGCCAATGTTAGTTGAAATGATAAAAACTTCAAAAATTACAGTTTTCATCTGTTATCCCAAGAGGTATAATGCCACACACGGAGTAAGTACACTGATTTGACAAAATGCACATAATTCAAAATGGTAAAGCCCACAGCTTTTTGAACAGTGGGAAGTCTCACGGAGCTGTTGTTTATAAGTGAACTATGTGCCCAGCATTATCTAAGGAGCAATTAGATTGAATCATCTCATTCTTTTCTTTCTCTTTAAAATTTATTTTTCTTATTGAAAGTTTGCATTTGTAGGCATATTTCTTTGAGGTGCTCACTCACATCACTGGGATATTGCTAAAACCTTATAAATATTGCAATAAACTATAGAAGAGCTTAACTTAGTTAATGAAAGATAAGCATATGCTTAATAGATTTAGGATGCTCTTGAAATTAAATATGCATTTAAAGGCATGATATAATCAATATGTTAGCTGAGAAAACAGTTGACTATCACTTTATCCAGAAATTAAACCCTCTGCTGTGCAAATTATAGATGCATCTACTACATAATTACTTATTTGTGGAGCTAACCAGGACCATGAGGATGATGATAAAATATATTATTCTAGAAAACAAAATGATGCATAATTTTTTTTCACTGACGTTTTGGTATTTATACATACAAACCAAACAAATAAACCAGTCAAAGCCCCCTCCCGGCTCCCCCCCCAAAAAAAAAACCACCAAAACAAACCAACCAACCAAAAAAAAAACAAAACCAAAAAAAAAGATAAAATAATCATATAGAAGCAGAAGAGCAGATTCAGAGCTGCTTTATTCTTGTACTCTGATACTAGAGACTCTGAAGTCTATTGCAGTCCCCACATAAATCAGAACATCACCATCAGCTCTTCCAATTTATCTCAGCAGTTCTTCCTATTCATAACCTCTAGACCACAGAATGCCTTAATCAGTCTCCTGTCAATATGGATCTCTCCTCTATACTAGAATATTATTGAGGAGCCCTTGAAGAATTTTAGAACCCCTATAGGGTAACAAAAAAAGACAATACACCACTGGGGGGCAAAAAAAGTCTGTCATGTCTGCTTGCTCACCATTATTAGGCAGTTTTTCTGTATTTGTTGAAATTGCTCTGTAAACAAGTGAATTATTACTTTTTAACATTAAATTAGGATCAAGAATTATGCATTAAAACCATCATAAACAGAAAATGTTGCTCAGTAACTCTGCCAAGTGCTCAAGACACATGTGTATACAAATATGTGCTCCCCCTCGCCTAATTGCTCTCATAATGAACAATAAGTGCATTTTTATTGATTCCAATATAAGAACAATAATGTTTCAAGACCACCAGTATTAACAATAACGTTTAAATACACAGCTTAATATTAACCAGCTCCTATTCTATTTATATTTTTGATAAAGTACTATCTTTTGTACATGGCTTTTATCAGCCATGAGTATTTCCTAAATAAACAAAATGGGTGGCAGTAGGAGAAAAAAATAATTTCAGAAATCAACAAATCATTATGGTTACTCAAGAAACTAAACCTTGCAAATAAAACGACTTATTCATGAGAACAATCCCACAGGGGTGTAAGTGCTACATTAAAGGCACATATTTTTCTAATAAATCCACCAAGCTCCTGTAGGTTTATAATAATGAATTAAATTACTTAAACATCAGAGAAGAATTCTGACTAGAGTTTGTGCTCTGTGCACCTCCAAAGTTTCAGAAGCTGCTTGTGATAAAATTAAGCATCTAAAAGAACTAATACTTATTATAAGATTATTTGAATTATGAAAATCTTTTGAGAGAGCCTGCATTCATTCTGCCTATCCAACAATCCTGTGTTGCTCATTTCTCAACATAAATACATTCCCTAAATTAAACACTTGGCATCTTTATGTATACATAACTGCAATGCTTCCTATATATATATATATATATACATATATATATACATATATATATATATATATATATATACAATTTTTTTCTAAACAATCTGAAAACAAAATATATTAAAAAAGAAAACCAAAATACTTTGAGAACATTGCAAATTTATCAAAAAATATGTATGAAACATGATGGGTAAAAATGGAAATGGAGAAAGAATTCGAAAGCATTTTTGTATAGTTCCAACCATCCGCTTTTCTTAGAATCGTATTTTACATTTCATATTTTGTCCCACTGCAATGTATTTGTACAAAATTAATTTTAGATGTGACTTAAATATTTACAGAATTTTAAAACTACATTTCAGTCCAAATGAAATAGCAACAAATTATTACCTGTTCTTCTCTTTGATACATCTCTGTGATTGCAAAGCCTGAAAGATATTTACCTAGAGCACCTGAGTAAATCAAAACCAGCATCCATATTTCCATCTCCTGTGGAAGGGATCCCATGCTGGAGCAGGATAAGAGTGCGAGTCCTTCTCCTGAAGAAGAAGGAATGGCAGACATGTGATGAGCTGACCCCTAGCCCCTAGGCCCTGCCCTGCTGCATCTCTAGGGGGGAAGAAATAAAGAAAGCTGTGAGAAAAGCCTGGGAAGAAGAGAGGGAGGATGGTAAGGTACTTTTAAGGTTGGGTTTTTTTTTTTTTTTTGGTTTTTTTTTGGTTTTTTTTTGGGGTTTTGTGTTTTTTTTTTTTTTTTTTTTTGTTTTTTTTTTTTGTTTTTTTTTTTGTTTTTTTGTTTTGTTTTTTTTTTTTTTCTTTTTTTGTGGTTTTTTTTTTTTTTTTTTTTTTTTTTTTTTTGTTTGCTTTTTTTTTGTTTCCATGATTTCTCTAACTCTGAGGGAAAGGTATGGGGAAGAAAGCTGACCAAGGACACACAGCTACCTTCTTTGTCTGCCCATAAGAATCATAACTAGTAAATTCAGATAAACTCTGCTGTAACTTATTGCCTTTCAAATTGTATCAAACCCGAAACTTAAATAATAGTTGTTGCAAAAGATAATATTGTGTGTGAAAGATTTTAACTGAGTTAAAAAAAAAAACAACCAAATCAAACATTCCCCTCTGCCACACACATATCAGTGCAGTACTCTTATATAACACATATTTCATAAATATTGAAAGATAAAAAGTTTTCATCCAAAGAAAGTGGAGAAAAAGGTCTCTTAGGACAGCATAACTTTTGAGACAGTTATCATAGGAAGAAGAATAGAATTTTCATCTTATGTATAGGCTTTGTGCTGAACTGATAAATGAATCTCACTTTAACTATATACATTTGGATAGGCAGAGCTGCATTTGCTTTGTGATTGCAAAGCCTGAAAGATATTTACCTAGAACACCTGAGCAAATCAAAACCAACATCCATATTTCCATCTCCTGTGGAAAGGATCCCATGTTGGAGCAGGATAAGAGTGTGAGTCCTTCTCCTGAGGAGGAAGGATCTGACACATTGCATGCAAACACATTGAATAATTGTACTCTTCTAACTTAAGAGAGAAGAGACAGTTTACAAGGATTAATTATTTAGTGTTTCTACCCAGCTTGGAAACATAAAGTATTGCTCCTTTATCACTGTTAGCTATTACAGATGCTTGGATTTCCTTCAGAAAAGGTGAGTGTGGGGAGAAAAGCAATACAATTAAATAAATAATTCAGCAAATACTATTGTGATTTTTTTTTTTTAACACCAGTATGCATTTTTATGTTGTTGGGTTTTTTTTTTAATTAAAAAGTGAGTATGGTCACAGTTTTAAGAAGTATTGAACTGTTACCCCATTTAGTTAAAAGTGTAGCACAAATGACTGTTCATGCACAAATTCAATCCCAGCACCTAAATGTACCCTTCAGCCCCTAAACAGAGGAAGGAATATGGTGAAAGAGAGGAAAAGGACTAGAACATAGTCTGTATGTGAAACACCTTGCAAAAATTATATTTTTAAATGCTTCAGAAAAGACTGTTTCTCAATTTTTCCTCCACATGGTGAGCAGAGGTTTCTTTGTTTATTACGGAACTGAACCTTGAAATAACCATGTCTTTATATTCATGGGTGCAATTTATACACTATTCCATCTTCACACTGGTGTTCACTCATCTGTGTCTTGGCTATAGGCTGTCTAGTCTTGAAAATAATACAAGTTTCTATTTTGTATCAGAATGAAAATTTCTATGTAAATATGTCATCACATTATAAATGGTTTAATTGGGGCATGCTATGTCACTATAACTGCTCTATTGAACTGCCTCTTGGGGAACTGATTTAGCTGTCTGATAGTGAATGGTAATATGGTAATAACCACTGCTCAATCAGGACAGTAATTAGCATCAATTCTGTTTAATTGAACTAAATTTAACTGGAGTAAAGAAGTAAAGTACTGATTAACCTCCAAATTATTGATCAGTGCTCACTAATTCTCCAAAGACATGAAATGATTATATCAATAAAGGACATAAATGTTTAACTTTACAAATAAAACAGTATACGGAAATACAGTCGGCATAAATAGTATTCCTACATGGGCAAAAGCAGTCTGAATACATTATCTCTGTAGTCACGATTCCTTTACAAATTTAAATTGTTCCACTAAAATTTACATAGTTGATGTAAATGACTAACTGCAGGGTTTTTTTTAGTACCTGTACATAAAGAATCACTCAATTCCACAACTTTGAGAGAGTGATGAATTGTAAAGGTGAGACATAGATTTTATAATGTCTGAGAGTAATTATACACCAGGGCAGGAAACTGCATGACACTTGGTCTCTTACTATTCTCATCTCTGTACCCGTACAAATATCCCAGAGACAATGGATTTCTTTTCTTCTGCACCAAGAGACAAGAATATGGTGACATATGCATGTCACAAGTGTTGCAGATTTTTTCCCAAGAGCAACAGTTGAGAGCTACATCTCTCACAATAATTAGCATCTCTGGTGATTTTTTCACAAAGTACTGCATTCAAAGAGCTCAGCATAATTCATCAAATCTTTGCACCGAGTTGCAAGGATTCTAAGAGGATTTTTCTTTTTCTTTGTACTTTCACACACATTTAGAATTAATTATTATATTTTTGCTGTTCTTTTGCTGAAATTTCTATGCAATGCCCACTCAGGGAAATATCACCTATCAAAACATGATGACTGCTCTTTGAAAGTAATAACGATAACACTTTTTTTTTTGGTTCATTGTTTTTTTGTTTGTTCATTTTTTTGTGGAGGTTTTTTTTTTTTACTTTTTTTTTTGTTTGTTTGTTTGTTTGTTTGGGTTGTTTTTTTTTTTTTTTTCTTGGCTTTTTTGAACAGTTAAAGAGGGTCAGTGGAATGTACAACCTTGTTTTTTACCTAACCTCAAGTTAAACTAATTACTTTTCTCATATTTTTTCATGAGAATTTCCACAAAGATTTTGTATCATTTTTTTTAGAATATTTTCACCAACTCCATCCAGCTGCGGTTTTCTAAAAAGACAGCATGATATCAAATGTGTAAATACAACCCATGACAAAATAACTTTCTTTCCTTTGTACTTCAGTGGTTTTATACAAAGGTATAGATCTAACAATATTATTCCTTTTCTGTTTATACTGAATTTCTGCAGCAATTTTCAGAGGTGATTATTTCTTCAATAATTTCCAAAAGAAGGCAGGTCCCTTTGTTACAAATAAGGACAACAAGGGACTGCATCCAGCTGTTCAGGATTTTTCTGCACAGCTAGGGTGCTTGTATATAGTGTGCATGTGTCCTGCTTTAATCCCAACCATCAACTAAACCCCACACAGGCACCAGCTCACTCCTGCCATGTGATGGGGAAGAGAATCAGAAGGGTGAAAGAAAGAAAATAACTCATGTACTGAGATAATTTTTTTTTTAACACTTCCTGTTGGCAGGAAGGTGTTCAACCATCTCCAAGGAAGTCTGGCTGCATCACATACAACAATGACTGAGGAAGAAAAATGCTATCACTCCGAGAGTCCCTCCTTCCCCCTTCTTCCCCTGGATTTCTCTGTTGAGCTACATGATGTGGAACATCCCTTTGGTGAGTTGGGGATCAGCTGTGTCCCACCCATCTCCTTTTGAACCCAGAGCCTGCTCATTGGTGGGATGATGTGAGAGGCAGAAAAGCCCTTGACACTGTGCAAGCCCTGCTCAGCAATAACTAAACATCCCTGGGATATCAACACTGCTTCCAGTACAAATCCAAAACATGGCTCCTTATTACCTGCTATGGAGAAAATTAACTTTATCTCTGTCAAAATTGGAACAGCATGGAAAACCAACACTGTCCCATTTTTTCACTAATTCTGCTTATGTTTTTTATTAGTCACATCAGGAACTTGGTCTCCATTGCATAACTTATGGTCTTTTTCTTCAGCTACTGGAAGTTCTTTTTAACAAATATAGCTTCCCATATACAGTATGTAGCTTCTCATATCCTTCGTTTCCAGCAGAGAATTAATTTATCTGGTGATTTGTAACTCTCACAAGCACTTTCTGCAAAGCACTGATGATCCCTTTTTTAGATTCCTATTAGAACAACCTTCCAAAAATTCTGACAAAAGCTTTACGAAGCAGCTGGTTACCTGATAATGCTTTCTAAGAATATCCAAAACCCCCAAATCAACTCTATATTGATACTCTCATGCCTAGAATGTCTTTACTATGTCTTTTGTCACACTGTGTGAAGATAGCTTCTTATATGCTCCTCCATATTCCCTTGGCCTCTTAGATTTGATTTTAGACAAAATTAAATCAGCTTCTCTGTCGTCCACCCTTTGTTGCATGGAATGTACTGGCTGGTAGATTATCTGTCATATTTGTGAAGCAGAGGGAAATATTTTTTCTTTAAATTATGCTGCAAATATGAAAGACAGAATTCTAGTGCATTCTCCTGTACTCTTCCTGAATGCATGTTCTTTGTTGCTTTCTTTTCAGATTAATCGTTAACTTGGTTATTACTGACATAGATGCTATAACAGTTACATGAACCATCTTTTCATCATGCTGGTAAAGGATTTTTTGTATGAGTTTGCTTTTTGTTTTGTTCTGTTTCTCCTGTAAAATCCTGTGTAATTGATTAGATTTTAAATCTATTCAAGTGTTCCACTTTGATGTCTGCAAAATTACGGAGTTCCATCACAACATTTTATTTTTGCAGTTTATACCTAAGCTTCCCAAAACTAGGTGGAATTGTTCAAGTCATGTTGTACAAGATATTTTTAATATACTTCTGAATGACATAACTTTTGTGTAATAGCCTGATTTTGCATGGTTCTAGACAACATGATAAGAACACTGATAACCAAAGGACAGAAGAATTGAATTATATCTGACCTGGATAACCAGCTGTCTCTACAGGTAGTGATTTCCAATTTATTTTAAAAGAAATCTTCCTTGAGGAAAAGTTGGCCATATTCTCACTCATTTATGGTCGCTCTACTCCTTAACACTGCCTATTTTTGTGACAACCACCACTGCTTTACCAATACTGAGCCAAAGCTCGTTAGGTTGGCCAGGTCTGCCTATAAACATTCACACGTCTCTCCTCATCATCCTCCTGTTTGCAGGATGGGGACACAAATACAATCCTCATTGCTCTTTAGGGAGCAGCAAAAGTGCTGGCAAACTTATTTAGGGCTTTATTCTGTATTTGACTTCCACAGGATGAATAAAACAATCACCGTCCTTGAATACAGGCCTACAGTTGCCTTTAAATCAGTAGCCTAAAAAAAATATTTATTGTTGTTATTTTAACTCTGCTTTTTGTGTTCCTGTTTTTTGGGTAACCATCATTCTGATCTCACACATACAGCAGCAGAGTTTTTCTGCTTTTCCACACTTCCCATACTATTTCTGAACATCCTTTGCATCAATAGAGGACAGTGTGGGCCTAGTAGAATTGAACTAAAATCTCATAAATCATGCCAAAAACTAATGGTTCAAGCTACCTCTTACAAAAAAGCCTTCCCTAAAGTAATACTCTATTAAACTGAATATGTGTTGAAAAATCAAGAGTTTTGCTATTAATGAATATGGCCAAAACACTTGTAAAAGCATTTAAAATTTCTAATTATTTTTTTAATCTGTTAAATTATTTCTATTATAACTCCCATAGATTTTCCAGTTGGATAAATTGATTTTTGAATCAATTTCTATTGCTATATGTTACAAAGTAAAAACTACAGAGAAATCTAATGTTGGACTTTACTCCTGTCAGCCCTGGACTGTGACTGTATGTGCAGACAAAAAGGTGGATGACCTGAGAAAATCTGCAAAAAAGATGCTAGCTCAGAGGTATACAACCAATGGCATCAAATACATGTCTTTTGGCCAGTTAAAAAAAAAATCCTAAGTGCAGTTTGTCCTGTCATATTTTTATATTTTACTTTTCAGTTTATTTCCTGAGTTTGTTCCAACATATTGTTCTTTCTCTTATCCTTCTGTCCATTCTTAATTTCTTTCATTTTGTTTTCCAGTTTGTTTATGGTTTACTCTATCAAGGAAACATGTACTATTAATCCAAGGGATATTTGCCATTCATTCTTTATATATCCAACCCTTCCTTTTATCATTATATATCTTTCTTGTTTGTATTTTTCATTCCTACAAGTTTTCCCAGTAAAGAACCTTCCAAAAATTATCTCAGAAACTTCCTCAATAAGCATGAATACAAACATATCACAGCAGAGGTGAAAAACATGTTTAAATGTATTGCTTCTAAGACCTTATTCTGGTGTTAATTGAACCATTTAGCTTGAAATTAACTTTTAAAATTTCTCTTAAGTGTGGAATTTATTATATGTACGGTAGAATATGACATTTCTGTTAAAAAAATCACTGTTGCTGCTTTTGAGTGATATTTCTTAATATATTTCACTACATATGAGCCTTTCAGATATGGATATTGGCTGTATAGCAGTCTTAAATTTAGCAACTTGTGCACAGGAAAAATGAAGATTTTTTTTTTCTTCTCCTCAGAAGTCAGAACACCAGCTGACACATCTTTGAAATATGCAGTTTTACAAATGGTAAATATCTGTATTTACTGAGGCTTTATTAATAAACTTTTTTTGAATATTTAAAACTCATTTCAGGGTGAAATATTCACATTGTGTCAAGGAAGAAAGTATTTGTCTTTGTCATTGTCTGGAGGCAGATAAATAGGTAATCTCAAGAGCAAGCAAACAAACAAAATAATTACATATACAATCCCCTTTGGTAAAAACTGGATATAAACTACCCAAAATCACTGCAAGAAATTGTCATGGGATTCATTTGCATGCTTGCCCAAGGAAGACTATATGCCAAATATAAAGTTTCCAAAAGGAAATATTTAAACATCTCTTTTACTTTGGCCATAGAGTATAAAAATCTATTTCTATCAGCAGAGACTTCTGCAAAAGGAAAATTTCCTTTCTAACAGAAATGCATTAATATATTTTATGTGATTTAAATTCCTCAGATAAGAAGTAAAGAACAAAATTTGTTTGCATGCAGGTGAATTTGAAGAATGCATATTTCAAGGAAGCAGAAACAGTTTCTAATTTGGTCCTGACTTTGTTATTCGGGGTCTCTCTCTTGGGAGCTACATGGTCTGTAGAGACAACAGTCTTCGGGGAGTCAGGGATTAATTGATGATAACTACAGTGTTTCTTCAGAATTATTAGAGTATTTAAAATTAAAAATGTATGACAGATCATCGGTCCTGTGAAAAATTTTTATCCATTGCCAGAAAGTAAATATATATGGTATGTATCATCAGACAGTCAAATCAAATACTTGTAATTTAAAAATAATTCTACATATTAAAGAAAAGATGTTAATTCCAGGATAAGATAGTACTGTCCCATCATTAGGTTTAAAGGCATTCTCAAGTGTGATAGCTCAATGTTTCTTAACTGTTGAATGGATACCACATTTCTTCTCCCAGTTAAATTCAGATTTACCTTTTATGTGCAAGTAAAATGTGAATAAACAGTCTGGCTTTTTCTATTTTCTCTGTCTTTGTGTGAACACTTTAGAGAATGACCTTTGAAAACAGTATCTCAGAATAGAAATGGATGCTGACTTTCAAAGCTTTTGATAAAGTTAGCACACTGAGAATATGCTGCTATGAAATTAGCAGTTCTGCCAGATGGTTTGTACCTGCAAGCTCTGCCATAATTACAATAACCTCATCATATTCTTGGTCTTTCATCACCTTGAATATTTTTATTGCAGTTGTGCAGACATCTTTAAACATTTCACCTCAAAGAGTGGAGCTTTCATTTGGGTGAGAAATTGCACCATAAAACTGTAAATTAAGAAAATTAATAATCTCATATTATTTATAATCTCATATTATTGAGTTCCTCACTGCCAGTTATTGTTCACAAGGGAGATTGCTAACATATTTAATGGCTCAAGAGAAATTTTGTGATGCCCTGAACATGGAACTTTCATTGTGTATGCCCTATGTTAGGACTTCTGGAAGATATTCAGTCCTTGCAGCTAGCACCAAAATCCCATTCTAATGGAAACATGACCGTGCTTTTCCTCTTTTTAACTGTCACAGACAGAATGAAAGCTGCAGGCAAAATTTATCAGGACAGCAGTCCCACTGAGTCATGAAGTTCCACCTCCTTGCTCTCTTTCTAAACTCCTTCTCAAAGAGGAGTCTAGTTATGGTTGGATCCAATCCAAGTCCCAAACTTGGTCAACAATTTATGTTTAAAGGACTATGCAGGAACAATTGAGCTTTTATGTGAATTTATCTTTTATGAATATTAACACAAACATATGAATGCTATGTTTGTTTTATATAAATATAGATATGTTGATAGAAATATAATTTAAATTGATTATAATAATTAGACTAAAAAGACATTAATCAGAATTAACACAGTATAGATAGTTATAAATAATAGTATAATGCCATATTTGTTAAATCAATCATTTCAAAGCTAGCTTAATAATTAATAAGTAGAGATTTATGTTATCCACCCATGCCAATGACTGTGGCCAAATGTCTCACTTGGTCTCAGGGAGTAACCTTGAGGTGACCCTGCTCAAGGCAGGAATCTCCACACACACCTCCAGAAGAAACATGTTAGGTTAGTCCTGTAATACAGGGGGACCGAGCTTTTATAGTATAAAGTGATCGACTGTCAATAAAATGTTTCTAGGCTACATCTGCCAGCTCAGCAGCCTTCAGCTCAGCAGCTTTAGATAAGATATCAGTGCTATCACTTCTTGGTTCCTTCATCAGAAACTTTGCCATATCCTCACCAGTGTCAGTTTCTGTCAGGAAACATTATTTTTCACATCCTTAGAATTTTTAACTTTAGGATTGCAGAGTCAGGCTGGTCTCAGCATTCTTCAAGACCATAAGCAGTATAAGCCAAATGACAGTTTACCCCCACTTAGGCAGAGCATCCTGATAGAGTAATGTATTTCATTATCCTAAAGCAGTGGAAAGGCAAAGGAGATCACTCATTGTCATTCTCCATCAGAACTGTTTAGATTAGAAGAACCATTATAATTCTCACACTTCTATCCCGTACACGGTTATAATCAAGTTTGTTTAAAAGAGTTCTCATTGGGAATCCATTTTAATTTGGACTATGCAGTGAATATCCACGTAAGAGTCACATTACCTAGACCTATAGGTAAGTGTTCATTTAATTTGTGAATCTTACAAAAAAAGTTCATGCCTAAAAGAGGGCTGTACCTAATCAAGTGATTCAGTGTCATAGTGGTTAATCTGCAGTCAGAGGCATTATGTCAGAGGCTGATGACTGGTATCCATCTGAGGTATATTTTGGGGGGGCCTGCATTAGACTAGCTCTATCTTTCCTGTGAGGTGCTGTGAGGAGTGCTGAAGACAACTTTTGGAGCATATCTTCCAGACAGCTCAGTTCAGATATTTCCATAATGTGACTTAAAGCATATAGGGTAGGACAGGATAAATCTCCTCTGAAGCAGGTTCCTGGTTTGTACTCAAAGGGGGCTAGGGAGACACTCGCAGCTGGTGGCTCTGTGCATCCACAGAACTGCACAGCAGAAGTAAACGCAAGTGACCTTGCACTTACCAGATCATTAGCAAGTCTTTGCAACTCTATGTTTCTCTGAACAGGATGATTCTGTTCCTGAGTTGTCACAAAATATGGGTCAGCATCTCATATGACATCTAGTAATTTTCCATGTACTGTGTTAACTTGTCACAGTAAAAGAAGATACTCATCCAGTGAAGAGAGGGGTTCATTGGGCATCAAAGAGTATATGTGCTCTAAAGCAAGGGAAGAGCGAAACTGACTTCTATAGCCCTCTATAATGTCAGTGAAACATACACTCTGGATGTGGATGTACACATCTTTGGAACAAGAAGGTTTGATTCAAGTTTCTCTGTTCTCTAACACTGAGAATGTCACTTATTTTCTTTGTGCTACATTTCTTTACTTATAAAATGCGTAAAATACCCTCTATGCACTGTAGTTGTAAGGATAAATAAAGACAGTGAAGTACATTTATACCACTCCAATGGTCTTGTACAACACATATAGACTTGAAGCAGTGAATGAAAAGACTAATGAACTTAATGTGTAGTAAATACTGTATGGAAAGAAAACCAGAACAAACCCTGCAATGATTCTTAACCTTGGTCTGCTTGATGATTTTTAAATTTTCTGACTAGCACTTTCTTATTTCTAACTCATTACTATGTTAGAAAACTAGAAAAACAACTTGTGATAGTGAAAATGATACTTGGTCTCTTTTGTACATGAACAAAACTCAGCTAGAAATTTACAGGGCAAATAGTGACATTCACTGTTTTCAGAATGCTGTCAAGCTAAATAAAGAGAAAGAATGCAGAAAGCATTTTGTTTTTATCTCTTCCATTGCCATAACTCCTTGCTCTTGACTGTGACAAGATTAGGTAGGAAAAAGTGTGAGGAAGAAGTGTGATTATGTGGATTGTAAGTGGGTTATATCATTTTAAATATCAATACATCATATGTGTTCACCCACTGAACAAGGCCTGCCAGCCAGCTGCCAAGCTGTTTCAAGTCTTGCTAACAACCCATCAATTAACAAGTGGAATTGCTGCCTTCTGGTATAGAATATTTTGTCTCACTCCCACCTGAATTAACTTCACATCAGATAATTTCAATCTAGTTGTAACAGTAGATGGCAAAGTAATATCCAGTGTATTGATTTAATTTAATGCATCAGTTTCAATAAGTCATATGGGTTAAGTTCAAGTCAACCCATGCTAACTGTCATATTTGAGGATCCAGAGCTCTCTCTTTCTTACATAAACCTATAGAAGTTTTTTTTTGTTTTTTTTTTTTTGTTTTTTTTTTTTTTTTTTTTTTTTTTTATTTATTTTAGAAAAGCCATTCTCTTTTCTGCTTAAGCAGCTTGTGGGGGTGGCCAGAGGGGAGACACACAATAATACAAAGAGACAATATTAAAGATAATGAGTTATAAGAGAGAAAGGAACTTTTCAGAGTTTTCTGGTTGCATTTACATTATCTGTAGCACTTATGCTCCAGGATGCAGTCGAACCTTTCATTGTCAGTAAAGGTGAACAAGAAAGGCTTAATGTTTGCCATAGTACTGGATAAAAATCACTTGAGAGGAATCACATGGCCAGCTGAATCTCTGCAGTCTATTAATGCTGGGAATATCACTGTGAATGGACCTGGTGCTCTGTAGGGTGTAAAGCTCATGAAAAGGTGGTTTTGACCTTCCTTTCCACCAGCATTATAGGACTCTGTGCATATGGCAGTATAATCTCTCATCACATCTTTCAAAGAAAACAAGTGTGAGCATATGCTCGACTTTCAGTTTGAAGGAATGAATAGAACAGAGACTGCCTCTCTTTCTCCCCATTTTGTAAAGGCCTTTATGAGAACTGTGATAAAGTGTTCTACAGGAAGAGAGGCAGAATAAAGAGCAAATGTTTCACAGAAGTAGCAATAGTTACACTCATGCAGATAGCTAGGAGAAAATGACATGCCGTGTGTGGAGAGAGAAAAGTAAAAGAACAAGCACACTGAAAGCCTAAAGCACTGAGATGCAGTGTTCTCCTTCAGCCTGAAGTGTGCACAGTGAGAAGATGTGCTGAGCTGAGCAGGGAGAGAATTTAGTTGCAGGGTAAAATGAAAAAGGAGAATTGTGGGGTGAGACACAAAGACAGGAAGCAACTCATTAGGAGGAGAACTTCTGGAGCAAGTGGTAATGTAAGCAAGAGATGTCCTCCATCTGCAGTTTTGTAGAGAAAATGTTATCACTAGAAGGGCCTGCTTAGGGTTCATTCTGTGCAAGAGCTAAATTCTGATTTAATTTTTTTAAAGTGGAAATCCACTGAGTCTGATTCTCATCTTTCAATATTATCATAGAGATATATTTTCTTGGATTTCTTGTCCATCCAGGACAAGATGTAATGCTCTTTGATATAATTTAGGATATTTATTGGCTGTGGCTGTGCCTAGCTTGAAATTCAAAATGTTTTTGCTGGACACAGGTGTCACTGACTATTATTACACTGTAAGTGTAAAGATTCAGGCTTACAGTGCCAGCATTTAGAACTTTAATTTAGAAACTCACATTCTAAAAGTAAACTCTCTCTGTAAACCCTATAAGCAGCAAGACTGTGCCAAAATATTCACAGGGAAAAATAAAAAGACAAACCCTAAGGAAGCATTTCCATTTTACAGAAATTATATCCTAGAAAAAGGATATAATTTACTTATAGTTACTAATAATTACTTATTAGTAACTCTAATAAGAGTTATATTTTGAGGTTACTATATATATATATATCGCCTATTAATGATTAGACTCAATCACTTTGCCTTTCTGATTGTAAATGCAAGTTGCAAAGCATCCTATTAATTATCAGTTTGTCAGACCACTCGAGTGGCTTTTTCTACATGAGCTACTTAGGTAGCTTCTAAGTCAAAACTAATGAGCTATTCCTGTGAGATTTTTGCCCAGAGCAGCTAACACTTCTGGAGATTGTGTGTAAGATTATACCATTTTTAAGATATGTCAACACCTTCAAGAGCAGTCACTAGTGCAGATTTTGTGGCTATATCCAAACTTGCTTTCAGCTGGCTAGCTTTGAAAGAGAGTAGACTCCAATGGTCTCAGATCAGTTTAGCTGCCTGAATATTGTCCCAGGATGCTGGGGAACTCAAGTCCCTGGCCTTTATGCTATAGCAGCAACAACACTTGAATTCATTGTCTTAAACCTAGATGGTATTTATCCTGTAAGATGATTATTCCATTGAAGTGTAACCTCAGGATCAGAGTGCAGATGTACCAAAAGCAACAAAAAAGGGAATGCATACCACGCAAGAAACAACAGCAGATCTTGTTCTAGAGAGTCTTCAAAATATCCATTCAAATTTCAAAAGATGTTTATATGTCCAAAAAATAGTTCAGTTCTCAAAATGCTTTATTTACAGTACAATGATGTACTTATAATTTTACTTATATTTTAAATACTTATATTTTAGAAGACATTTGGGACAATATTTTAATGGCTTTTCAGGAATAGAATGGTAGTTTCTTGAAAGTTAATGTTATCTATTCCTACTTGGCTTGTCAGTTGTGGAAAAACTTGATCCTTATTCCCCTCTCCCGCTATTATTATTGTGTATGTCTACTATTGCTGTGCAATAATCAGTTTCAAAAGATTATTCAATAGATAAAATATTCTCATAATTTTCATTGGATATAATCTTATTCCTTCTAGTTGTGTAACATGATTGCTGCTGTCTATCCACCTAGATTCTTATATGATCCCACTGGGTAATGTCACTTATATCTGTGTAAAAATAGAAACCATTAACAATTTTCACTTTCTTTCTGCTTTCTCACCCTGCAGCAATAATTATCTGTGTTCTTTAGGGCTGGGTGAGAGACAGAGAGATAAAGGAAAAAAAGTGGAACTTTTTATTTCATAAAGAGGTTTAATTTTTTTTAAACTTGGCTTCATTGTAATTTCAAATGAAGAGCAGGCATGTTTACAGTCTCCATGAAAGGCCCAAGCCCTCAGTTCTCATGGTTCCTTGTAGAGATGGTTGAATTCCCTGGGCATTTGCTGTTCTTCTGGGGAGCAACTCTGCTTCTGAAGAGTTCAGCAGTCCAGACTAACAAACAATCATCATTATAAGATTTTTTTTTTTTTTAGCTTTGTAGGAGAAGCTAAACTGAAGATACCAGATCCAAATATAAATCTGAGACCTGTGGTCATTTTTCTTACTTCAGATATTTTAAGTCAGTCTTTATGAAAATTCTCCCACCCTGTAAGTTTTCCCTACATTTTCTGTAAAGAATACAATAGTTTCTGAAAAGATAAAAATGTACTAAACCTTTACTGAAGAGAGATAGAGACCAATCCTGAATTTTAGTAGGAGTCAATATCATTGAAAGTTCCCAGTAAAATGTAAAATAAGGGAATAAAATTTTATATAATGCAAGAGTTGTTGTGAGCAAAATAGAAGAAGAAGCAACACTGAGTCATTGATCCAGCAGACCTGCATAACTTGTTCTGAGTCGGAGGTAACGTCAAATTCTGTCTGAACATAAACTTCAGATATTGGTCAATCACCATGACTTCAAAATATCACTCTCAGAAAACAAAACATTTATATATATATATATAATTATTTGCAATTAAATGAAGTGCAGAGAGTGTGGGAAAAAGCCTAGAAAATTTAGTTTGAAATGTGAACATATAAAATATAGAATTTCTTTTGCTTATATGACTTTCTGAAGACATTTTTTTTGGTAAATTTTAAGCATTTTTTTGACAGAGTGAAGCTGTATATATTAATGTTGATTAAGAGAGAGATATTTCAATGCAAAAGTATAATCTCTATTTATTGTTATGGGAAGACAATGGGCTGAAAGAGTTGGGCCTGTTTTCCTTGGGAAAAGATGATCGAGGGGGGATTTTATCAAAGTATACAAATATCCTAAAGTCAAGAAGATGGCGCCAGGGCAGTGACAGTACAAGGGGCAATAGGGGCACAAACTGAAACACAGGAAGTTCCACCAGAATATGATGAAAACCTTCTCTAATGTGAGTATTCCAGAGCACTGGAACAGGCTGCCCAGAGAGGTTGTAGAATCTCCTTCTTTGGAGATATTCAAATCTTGCCTGGATGTGATTCTGGACATCCCAGTCTAGGTGAACCTGCTGGAGGGAGAGTGGGGGATTAAATGATCTACAGAGGTCTCTTCCAGCTCTAACAATTCTGTGATTCTGTAAGAGTATAGAGATGCAGAAAAAGAGGACATTTCAAGGGTTTCTTGCACACTGATAAAAATATGTTTAGCTGATGACAAGAGCAGTTTCCCCCAGTATCTATAAGCTTGCTTAGATGGACACTATTCAGCGACAGACCAATTGGTTCACTATTATATGTGGATTTATATCCTCCTTCAAATGTGCCCTTTTGTCCTTTGCTATTATTTATTTATGCCAGCAGTAACCCTGTTTAACTTTTAATAAAATACCACTTCCCCAAAAGTGAGACTGATGAAATTATTTACTGTAAATTTTGTACCTTTGTAATCCTTGTTTTCTCTTTGTCAAATCATTTATAAAATGATTTCTATCAGGTGATTAACCTTTTGCAGATGATGAGAGCTATCCAGAAGAATTATTTCACTGACTGTAATGGTGTTTCCCATGTCTGTGAGTGTTCATAAATGTGAACAGGGAATATACAAACTGACCTTGTGACTATATTTATTTGTCAGTTTGCATAAATGTATTTTAGGAATATACTTTTTGCAAAACTGTCCCTTTTACTATCTGCCATCTGTGATATGTTTGCATTATAATGACTGCATTTTAAATAGCAAATGCATTATAGGTTGCATTATAAAATGTGTATGAACCTTTGTTTCTGTGAAATAGTAAGAGAAAACAAAAAGAAATCTTTCTCGTAAGACATAAATTTTGCATGGAAAAGAGTTATTAACATTTTTCTACCTTCTTTGCTATGAAGTCTCTGAAGAACATGGCAATATGGGTCATATGTTCCCTTTACTTATGCTATTATAAAACTGAAAAATCTTGGCTCGACCCAATAAAAAACTGAAACTGGAAATTTCTAATCAAATTTGGATATCCACACTCAATAGTGAATTTTTTTTCTTTTTCTCCAAGTTATCTTTAGAAGAATTGGATTGTTAAGCTGAAAATGAGAAGGCTTTGCCCTTCCAATACCTAAGAACAGCCTATAAGAATGATGCAGAGAGACTATTTGCAAGGGCGTGTAGTGATTGGACAAAGGAATGGATTATATAGGTTAGATATTAGGGGAAAATAGGGGAAAATGTAGGGATTAATGTACGTTAGATATTAGGGGAAAATTCATTCAGGATGGTGAGATACTGGAAAAGGTTGCCTGGAGAAGTTGTGTATGCCTCCTCCCTGGAAGTGTTCAAGACCAGGTTGGATGGGGCTGTGACCAACCTCACTTTCAAGTGAAAGGTGACCCTGTCCATTGAAAGGGGGTTGAAACTACATCTTTAAGGTCCTTTTTCAACCCAAGTCATTCTATGATTTTATGGTTCTATGATACAGATTAAAATTGATCTTAATTTAAAACATGTATGTGTTGCAAATATGACAATGTTGCATTTAGTTGAATCTTCCACTTCTATGTACCCTCCAGCTCTTATCAGAATAATGACCAAAACAAAATAGCTGTCAATCAGAATGACTGCAACTGAATGTTTTTGAATTTAGGTTAGTCTTCAAAGAACACATTATTTTTGACCACTATTAAAGATGATAACTCTCACGTTTAAATATGCACTATTATAAACTCCTTATTTATTCTAATGTTTTCTATTCTGATACAGCATGAGAGTAGAATAATAACTTAAACAAGTATAAAGTAAAAAATGGACCTTCAGAATTTCCTTCAATGAAAACTTTGGGGGTTTTCCCCAATTTTGGCATGCACTAAAATCTTCTCTTGAAGTTAGACAAGAGGACACAAAATCCAAGCTAAGATGTAAGATAAAAATCAATGGCACAAGTTCTTGCATTGTTTTAAACCCTCTCTCCACCCCAGGGACTGGTTTCTGTTAAGCAGCTTGCCAGGGCACCATAAATAATGAAATCTTATGGATTTTCTTTTTTTTTATATCCTAAGGCAAACTATATTAAGTGCAAGAATGAGGTAGAATTAGTAGACTCATCTCAAAGGCTACACATAAAGCTCATATACAGTATGAGTTACAGTCTCCCAGAAAAACTAGAGTGAATCACAGAATAATACAATCACATAGACTATTTCAGGAATCAGCAGTACTACTTGTATCTGACACTAATCACAACTTCTCTTCAACCTCTTCAAATCTAACAGTTAAGTATGGTAAAAAATGTGTCTAGGATCTGAATGAGAACCTCTCTTTCTTTGGCATAAATTATAAAATAAGTAGCAGATAGCATAATTACTGCAAATGATAGACATTTTTAATGTTTGGTTATTTCCTTACATCAAAATTCTTATGCAGAATGGATGCCTCTTTTTCCGTTATTTTCTCTTTCCCTAAACAAAACAAAAAGGAAAAGAAAGCTTAACATAATCTTTTAAAAAATTAATGCACTTGCTTAAGGAAAAGCATGTTTTTGGAAAGGTTTTCATTAAAGCATTATGTGGCACTGCATCAGTCAATCACATCCAAACAATGAGACGTGACAGTCTCTGTGATCCAGCAGGTCCTTCAGCTGTATCTCCTCAGGTACAGGGAGTGCAGCCAACTGCACATGGCCTTGAGTGTCTTCATGACTATGATTAAAACCTGATCTAAATTGATGAGGTTGTTTTCTAATGGTAGAAAGAAAAGACACAAATGCCATGAAACTGTGTGACACCTCTATTTCAAAGAGTCCAAGGCTGGGAAAAAAATAGTTCCATCAAACAATTCCTCTGAATTAGCATTTTGCTCTGATATACTAATAAAAATTACAACATACGCAATTACAAGGACGATTCACTTGGATGAACGACTGCTGCATGGCCAAGTTCTCTACAGGTTAATGGAGTGGGAGAGCAACTGGGCTGTGACTGCTGGATGCATTTACCATTATTCGTAGGTTAGGGAAGTATAAATAAAAGGCACAAAAAGGATGGAATTGACAAAAAAGAAGATACAGTGAAATCAGAATTTTTTTAAAAGTCTTGTACAAGAGAGGAAAGATGTTAAGCAATTTACATAGATAAGCACAGTAACATATTCTTAGATCTTCATATTGTGTTTCATTTTTTATGTAAAACATTTTTACATTAATTCAAAGTACTCAGTGTGGGCTTTATCTGTTAGGAAAAGTTGGAAGTATTTATCCATTTTGTTTAACTAGTTTTCTATCTTTAAAAAGTTCTGTTAGATATCTCTTTGTAGCTTGATTTTTAATGTATCTTTGATGGAGCCTGAAGCAGGGAGAAATCTAATTATCCCTCTTTCTTCCTTTCTTTCCTAATTTCTAATAATAAAATAAACTTAGTGATTAAGGCAACAGAAAATTTGCTGAAATTCACACCCAACTCCATCCTATCTAAATTGGAGAAAACATGCTCTCTACAATTCTCATCAAAGCAATGCTTGAACAGTCTTGCATTTCTGGCTACACTGAAAATCTGGTATAATTGGGAAACAACAGGGGAAGATAACAGAATGTATAGAATCTACAGCACACATCCCATCATCAGATGGAACTGGGCATGCTGGTGCTGCTCCTGAAGAGCCTCTACTCTGAACAGAATCTGTACCCAAGGGCTGGATGCCTGAGCTCATCACATTACACCAGCATCAGTTTGTAGTTTAACAGAGTGAAAAAGCTACTGATTGCCTCAGGTAGACATGCAAATACTTTCCCTGGTATCTCAGCTTCTCCAGAGCTCTGAACAGTAATTCTGGATTGATAAGAGACATCTTTTCCCACTGCTCTGTAATCCTCCGATGCTATTTGATTGATTTTCCCTTACCATGAGAATATAAGTAATTTATTAATATTAATATATGGCCGGCAAAATAGATCAGGAATATAGTACTGTTGCTTTTCCTATTGAAGCTTTGCCACTTAGTGGACAGATATTTACAGAATTTTGGGCCAAGAAGAGGATATGGAGAAAGAAACATAAATTTGAAAGCAGTGACACAGTCATTCAGTTAGAGTCCATATTCCAATTTCTATTCTAAAATATGCAGAGAACAAAAATGTATGTAGCAGCACGTAAATTTATTTGAGAAAACTAGATGGCGAATGCCTTTGTGAGTTTGCAGTTGTTTCCAACCACATCCCAAGCATATGAGTGACATAAATTCCATGTTTGATAGATGTATATGAGCCACTACAACAATGGAATTTATATAGGAAGAGAAAAACAGTGTCATTAAGAAAGACATTCTTATATCATAATACAAACCTCATTAATACAAAATACATTACCTCAGCTGAGCCACGAACTTTTGAAGATGAACAGGGATGCACTGTTTCTCTCCTGGATAGACAACCATAATTTATACCATCAGTTTTGAGTCTATAATTGGTCTTTGTGTTTCTGAACATATATCGGGGATTGCTACAGCTATTGTATGCTATTGTAAATGAGGTGAACCCGGTGGGAAGAAATTATGATGTCTGACTCTAGTTCAGAAGGTTGAATGATTTCTTTATTATAACTATACTAAAATACATTAATATACTATTTAAAGGAGATACTAAAACTACATACCTACTTTTTAAATTATTATATCTAACTAACTCACAACTCATGACTCTCTCTCGCGAGAGTCCAGACACAGGTGGATTTGATTGGCCATCAGGCTCAAACAATTCTCACCAGAATCTAATCAAGCAATCACCCCAGGTAAACAATTCTCTAAACACATTCCACATGGGAAAAACAAGGAGCAGAAATAGAAATTGTTTTCTCTTTCTTCTCTCTGTCCTCCTCTATGAAAAAATCCTGAGAGAGAGAAGAATGTGCCTGCTACAGTATGCAGTCACAGGAAGATAAGAAAAAACATTCTCAGTTTCCTAAGCATCCTGTATTTTCTTCCTACAAAATATCAGGAAAATGGAGCCTTGAAGAAATTATATTAAAGTTGTCAAAAAACGAAAACAAAAACAAACAAAAAAAAACACCAAAAAACCCCACACCTTTACATTTTCTTTACATTTCCTACTGCTATTGTTTGTTAAGCTCTACCTAGTGACTCCTATATTAGCATGGATTTAACTATTAATATGAAATATATCATATAATACTGGCTCCAAACTTTGTAAAAAAATCTCTTTATTTGTGGTATACTTAATCTCAGATGTCCTTGCCTCCAGTAATATATTCAGACGGCTTTCTTAACCCAGTCCAGGGGGTACTTTAAATATTGAACCAACAGAATTTAGGAAAACATTGCCTCTCAAAACATTCTTCGTATATAAAACTGAGCTGGTTGAATTAATGATAATGAAAAGTAGTTATTTTATACTATAAAATATTTTTTTATTTGATAAACAAAAAAGACCCAATTATATCATCTATTGAGTAGTTTTAAATTTCATATCACATCATTGTCTAGTCAAGGTATACCAAATAATGTAAGACTTTGGCAAGATTTCCGCACCTATCATCTAAGAATCAGATTTATGAGGCAGTTTCTTTGATGTATCATCATAAAAGATCTTCAGCCTGAAGCACTCTTCCTTGCTGTATCCTAATGATAGTTTTGCTTTACAAACAACAGACTTAAAAGATTCAGTATATTACAGCGCAGGTTTTATTAGTGTCACATTTACTCTGGATTTCACATAAAAATCTTTTTAACAGCAAAGTTAATGTTAGCTGTTAATGTCAGTATTAAGTAGGAAGATTTTTAATAAGCTCAGGTTTATATACATGGGCATGTTAACAAAGGATGTTTCGACCTCTTGAACCTACAATGTAATCCAGAATCAAAACAGGTTGTGTATAAAACCTGTAGTGAAGCTCTTAACAATGAGTTCAGGGCTTTTGAGGTTTGGTTTTGGTTTTCAGGTTTTTGTTGTTTTTTTTCTTTTTTTTTTTTTTTTCTGGCACAACTGACACTATGTATTAAACTGCAATGTCAAAGAGCAATTATTTTACATAAAAGTGATTGGAAACAACTCTTCTTAGGTGTCAAGAAGTCTTTGTCTAATCAAATTTATTTCAGACAGACAGGAGCCAGAAAGAAAAGATATCTTTTAATAAAGGCTGCAAATCAGCTAATTAAAAAGTACAACAAGAATGCTTTTAGTGATTTATAACCAATTCGTGTCTCCAGAAGTCTTTTTCTGGAACAGATAATTACTGCAACGGTTGATGAAGGCCAGAAGACTTAGTACAGTTCATGGCATCATTTTAAATTTTCTTAAAAGTAATTATGTCACGTCGTACACAGGGGAATTTGATTGTCCTATGAATTACTTGGGCTTTAAGGAGCTTCTGAGCTTGAGAAAATAAAACTTTACTATTTTAAATTAAATTCTAAGCCTTCAAGGCTTGGTGGGAACAAAGACACAAATTCTGAATGTCTTTTAACAAGCTTGGAAAGAAGCTTCTAGCTATTCAAATGAAGTTTTTAATAATTTTAAAAGAAGTTCTTAACTTTTTTGCTACATAAGCTTCTAGGTGCATTTTTAAGACCTCTGCTCTAAATCTTCTAGTCTAATAGTTTTGCTCTTTTCAAAAAGACAAATAGGACAATTGTCAGAAAAGATTTGTGCTGCAAATCACAAAGTTTGCACCTTGTTCTAACTATACAAATAATGATAGATAAAATTCTCTTTTTTCATTATTTCAATTATTTCATTATTTTTTAATCAGCAGATTTTTGTGCCACAGAGCAATCAAAACTGTCCTTAAAAAAGATATTAATTTTACATGAAAGGATATCTGCCATCTTCACATAGAAACTTTTAAATAAGACTACTTCTTCCAAGGGTTCTCTTATTATTCTTCTTCAATTAAAATACTTTTTCAGTGGCCTTCATGTTTATGTAAAATTGTAATTGTTATACTTATTTCCTGTATTTCTGAACACCCCTGTAAAGTGAAGTGCTGCATACAGCAGTCAAGGGCCTCATGAGGCAACATTCTACATAGGAGCAACCTCAGTCCCTGGGGTTTAGACTTTGACTTTGTGAGCATGCAGATGTATTTATTCTCTGAGGTTCAGCATCACAGGATGTGGGAATTGTAAACACATCATGCCATTTGCCCTCTGATCACACATCACATCATGTCATCAAGATGTAGTTCACCGAGCAATGGGGTCTAGTGAAAGGTGTTCCTGCCCATGGCAGAGGGGTTGGATCTAGGTGGTCTTTAAGGTTCCTTCCAACCCAAGCCATTCTATGACTCCACGACTGTTGTCTCATATCTGGTTAATGCAGGTGCAGTGAGATGCTTGCAAAGCCACTCTTTGTAAAGAATAGTAGTTTTGCATTGTAACACTTCAAAACTGTACTGTAAAAACTGACTTTTAGGAATACAGAAAATGTTGTGAAGCCCTATTTAAGACTTTACCCCTGAGATATAGACTCTGTAGCATTTCCAGTCTCCCATAGCAGTGAATCATACCCAATTCAATGACTCATTATTTATTTTCTCCTTTGCCAATTGCAGCAGACAGCTTCAACTGCTCTTTAAAAGCAGCAGCACAGTGAGCGAATTTTGATCCCTGGAACAAATGGCTGTTCCCCTTTATAACTCTGGAGTGGTGTCATACAAATTAGAACAGGAAATCAAGGTCAATCCATCATCAGTAATCAAATTAATTACACATTTATTAAAATTCTAAGGTACAGGTTTTTATCTCCTCTTTCTGTGTTTATGCTGAGCCACACTTTCAGAGACATTTCTCAGAGAGCTCTAAAAGGAAATAACATCCCTTTTCACTGTCTCTTTCCTGTGTAAAGTACTCAATTGCCATACTTTTAGAAAATATCTGGAAATACGGAGTGTAGAGTTTTGCAGTGGTTTTGTTCACTGTCTCTGTCCCAGAAAGGCTCTCCAAGATAGAGCACAAATTTCTACAGAAATGGAACACTTTGCATAAAATTTAATAATTAAAACTTTTAGGTCCTATGCTTAATTTGGACTCTTTCTTTTGAGAACAAAAGAAAGCATTCTTCATGGTAAACTCATAATAAATCACATTTTAATTTAATTTTTGTAAATATTTTTCAGCATTATTCACTTTAGAGAGCTGTGAAATCAAAATAATTCTTTGTTTATATCCCTATACTATTTATATTTGCCAGTTCTTAAAGGAAAAGGTGTCAAAAATCATCTATATGTGCTACAGTCTGCAGATTCAGCTGAATTTTACTGGAAGCTGAGTATGCTCAACAAAAGAAGAAAACAATCTATGTACTTCAAAATCAGCATCTAGGTATGGATGCTTAAATCCTTAATACACTTCTGTGAAAATCAGTGTTTTTCTCTTTCTTTTTCATTTTCAAAAGATACTCTCTTCACCATTCACCAGAACTAAATTATGCACTAGCAATTTCAGCCTTATCAAAAGGATTCTGAAGAGCAAAAAAGAACCCCCTTCCGAACTGTTATTGTTATCCACAATGGGGCACTCAGACTGCAAGAGTTAGATTGCAGCACTTTAATGCGATCACCTGCTCTTTTCCAAGAGTACACCAGAGAAGAAACGATGGGACTAGCAAATCTGAATGCATATTATGAATAACCCAAAGTGTGGTAGAGTTTATAAGTAAAGTTAAAGCTCAAACTTACAGGAAATGCAACTTGTTGCAAAGTTGACATCTGACGTCAGAGCACTAAGCCTGTCAGAGTTCAAGTGTTTGGACACTCTCAGCACACAATGTGATTCTTGGGGCATCCTGAGCAGGCCCAGAAACTGGACTTGATGATCATGATGGGTTCCTTCCAATTCAGCATATTCTATGATTTTACAATTTTAGGTGGCAATTTTCAGGGACATTTAGATTCTTCCAAAGTCTAATCTTGGTGTCAGGCTAATAATATTTCAAGAATTATAAACTGTTGTATGGATACTAGTATAAAGAGGAACCTTTTAAAGAATACATTTTAAAGAATACAAAAAATTTCAAAACTGCCCAACCCACAACTAATATAAATTAAATACCTGTTTGAAAGTTTTAAAATAAAATCTCAAGTATAATGGGAAACAATTAGAGTACTTTAAAATTATTGCTAATGTCTGTCTATAGTCACATAATATTTACATCCATGCTACTGCAGTTCAAAAATTTGTTTGATGCTAGAAATTTTCATGTGCTACACAATTCCATTTAATGGAGGGTAAAACCTAAGACATCTGATGCCTGTATACATACAACTATATTTAGGGAATAATGACATCTTTTGCTTCAGTTTATCCTGATGCCATTCAGGCAGTTAGACATCCATGAGTTCTATCTTCATTCCCTGTTGGGCACTTTCAGATAAGGGATTCCATACACAAAAACAAAGAAGGGAAAAAAAAAAGAAAGATTAGTAAAACTCTTTTTTTCGAAGAGTATAATTTTTCAAAATGTTTAAATTTTTATTGTCACAAATGAATATATAGTATTTTTACCTAGAGAAGAAAGCAAAATAAAACAAAATAAGCAAAATATTATGTGATCCTAGCTTATTTTGAGTATAAAGTGAGTTATGTAAGCTAACTTTCTCTCCATATTCCAGATTTTATTTTTGTCTTTTTAACCCCAAGTTTCATATACCAGCACAAGCAAGAGACTTTCCTTGCATTATCACATATGCTTTCCAAAATGCATGATTTCAATAGGCAAAATATGTTAAGATACTTGAGAAAATAAAATAGAAAGAAAATCCTCTGTTCTGATAGTCTAATTCAGAAAGGGTTCGATTTTTAGGCTACAGCTTCATATGACTTCAACTTCATTGTGTCAATGTCACCAATTTCTCCTATTTTGAGCTAAAGTTTTTTTTCCAAGCATTTCAGAGACCACGGGATCTCTGAGAAGCTTTAGAGCATCCTTTTACAATCTATACATCCAATAAAATTGAAAGGTGCCATAGATTTTCAGTGTCTTTTTATTTAGGGGGAAATTCTGGACAAATTGTAGTTCCAGTTTAATATTTTTTCTCTTTATCTATTTGAAAGTGGACAGTGAATATATGTGGTGCTAAACTTGTACAGGTAAATCGAGACTGTGGTAAGGGAAAATGTGAATTTCTGCGTTTGTGATATTGAGCTGGTCAATATAATGAAAAGTAGACTTTTCTTGTCTCTTTTGCCAGGTAAAATGTGATGAAAGTAAACGGCCTCAAGTTGCAGTGGGAGATTTAGGTTGGATATTAAAAAAAATATTTCTTCCCTGAAAAGTGTTGTCAAGCACTGGAACAGGTGCTCAGGGCAATGGTTGAATCACCATCCCTGGAGGTATTTAAAAGATGTGTAGATGTGTAGGCACTTGGGGACACAAGTGGTGGACTTGGCAGTGCTGTGTTAATGGATGGACTCAATAATCTTGGGGGTCTTTTGCAACCTACACAATTCTATGATTCTATGAGTCCATTATTTACTTAAGAATAAAACAGAAGTGTATAAGAAGGTTGTTTCTTGAGGGCGATGAATCTGTGTTTTTAAAGGCAAAATCTTAACTTCAGTGCTATTAAGTGGGGGCTTTGCCTCCTTGTTTTTTTTTTTTGTTTTTTTTTTTTTTTTTTTTTTTTGTTTTTTTTTATTTTGGTTATTGTTTGGATGTTTTTTTAACAATGGAACACTACTGTGAACTCAGTGCAGTTAATACTGGAGATAAAACTGGTTCTGTTTGGAATTGATGTTATCTAATATGTTTCCCTGGGACCTAAGAAAAGTATTAAGGAAAATAAAAATGAGACCAGTGTCTATTACAACTCAACTACAAATGATTTGTTCATAGAATTATGAAAGATGAAACCAGTCTGAAATAAAAACATTTCAGTTCTTATCTGTGGACTGATGTTACCATTGTGAGTAGCTTCTGGAAGATTTTTAACTGCAACATAGCAATTTTATGAAACCAACTGCAGGACAATTTATACATGATATATAGCTCAATTTTTGCAAAACATTTGTCAGATGACATGTCAATCACAGCATGCTAGTCAATGTTCAGAAGGAGGAACTCAATCTTCATATCTCAAAATTACACAAAGAAAGAACAAAGGAAGATGGATGGGGGAAAATAAAAGGATAGGAATGAAATTTCACAATGAATTATTTTTCTTTGCTTCATTCTGTGTCTCCTTTGTTTCTTCTTTTTTCATGTAACTTACTTTGTCCCTTGATTTTTCCTTCATCTTGCTGTTGTATTTTTTATTAATAGCATACTATTATTGTGCCTGAATCTTTCCAAGTTCTTTCTAGAGGCTGTTTCTCATAGCAAGAAAAAAGATAAAAGCTAGCTATGTTGCACATTTCTTCTCTGATTTCTTTCATGTTTGGACTTCCTTTCAAAAATATTAATAATTATAATGCTCTACTACCATCTCTATCTTGTCTATTCTTTGTCTAATTGTCATCTTTTTTATCTGACTTCAGACATCCAGAAGTCTAAACTGATGTCTTGGCTTTTTAAAGCCTATATTTAATTCCCTGTCCATGAATCACTTTTAAATTAAAACATTGAGTTTTATAATACTTTCAACTGCAAAATTTTTAAAGACTTGAAGACTGGGTGACAAAACATGACCCCATGGAGCACAGGTCTGCATGTTAAACAGAATTATTTGGAAATGTTGCATAGTACCAAATAATTATCACAAAAACTGTTGGTAATACTGAGAATAGTTAGGAGAAAATGAGTCTGAAATATCTGTGTCAGTAAGTTAGATATGAAACCACAGACACAAAAAGGGTTTGCAATGAAGTAGTAAATTTTAGGAAATCTCTATACCCAGTAGTTGTGACCAAAGCTTGATAAAGTGACTAGTGTAGTTTTTTACAAGTGAACAAAACTCAGTGACAGTGAAGGTAATGCACTTTGACATAATAGATTAATTTCTTATTAATATATATCTTAATGATGCATGTGATCTTGCAGAATATCCAAAGTGCTAAATTCAGAAGTCTTGGACTCCCAAGGCATCCCAGGGCAGCAGGCCCTGGCTATCTTCCAGTCACCTGGGACTCACTCCCACATTGGACTCCCAGTTTTGTCCTCTGCCCAATTTCTGTTGAGATTCTCAGTATAGACAGTCAAGTTTTAAGGCACAGTTCTGCTTTAGTATCACCTCTCAATAGTTAATCATCTTATGATTTGAAAAGGCAAAATTCTTTTAAACACATGTAGAGTACAGATTTTGAGAATATGTTCTGATGCTGGTTGCATATGCATTTCTATCAGTTCATTTGATATGAGGGACTCTCAGTTTCCTTGCAATCTTTTACCTGCATTGGTGCAATAGCAAAATGCTATGCACTAGGATGACCTGTCCATATAGACCAAGGTACTGTCATAGAAAGTTTGTCACCTGGTATCAAGTACAAATGAGCTTTTAATTATCCAAATATAAAGTAATCTATTCTTTCTTGATTGCCTAGGCCTAGATTCACAGATCTGTTTGCTTCAGGAGGTACATTTGTTTTTCTCTTTTGTGTTTTTATTTCCCAATTTCTGTTCTGCATCTCTGTCACTCCCACCTATGTTATCAGAAAGCATTTCTGATATTTTTTAGATGTCATCACTAAATATGTCAGATTCAGCACTTCCTTTATCATTCCTGATGTCTCTTTTAATTTTTTTTCATATAAAGTTCAGTATTCCCTGAAATATTTTCTCATATGTATTAATTTATTGTTGATGGTTTCCTTTTCTATCTATTGTAAATGCTTCAGAGTGAGTACATGTAGCTACTTCAGATCATCACAAGGTACATAACTAAGAATTTCTAATATAGAATTATGTACCAGTTTTGAGTTTTACTGTATTACTACCAGATGCAGCCATGATCATTTTGCCATTTCTTTTAAGTCAGAATTTTGTAACTTTGTAACACCCACTACTGCATCATATCAGTTGTTTTAACGACGCATGGAGGTTGCTATTGCAGAACTCTGTTGTGAATGCTCTTTCCCAGCACTTGTTTTTCTTTTTTTTTTTTTTTTTGTCTGTTGTGTGCCAGCTTCTGAGATCCCAAACCCACTCACTTACTGTAGCCTACTGCAACAGATGCCTCTAGTATTTACAAGCTCTGAAAGCTCTATGGCAGTAACCAAAACACTTAGTCATTGCTGCTGCTTTGCTTCCTTCACCCTAGGCTCTGCTATAGTCCCTCTTATTGCAGCTTCCTTTCTCCTGCTAGCATTTCATGTTCTCCACTGACAGTGCCTCCATGCATTTGCACTATTGTCCTCAGTTAAAAATAGCAAACCCCCATCCTGCTTCTATTCAAGTCTGGATGTTTTTATTGTTCCTTCACCAACATATATTAAATGAGCTGCTTGGTGTTGGCTGAGGTCTCTGTTAATGACAGCTGGAGAAAAACATGGGTATTTTTTTGCAGCAGGTGACAAATAACCAGTTTCCTAGAAATCTCCTTAAAAACTCTGGTAACTCAATGTAAGATTCACAGTCCCTGCATAGGTTAACAAAACTGATCCATAAAACTAAAGTCTCGGTTCTCTGTATAATAAATGGAGGTAGATTCCTCCTAATTGAGATGCTCTGAGGTGCCCTTTGGAGATGCTTACTTTTATTCTTTGGATATATAATGAGCCTAGGCAATTAACTGTCTCCCAAATTAGGTGTCTAATGTAGACACTGTGAAAAGAATCCTCTTCCCCTTGTTACAGCAGAACATTATACATTGCAATCTGTAGGTCTATTGAAAATCTTTGGGAGAGACCCCAGCTGGAAAGAAAAATAAAATTTTTAAACAGGTCCAATTTTATATTCTCATAATTTTTTTCTTTTTAAAAAATACATCAGTCAGTGAATTTCCAGCTAATTTGGAATTCTGAATAGTTGACTACCTATGAATCACTATTATATACATATTCTATAAGATACCTTTTATGTCTCTACAGAAATTCCTCTTTTTGAAGGTCATCTTTTCTTCTCTAATGTTCTAAATTATTCCTATTTCCATTTAAAAGGGTCCTTATATTTGCATCTGGGGGCTAAATTATGTCTAACATGCTTATTCTATCTCGACCTAGATTTAAACAAAAAAAAAAAAAAAACAACGACCGAATCTTTTTCCATTAACAATGCCAATTATGGAACAATCCTGTTATAATGCAATATGAGACACTATAGCTTTTTCTGTGTGATCCTGTAATTCGTACATCTTCCAAGTTAAATGCATGGAAAAGGCACAGACTGCTACAATTCAGGAGTTTTGCCAGGCTGCCATGTGGAGGATACTGTAGGTCAATGATCCACTGGTGCAAAGGGCAGTCATTTAATACACTCACTGCTTCTGCCATCATCTAACCACACATCTTACGTGCATAATAAACACAGCTTCTGTCTGGGCCATATCACCATATCTAAAAGGCAGTAAATAGTTTTCTTCTAGCTTTTTGTTTAAAATCATAAATGAGAAGGAATGACAGATATTTTGGAAATGAGAAATAAATACTAAAAAATAGGCAAATAAGACATCTGAATTAACGTAATTTTCACTCCATAAAAAAAATTCTATATTGATTAATAGCAAATGCTAAAGAGCTCCAAAAAATCAAAATTGACCTGTAAATATATTTTGTTCTTGAGATGTATATATACACTGTTAAAACCTTGCAATATTATATTGCCATAGCCAGCTTTCCACACAGTCAGTATTTAAGTCCTATAAGACACCTGCTTTGTTAATTAATTAATAATCTTAAAAATTTGTTTTGGCCTTTTAAGCTACTCCTTAAACTGAGAAGAAGAATATGGGATTCTATTGTTTTGGTTTTACATAATGTTTTGCCTGTCATAGTAAGTTAATTTAATCTGCATTATTAGTAACTGTCAAAAGCATACTCTGAACAGAAGGCAAATACAGCAGGTGGTATAAAAAAAGAGATGGCTGAAAGCAGAAAAGCAAAACAAATGATTGCTAGAAACTGCTAATCTAGTTATGAATAAATTTAAGACAAATTAAAATGCATGCAAAGCTTTCATTGAAGGTGAATACTTGACAGAAAAGGAGATAAACTCACCAGTTCTTGCTATAAGACCATTTGTCAGAAAGCTCAAGTGCTAAAAACCCTTGAATATTCTAATTGCTTTAATGCAACTTGTATAAACTTAACCTGTCAGATTTTTGAACTTCCTAGGTGATGGCTCATCAGACAACAAACTTACAGAACAAAGAACTGTTTCTTTGTTTACTAACACATAAAATAGGTGATCCTTTCAATTTAATATACTTTTCAGGGGTCAATTTTATTTTTTGTTTGCATATACTTAGCATTTACATCATATTTCTTGTGACAACTAAAGGTAATAGAGAAAACACTATCAAAAGATATACAAAGAGTGAAAAAAAATCATGCTCTCTGACTATTTTATATTCTGTAATAATCTGTTTTTCAGTGACATATCAAAAAGGGGGTATGCAGACAGTTAGAACTTTGCCAAAGGAGCAAAGTCTGTCAGTTTCTTTTTTTTTTTCCTTCCATTTTGGATGATGTGTGCAGATTGAGAGAAGGGTGCCAAGCCATTCTGCAGCTTCCTAGAGCCTGGAGGGCAGTGCGCCTGGAGTCTGGTGCAGAATTTCACTTCTCCCAAATCTCACTTATGCCTCATGCTGGATATTCCATTTTTGCTGCTCAACAGAAACAACTTCAAAATAATTGGCTATAGAGGTGGTTGAAGGCAGCTTGACCTTAAGCCATTACGTGGCTGCTGCTAAGCAGTTCTTAAAATTCCTCTAATCCCAGTGGAACAATTATCTCACTCTCTGTAAAACTCTGAAATTACTTGGCCCAGCTTTGTTAAAAATCAAACAACAACAACAACAACAAAAATATTCTTGGTTTGAAATTCTAAAGCATGTTAACAGAAGCCGAAGAAAGAAGAATTTCTTTGTTCTTGAGTTTTCTCAGATGTGATCTTATCTGCCTAGCAGGCAAATAAATGTATCTTCAAAGCTCAGTGATGCTTCTACTGTCTACAGCATGATTTCTCTGTCCTACCCCCATGATATGTATCCTCCTGGGACAAATATCCTGTATGCTCACTTATTTCTTTATTGAATTCTTCATAATTGCAACACATGAAAATGAGAAAGAAAAAGGGATTTAGACAAGCACACAGGTTCCACACAGATAAAATACCTCTTGAGAGAAAACTCTACCTTCAGAGAGTTATAGCACCTTACAGACAAGCCCCATGTTTAATCTTTCACCTCAGTGGTGAACCAAGGGGGTCAAGTGACCCTTGGTAGTGCAGGGCAGTCAGGCTCACTTCAGCAAGGCTGCAGCTGCAGACACCAGCTGCACTGAGGCTGTAACACCACTTACCCAACCTGCAGCTGGAGCCAGTGGGAGCCAGGGCAGCCATTAGCGGCATAGCGGAGGTAATGCCAGGATCTTTTAGAGCTGCTAAACTTCTAAGGAATGGAATTACAGGAGAGCTCCACAGGAACCCTGCAACACGCAGGGAAGCTAGTGTTCAGATGCAGAAGCGTAATTAAGGCAACTGGGGCACAATATTTCATGTTGTTTAGAACAAATTCCTTGATAAAGTCAGTCTTATGCTTTGCATAGAAGTTGCTCTTCCTTTTTGACAGTTGTATAGGACAGATGGTCTCGGAGCTCTTTCACCACTATGCAGAACTCTGTAGAGAGGTCTCTATTTTTTCCCCCAGTTTTGATGTCTAAATTAGGTACATTTTTTAATTTCCACAGTTACAATTATTAATTACACTTAAGTAAGTTAAGTCACTTTATTTGAGAACTGAAAATGAAAAGCTTTCATCCTGCTAGACTTCTGAAATCAACTTAGAGCTTACCTTTAAGATTTTTAATTAAATTGAAGAGACTGTTATCTTCCTGCTCTTTTAACAAATTTTCTTTTTTTTTTTTTTTTTTTTTGTTTTAATGAGAACTGTATGGGTCATTCACTTAAGACTTGGACTCGATGATCCTTGTGGGCCCTTTTCAGCTCAGAATATTCAGTGAAATCTGTGAAATATGTCTCCATTCCCAGCTGCATCTGAAGCATGAGTAGGAATATCCTACTCTTTTTAATATGTTTCTCCATCTTTTAAAGTCTAATTATTTTGATTCGGTCTAACTGGAAAAAAAAATAAAGACTCATTCTATGACCTTCCTAGCACTCTCAGTTCTGTTATGGCTGTTATGCCTTGCAGCATAAATTTTATGAGATAGTATAAATCTCTTGTATTACAGAAAAACAAAAAGGAACACTTCTTTCCTGCAATTTAAAGCTAGAAAACTTGAAAGAAGAATAAAGCAAAATAAACTGCTCTTTTTTCTTTTGTTTTCATTAATAAAAAATTACTTCTGTTTATTGACCTAGATATGTATGTATTCCCCTATGCAGTCTGCTACTAAATTCTAAGACTCGTAATCATAAGTGGACACTAAAGGGAAAAAAAAAAGGACTTGATTTTTTAGCAGAATTAGCAGTTTTATGACTATTAGCTTCTGCCTTACCAAAATATACCCCCGATAAAACAGAATCTAACCTTACAGTTTAAAGTGTAAATTCTCCTTGTTGCCATAGAGAATAGCTTCTATGCAAACAGGTCTGATAATAATTACACATGATCATGTGGAATAGAATGGGAAGGATTTATCTTTCTTTAAAGCAGTAGGTATGTCTCCTTCCTGTCTTAATGTCAAACCTAGATGGAGATAGTGATCAAACATGGTGTGACAATTTCTGCAATGTCTCCCTGTGGGAGCTATTAAAATTCAACTTACGCACAAAAAAACTCTTGAGTGTCTAGCCTGGTAAGAAATGCATGCTATCATCTAGGAGATGAGGTATTGTATCTTGCCAAAAACTAGAAAACATATTTCATAGACAGTTTTGCGAATTCTTCCTCACTGAAATATTTTCTTTTTGTCAACAGCTTTCTCTTAGCTAGTTGAAAGTGATGGGCAAATCAGCTCTCCAGGGTCTCAGCCTGGAGCTTCTTCTTTGTTCCAGCATCATATAGGCATGTTCACTTCTAAAACCATCAAGGCCCATTCGCTTACAGAAAGCAGAAGACAAAGTTAAATGCTGAGAGAGTACTAAAAGAAGAAATATGATATTGCACAGGACTGAGTCCCATGACCAATTTGCTAGATCAATAAAAATTATTGCAACTCATATTCAAGGCTTGCAGTAGTCAGTTGGAGTCTTTATTACAGGTTTCAGGTACAATTGTCATGAAGAATACTCACTTATTACATGGGCTCATGCTTTGAGTCCATGTAATAAGTGAGTATTCTTCATGAAATTTTTTTATAAACAATAGTTATTAGGAGTTTACTTATGAAAGGTCTTTTCCTAATTCTTAGCAATGAGGGAAGAGCCACATTGTATTCTACAAGGAACATTACATTAGAATACCATTGTATTCTAATACAATACATTAAAGCCATCAAGGGTTACTTGCATCAAACAATAAGAGTAGCTAAACAGAAAACATGCATAAACACAGCAGGTTTATGCATGATATTATGCACTGTCCCAGGCTGAGTGATAACTCAGCTCCTTATGGCTGGAGCACAGGTACTCTCTACAATCAGAGGAAGAGGGTTCAGGAAGAAGGAGAATAATTAAACTAGTGAATGTCTGGCTGCATGGCTGGTGCCATACTCAATGGTTTTGGCTTTGATGATCATGGATTAACCTTTGAGAAGTCAGATTTTTTGGGAGCTGATGGAATTCACACGACAAGGTGGAGCAGGAGGTCTTTTACAACAAACTGGACAGACTTATAAGGAGAACTTCAACATAAATTTAATGTGGAAAGTGATGGAACTTTTAGTAAAAGAAAATCCAGGAGCTGCTGATATATTGGGAAGTAACAGAGAAACAACCATGAAATGTCTCAAAGGAATTTTGACTTGTTCCTCTAAAACTGTGACATGGTACTGGAGTCTGTACCAGTACATGTAGTGCAGATTACAAAGAGGAGGAGTTGGTACCACCATACTTGCAAGCTTTTTTACTGCTGTGGGACTTCATTCACCCTAGCCTCTTCTTGAAAAGCAGAGAAATCTTTAAGTAGTCCAGGAATCTCCTGGACTCTGTCTGGGATAAGGACTTAATCTGAGAGACAGAAAGCCTGACCAGAGGACAAACATTGCTGGACCTCCTGCTTATCAACACAGTTGAAATAATTAGAGGGGTCAGGATTGGTGGTTGCCTGAGCTGCAGCTCTCATGACCTAATGGGATTTGTGATCTCACAGGATATAGGCCAGGCAATGAGTAAAGTCAAGACCTTGAATTTTAGCAGTGAACTTTCAGTTACTTAAGGAATTAGTGGATAAGACTCCCTGGGAAACTCAGGGATAAAGGATCAGAACAGAGTTGGCACTTCTTTAAGGACTTGTTTCTAAAAGCACTTTTTTCTAAGACCAGCACGTGGAAGTAAGGACCTCCTGGCCAAATTAAGTGAAGAAAGAAATTTAGAGGCAGTGGAACCATGGGCATGTATCCTAAGAGGAACAGAGGGATGTTGCCTGGAAACTAGCTGTGTCCTGGATGAGATGAGGTGATTCTGCCCCTCTGCCTGTTCTTGTGAGACTTCACTTTGAGTACTGCATCCAGTTCTGGGGTTCTTAGCACAGGAAAGACAGAGTTCTCTTGGATTGAGTCCAGAGCCAGGCCTTAAAGAAAACCAAAGGGCTGAAACATCTCTGTTGTCAAGAATGGTTGAGACAGCTGGGGCTATTCAGCCTGGAGAAGAGAAGGCAGAGATTACTGAAGCCTTCCAGTGCATGAAGGGAGTTTATAAGAAAGATGGAGAAAAGCTTTTTAAAGGGCCTGAAGTAACATATCAAGGAACAGCAGTTTTAAACTGCAAGAGGGTAGATTTTGATCAGATATATGGAAGAGATTCTTTACTGTGAGGGTGGTAAGGCACTGGGACATGTTGCCTAGAGAAGTTGTGCATACCTAATCCCCAGAAGTATTCAACACCAGGTTGGATGAAGCTTTGAGCAACCTGGTCTAGTGGAAGGTGAACTTGTCCATGGGAAGAGTTTGGACTAGATGGCATTTAAGGTTCCTACCAATTTAAATCACTCTATCATTCTATGACCTGCTGTAATCCATTATGTTGAAGATGAATGTGCTGGTGGTATTTACATATTTTATCATTGTATTGGAACATGAAACATTTTCAAAGCTGCATCATTTAAATGTATGCATTTTATTTTTTAATTTAATATGATTAAGGAAAGTAAATACTAAGAATCATGGCATCAGCATGATTCACTGAAATGACAGCTGAGTATGAACAGCATGGCACTTTGTAGTGAGAAATAGTTTTAAGACCGTCACAGATTTGCTAGGAGATAAATAAAGCTATTCATTTTGAATGTTTACTTGTTAGCTTAGAGGAATACATACATAAACATTAAAATGCAAAACTGTACTTGAAACTTTGATCCAGAACATGGCACGCTACTGCAGTGAAATGAGTCCTCCTCAGCATCACATTCAACAGTAAGTGTTCTTCTTGAAGATTATTCCTTAATTAGCAGGCTTTTCTGTGTGAAGGATACTAGTGGAACTCCCAGTTATTGCAAAAGTCTTGGAATTACTGTTTTATACTCCTGACAAGTTTATAAAAACTGAAGGCTTCTGGTATTTTGCTGGTCCTTTCAAAACCAAAGACAACATAGATTTATATATATAAAATATATTGACCACTATAAAGGAATTATTTGTCATTGGCATTCTCTACTAATTGTGGCTGGTTTAGAGAAACAATTTAAAGTATCTCCATTAAAAATACTCTCTGAAGTTATTTGCCATAATCTTTCCATTTTTCTCTAACTCTTTTTAAAACTGGAAAATGATGAAAGGTTTTTAAGTTTTAGAATGCTTTTAAATTTTTTAAAATTATTTAAATTGTATATTTGGTATAACAATTATTTCTGTCTTCAAATTTTATTACCTCTAAGTCATATGAGCAAAAAACTTGCAAACCCATCATTCACACTATTTATATGTGAAGATGTATGAATAAATAATTTTACATCCCACTGTACAAGACATGTTTTTGGTCTTCTCTTTGTTAGGCCACACATGACTTTTTCAACAGATTAGCTTCTCTCATCTTTCTTCCTGTTAGTGAAACTAGGCATTTACTCAAATCACACCTGCAGGACTAATAAGAACTTTCTGTATTTTAGCAAGAATTCTCAAACCATTCAAGGACTGAGAAGTCTGTTTTGCATAAATGCATATAATCAATTTATCATTAACATATGCTAAGAGACTCTGACTTTTAGAAGCAATCATAATGCTACTGTAGCTCAATGCCTAAAACATTTACAAACAAGTGAGTTTATGTATAATAAAATTTCATTTACCAAACATGTTTTTCCAGAAATCCTAGGTCAATTAACTCATAAAAAACCAACATATCTTAAGACTACTAATAGCAAGAAAATTTTTATTAGACATAGATTATTTTTATTCTGATTTAAAAATGGAGGTAATTTAGGATTTATTAAAGTTAATTGCATCCCTGAGTATAAATGTGCTATCTCCAGACCCTAATAATACTCATGGGAGGCTAGGTGGCATACTGTGGGTTTAACAACAGTCCTGAAAACGAAATTTCAAGTATCATATTTAGACCTATTTTTACAAACTTTTGTAATTCATTCATCATGCTTTTTAATTACAGCTTAGCTATCAAAAAACCTCATTTATCTAAAGGAATGATTTGCCATAAATATTAGCCAACATAAATCAGACTGTGCATCCAGGTGCTTTGGAACAAATGTTGCATGTGTAAAATGTGCATCGTGATCAGGGTTCTCTAAAGTGCTCTAAATATTGCTGTAGCCATTTCTCCAGCAATACCACAATTGATATCAAAAGAGGCATCTAGCTTAATTTAATTTCTGTTAATTTGTCTGTAGCTTGAGATGATTCTAGAACATGACAAATTTGCAGGTTCTGGATAGCTTCTGACTCAAATATCACAAGGATGATATATGTCTAGGGATACTCCAATTTTAATTGAAATTGAACTTATTTTGGGAAAAATCTCATGATAATTTCTTAATGTCAGTTCTATATATTCAAGTAATAGTTATATCTATTTGGCATTTCTAATATAAAATAGCTTTTTGTACCTTTTAACTAGCCACAAATATTTTACTCACCTCAAAAAAATGCTACTTCTTTCTCACTGCTGTAAGTCAAACTTGGATGAGATTTTAAAGTTTTTTTTGTGTCTTGCATCAAAGAACTTTTTGGAAATTTTGAATGAATTAAAGAACTAAGCTAATATCATTAGATGTTAAGTCCTTTAAAGAGTAGATAAACTAATGTACACATAAGGTGACTTTCCTAAAATCTATTCAGGAGATCACTAACAAAACAGAGAATAAAATCAATAGCTTTTTATTTTATATTGTATAACTTAATCATAGATTATCCTTACAAACAGCTTTAGCTAGATAACTTTTAATAAAACAAATTACTTTATTCAGAATATTAATAAGCACTTGGCTCTGAAAACTTGTTAGGGATTTGAAGCTGTTGGTTCATTTTCTTGTCTCATCATTTGCCTTTAACCACCTTTACTTTAAATTGCAAGGGCCATTAATTTTCATCACACAATTTGATTATTTCCTAGCTCATGATTAAATTAATAAAATTTCCCAACATTTTGAGAGAGGAACACTTTAGTGGCAAGTACAATACATCATTCACTAGGAGTTTTAGCTGCGTGAAAAATTAACTGCATTATTATTCTATACCAATTTCTGGGAAGGAATCAACACAAAGGTAAGGCATTTTTGCATTTAAAAAAACTAAAAAGAAGACCATCCTTTCTGTATACAAGTCAGAAGAACCCCAAATGGAAATCCAATCTTTATAACATATTTACTATTTGAATAAGCAACAATAAAGCTGTGGAAAAAAAAAAGTTTTATACACACAGCTTTAAAGAGGATATAAATGGCCATTGTAAATTGTGACTACTAGAATTAATCTGTAGGTATTTTATTTGCAGATATCAGGCAAAAATGTACTGGATTAGAAAATATATGTAATTATGGCTACAATCAATAATCAAATATCGAAAATCTATCACTGGGTGTGGTTTACTAATCAATGGAAAAGGACCAAGGCAGGAAACACAGACCTAAAACACTTACCTCCTTTTTTTTTCAGGTGAATAATGCAAAGTGTTCTCAGTTTAGTTCATCTTCTTTTTCTCTTACTGTCCACTAAAACAGGCCAATAAGCTGCCTTTTTTAGGCATCATCTAGAGAATGCCAAAGTAATAAAGAAGTTTGGGGAGAAGGTCAGGGCATCTACCCATATCTGTGACAGAGACCAGGCTGTTCTTTGCTATAATCCTAACTAGAGCATTTATGGCTTTTTATGATGGGACAGGTATGAATGAGGGACATATGATAGAATTTCCTCAGTCTTTGCTTCTATTTGGTGCTGACGCAGATTTTGAAAGTAATGGAAAAAGTAAGACTATAGATCAGTGATCATTTACTATTGTTCAGGCTTTCCAACACTGATCATTATTAAGACACAAGAAAATAGATTTTGAGGGGTATCATTTTCACAGAAGATTATTCCCGAAGTCTAAGGGAAGAAACCCCAAACTCAAACCCAACTGATCGACGAAATCCCAAAACCAACCAACCGACCGAACCCCCAAAACACCACAACTTCCGTTCCCTGCCCCCGTTCAAAACCCCAAACAAAATTTAAAAAATAAACACAAAAATCCCACCCTAAAAGAAAAAAACCCTCTGAACTTAATTGTTTACTGATGATTTGAAAAATGAGGTTTTCATTATAAATTTTCAATATTTATTTCTTGTCCCACTACGTAAAGCAAAGTTCTGTTGTAGTATGTTTTGTTTAAATTCATGTTTGCCCCATTAATCCCCTCCTCTCCCGAGCTGCCAATCTTCCCAAGGCCTTCCCTAACTCCCTCCATTCCAAGTTGTCAGTCCTTCCCTTCCCCATCCCTGTCCCCAGAATGTTCCTTGTCAATCCTCCCTATCCCTACCCCTTTTTCCAGAGAGTTCTATGTCTGTCTTGTTGCAGGACACCCCATTCGTTACTTTGTATTTTCCCCTTCCCTGTTTTCCCTGATAGGTTTGTAAACTATTTGCCCCACCTTAGACTCCTCCCTTACCATATCCTCATTGGTTCACTTTCCTAGACCACTCCTAAGTTACTGTATAAAATTTATGTTCACCTCCTGAGTCTTGTCTTGTAGTCCAGGAATAAATCCACCTTGTTCCAGCCCAAGACCCGTGGCATCGTTATCTGTCCCTGCGCCGGACCTGCCGATGACTGGGAGCAGCAGAGCTCACAGGGGGACGGTCGCACTCCTGGCACCGCCGCTCAGCATGCCCCGCTCGGCGTGCTGCTACAAAGTTCCTTTATTCAGATGACATACAGTGGTCACTGGTTCCACAAGATTGATATCTATAAAATGAAAAGATGTTTGCTAGTCCCTGTTTTAAATTTGTAGAAAATCAATTGCAATTTCTATTCTTTCTTTAATTTGAAACAACTAAAATGAGAAAAAGTAAATATAGAGATCAGTCTTTATATTTTGTCTTCCTATATCATGTTACTTTTCACACTGATTTCCTCTGCTTTCAGGGTGTGTTTATGAAAGCATATTTTCAAATTGCTGATGTCTATCATCTGTAAGAAAGACACAAGGTGTGTCTCACCTTTTCAGCTCTTTCTTAATCTTCTACTGTGCTGGAATTTGTTTTTATTTCAAGACAAAATGAAGAACTGGTATTTTTCCGCACATCGAAAGAAAACTCTGTATTTTCATTAAAGGGTAGATATGATTTAAATAAAACAATCTATTTGTACTGTAGAAATATTCAATATAATATAGATAACCAAATATATTAATACAACTGATGCTGGTAAAATTCAAAACCCAAGCAAACAAGGTTAAACTGATACTCATCTAATGTGAAAATACTGGATTTATTTTTAGAGGAATATCTCAAAAATTATTTTTTGGAGACTGAAATCTCCTCTTGAAACAAAGATATCCATACAACTGTTTTTTTTATTAAATGTAGCATATTTTCAACCATGTCTAGAAAGTACTTCTCCTTGCTGTTCTAGTGGATATATCCTTCCCATGATTCTTGCTTTTCAGACTCCAGGCAAGAACCTGGGAGTGCTGTTCCAGCTCCCTATAAGACCAGATTCCATGCCTAGAAAATATGATCTTAATTCTTTTTAAAGACATATTATTCAGTCTAGAAATCTGAGACTTTTTAAAATGCATATTTCTTTTTTCACAGCCTACTAGAAGCCTGTTGGTGGAAGAAAATGATGACAAAGACGTTTTATGCAGACACGTGTATATTCATTGTAAGAAAAGATCATGCACAAAAAAAAAAAAAAAAAAAAAAAGAAAAAAACACCAAAAAGAAAAGCACAAACCAAACAAAACCCAAAAAAACCCCAGGCATTGCTTAGATTAAAGAATATCTCTATAGGTAAAATCTAGTTGCATGGAGTATATAATGTACCAGGACTTAATTGTATTCTTTCAGCCTTCAGAATAGCAATAGAATTTGTTTTATAAGGGAACAACGATTATATTTATATCCCAACCCATATCACTTTTTAAAACTCTCTTTTAAAACCAGTATCACTTTTTAAAACCCTTAAACCTTTCAGATAAAAGTGGCATAAGCAGTCCCACTTCTTTTCTGCTAAACTGGGATACACCTTTGAGAATTTGTTCCTCTCTAGGACAAAGCAATTATTTCTTGCTGACATCAATTCCTAACAAGGCCTTGCCTTCCTGTCCTCAGCTGTATGCAACAGGGCTGTGCTTATGCTAATTTGATGTTGTGGGATCATAACCCCCTACTGATGGAATGAATTTTAAAACGTTAACAAAATTACTTGTAGGCATTGCAGAAAACGTAAAATAAAAGGTCGTTGTTTTCCAAATATGCCATTCTTGATGGTATGCTGTGGAATTCTTGGTGTGTGCATTCATCTGTTAGCAACTTACTTTCAAGATAATTATGCAATTTAATAAAAGAAACTCTGCAGGAATATAAAAATTACCCTTCCTCCTATTATATGGAAACAGTTAGAAGGTGCTTTTATTTTCTTAACCGAGATTTACTGAGCTTTTCCTATTTAAACTTTGCAAAGCTTGTGTTCAACCCTAAGGGGACTTACAGCGAGCTTAATGCTCACATTGTAAGAAAATGAAGATACTGCAGGGACAAGATAATAAAATAAAGCAAATCTTTCCACTACTCCCAATACTTTGTTCCCCATAAGTCACTGATACACATCCAAATCAGATTATAACACTACGGACTTTTCACAATTACAAACATCACACTTGTCTTGATTTAAATTGAAATAATGTACTAAACCATTGTAATTATTTCCCCCCCTGTGCCCTTACAATGAAATATATATGGTTTTATAAAAGAGTAAAATACTGTCTGCTCTAAATGGAAGGATGGTCAACTCAAGCTCCATCTCATCCAGAAATGGGTTATCTTTATGTAAAAAGAGGCAATGAAAAGCATATGAACTTTGATGAAGATATTTTTTCTTCTATTCTTAAAAATTGCATTGTGTCTAAGCGAGCACAGAGAAGTAGTTTTATGTGACAAATGTTTCATTTATGTGACGATGTTTCATTTCCTCTAGCAAACTGTGCATGTGTTTTATTTTCTCACCTATATTGTTACATGCTCTTAGGTAAGAAGTAAAAAGATAAATGGAAGTGCAATCCGAAGGGAATTGTGGGAGAATCAATTTTATTTTGTCTGCAGAATTCTGTTAGCTTCATGTTGTTTATAATTTCCTTGATATTGTTTATTACTTTCATTGTCCTAGCTCTTACCTTCTAAGAGTAATCAAAACCTCTTCATAATGTCTCTAAAAGCTTATTAGAATTATAGATCAACAAAAGGGATTTATATACATGGGGCTTCACAAAGGTAACTTTTCATGATTCTCTATCAAAAATTAAAGTAATTTTGTTATTTAATTATGAAATATGTAACCTCATTTTAGCCTTCTGTAGCATGAAACTGTTGAAAATGACACTTCAATTGCATTTACCCTCAGGTTGATGCACTTGGGAGTCAGGCATGGGCTACTATCAAAGTATGGGCATCTTCCCAGTTTTTTAATATGTAATTACTACAGGTAAGAAGTTTCCTCCAGAGAGGGACCACTTTTATTCCATATTTGACAGGTAGAAATTAGCTGCCTAATGGAATGGAATAGTTCTGCAAATTGAAGGAATTAAGTGAGCTTTTTTAATTTGGGCTCCTTTTAAATTAGATTTTAATTTGAATTCAAATATGAGGTTGGTGTCGCAAGGCAGTTTATTTTGGATGCCTTCCAATAACTTTATAATGCCCACTGCCGATGTATCATGTCTTATCTTAGAGCCAATATTGAAAAACACTCTGACTTTGGTCTACAAACCAAAGAAATAAATGAGCAGGAAAATTCCATTTGTAAAAAAACTCAGAATTGTCATTTAACCACTGTAATGATATCACTCAACTAGCTGCATATGACATCATGGACTAGGTACTAAAGTGACAAAGTCATCATAGATTAAGAAAAAAAATAATAAGCCTGATTCTACCTATTTTTATGGGTTTTCTTTTGGAATAGTCACAGATAACCTGAATGTGTACAATATGATTATCTAAACTGCACAAACAACATTATTCTTAATTTCCTTTGCTTTTGAGACAGATCCCTGACTTGCACATGATGCTGGAAAAGCTCATGACTCTACCGAGATATCACCTCTTTCAAATGAGATGCTGAAGCATAACTGGTATTATTATTTTAATTTCAAAGAATTGGAAAAGAAGCCATCCTTTTCTTTTAAATTATGATTTTTTTTTTCTATTATGTACTCTATTTTTCTTTTCTTTCTGATGATTTTCCCATTTAAGAGAAAGAAAAGAGCTTGAATGTTACCTAAAAAGTTTCCTTATTTCACTTCTTTTGGAGTTTCATTCTCATATCTGCAGGAAGAGCTGACAGGAACAATATTTTAAAGTAGTCAGTTCTGTCATAATCCTCTATTCAGTGCTGACTACAGTGGCATGTCATTTGTGCTTTCCTGTCCTATTATGGCCTATTCCAGGGAGCTTTTCTCCCTCATGAATCTCTTCTGACCTCATCAATATATTTGAAGAAACCTTTCTTACCTGTGAGATATGTAGTTGAAAGGAGATAGTATTACACTCAGCCTGGCAGAAGAAGAACTTCCAGTGACATTTTGTTACACAGACTTTGTGAAGGTGCTCAGCAACATTTCTAACCAATTCATTGGCAATATTTAGGGAATTAAAAGGTCTGGATTGTTCCTTAAATAACTATTTAACTTGGTTAGGAAAAAATTCACTGCTTGCTGTGTGTAAACCAGCAGAAACTGGTAAAGACTGTAAAACACTTGAATTTCTGCTAATGTATTTTCTGATGGTCAGAATCCAGAGGAAAATAATCACCCTGGCATTATTAAAAGCATCTGAACAATGCTGCCTTTGTCTTGTGAGTTTCTAAGTCATGTCATACAGCTGGCTATTTCAAAAAATTCAGGCTTAAAAATATCCTTATGTTTGGTTGCTTTATTTTTATAAGCACTATAGACCAAAGAAATTAAATGAGCAGGACATTTCCATTTACACAAAAACTCAGAATTATTATTTAATCTCTGTAATGACATCAGATACCCAAGTAAACTGTTGGAAGATGCAGATATCACTATCTGTACATTGCTGTTTATAACTATATATTTTTTGACCCAGAGTTCAAAATGGGAAAAGTCAGAAGAGTTTGCAGTCCAAGACTTTAACCATTAAATGAGGCACTTCCTGGACAGTAATATTCCAAGAAATTTCTTTTGTGAAATACTGTGCTGAATAAGCACAAAATGTAGGAATATATTCCCTTATGTTACTCTGGCAATGCAGGAGTCTCCTGAGAGAAGAAAGTGAAAAATAAAAAAGGAAAAGAAAAAAAAAAATAGATCTTGTGAAATACATTCAGACAGACAATCTACTATGAATTTGTATCAAAATTGATAGACTGCATGTCCTTGAGACAGGGAAGAAAAAGTTCTTTTGTTTTCAAAACATAACAAAGCATACAAAAAGGGTTCTTCAGAAACCCTAATGAGAAATAATTAACCAGCTGAAGTGCTGGAAGAAAATGAACTATCCAGCAATTATTTTGCAAAAAGCAAATAAATGTAAACTGGGGCAGTTTCTGATGGCAGAGAAAGGATAAGCACATCCTCTGTGAAAGAAAAAGTACAGCTTCATAATTTAAGCAAGCAGAACTAGAGGAGGAGGGTGTGAAAAAAATCTTTGACTGAAGTAATAAGGCTAAAACACTTGGGGAAAGCAAAGAAAGGAAATAACAAGCCCTAAGGATATTTGCACTTAGTGGAAAAAAAAACAATCATGAATTGAGAAAATGAGGACAGGCAATAGGATATAAGATCTTATTGTTAGTGATTTAAGACTCACTGACATGAGGGAATAGATATGGGAGGGACATTGTCAGGAGAGGGTAGCTTTTTTAAAACTCAACAGAAGTGACAGAAAATACCCTAACTTCTCCAAACAGCTGAGAAAACTCTTAATAAACTCTTATTGGCAATATATAATCTTCTGTGCTAACTGGGGAGAGCCTCAAACAGAGGAAAACAAGTATATCATCTCTCACCCACCCCAGTCATCACCTAGCCCTTCAACTTTCCTCTAGACTGAGAAATATCCAACCGCTCTTAGAAAAGCAAGCTAAGAATAGTGATTTTGCTGGAGGGGAAACGAGAGATTGACTTCAGAGTGATAATGTGTAAAGAGATTTAACCCATTAATCTTAACTTACCTAGCACTTTTTTGAGATTTATTTCCAAGGAATTCAATTTATGCAACCTTACATTATAAAGGAGTTTATAATTTATTTCATGTTAACCTATGTACAAAGGCTATGTTTAAAATAATTGTTTGTTTTTCCAAAAAACTGAAGCTGAAATGACAACTTTTCAATGTGTACTTAGCATTAAAGGTATTTCAATATAGCACTTGGAGTAATCAAAAGGAAAGAAAGCCTTGTTGCTCCAGACCTTCTGCTCCTTCTGCTGGGAAAGCACAGCACAACTTGTCACAGATATTAAGACATCAAAGTGTTCCAGAGTAACTGAAATTCTTGGGGAAAAATGAAGTGTTTTGGATGTGATATCTCTTGTATAATTTTTCTCTCTCAGAAGGACATTGCCAATAAACCACCATAGCAAGACAGAATTGTACAGTCTGAAATAAAGAAATCTTCATCTCCTTTCAATTTCCATATCTATGCTACAGATTTTAAGGTTTACATACCGAGGGGAGAAACACAAAAAGTACCTAACTACATACTATATATCCTGTCTATGCATTGCAGAGTCCTTCAGGTATATTCAAGCTCTGCCAAAAGCAGTGATATCCTCTATGACAAAAATTGTGGTGTCCCACCCTTTTGGGGTAGGGAACACTCAAGATTCATGGATGGACATGGTTGAAAGGAGTGACAAAAGTGAGAGGCTTTTTTTTCCCCCACAAAAGTGTTATTAAAAAATTACACTCCTGACATGGAAATTGGTTAGTCCCTGGCCTACTGGTATAAGCACAGGGCAGTGGATTTTGGATAAAGGTAAACAGGAATTAAGAGAGAGATTAATTCAAGAGAGGGAGACAGAAAGGAAAGAATAAAAAAATCAGTCTGGCTGGGGCTGGGGTATCCAGGGTCCTGGGGCCTAAACTCAGAGCAAGCATGCACTTGCACAGTACTGAGTTATGCTTATTCCCAGAAACTAGAACAAGCACATTTGTCCCAGAAAAATGATGCTCTATCTCTGCAGGGCCTGCTCCTCTGCCACATCCTGTTCTCTCTTACAGTGTGCGATTACCAACAACACTTGGCTGTAATCACCAACAGCCCTTGGCTGACTCCATGGTTTCCCAGCTATCAGTGGGCAACCAGTAACATGGGGTTTAATTTCAGCCATTTGGGCAGTGCCTAGGAAAGTGTGGGCTGCTTTCTTTTAGCACTTTTCCCTCAATTCTCTTGCAGAAATTTCAATTTTAAAAGAAAACACAGGAAACGGATATGAATTCTACGTTAATGGATTGATGGATACAATTTCTTTGGACCCCAAAGGGTTCTGGAAAAGAAGCCCAGCAAGGTTCAATTTCCATTCTTGTTCAGCCCTGTGTAGCTGCTGAGATAGGTCAGCATCTCCCTGTGTCTGGGTTTTTCTGGGACAATGATAAAGGTGAACTAGTGAGAAATACTATTTCTATTTTTTTTTCATTTCTTTATAACTGTCAGATATCTTACAAGATCTGAGTAGTACCACAGCTTTTTGTCTTCAAGTCTCTTCAATTTCCCTTGAATTTTGTTAAATTTTCAAAAGGAGACTTCCTAGAGAAAAACCACTGCAACTTTTAACATGATATCAGAATTAACATGTTTAATTAACATGAAATCAAAATGTAGCTCAAATAATATTATTTCATGAAAGCATACAATATTTTTCTGGTTGGGTTTTTTTCCCTGCTTAAACAGAAAACTAGAGATGATCTAATGATAATTAGATTATATATTATAGCACATAAATATTTAGTTTATGTGCTATATACTAAATAGTTAATATTTCTAAATATATACTTTCTGCTTCTGTCTTTTTAGAAAAAAAATTATTTCTTCACAAGCTTACTGAGTTAATGACAAAAATAAATGTATGAATATATATATTTACAAATATGTCATGGTTTGACACTGGCGCAATGCCAGCGCCCCCATGAAAATGCATCTTCCCCAAATAAATGCTGTGAGATGTTATCAGGAACAGAGCAGAGCAGGCCCAAGCTTAATAACAAAGGGAAAAAAAACAAACTTTATTAAACTACTACTACTACAGAAAACACATAAGCTAAATCCAGGATGAAGACCTTTTAAAACACCCCTCCTCCTCCCAGGTCCTAAAACACCCACCATGAAACATTACCCGGGATTCCTGATCAAATTACCCCCCTTCAGATAACCAACACTCAAGCTATCAAGGGAGAGAGAAGTCTCTCTTGCACCACAGACCCCCCAGGAAACACAGTTGCCACCTTCTGTGTTTCCTTGTCACACATGGCAACCGCCCGGAGAAAATCTGCCAGTGTGACACTCTCCATTCCATGTCACAGTGCTCTCACCACCGTGCATGGACAGACTGCTCATAGGGCTCCTTTAAGGATGCTTTGCCACGGACCCAAAGATACAACAGTTCAGCTTCTCATCTTGGGACTACAGTCCCCCCCATTTTCCCCTGGGGCCAAGGGTCCAAGAACAGAAATCATCTTCTTTCCCAAAGACAGAGGGCATCACCATTCCCTCCTCAGCTTTCTTCTGTTCTTGCCATTCCTGTGCTTTTAGAAGCTGAAGCAGGTCTCCTTGGGTCACCACTGCATCCCCCTAAAATGCAGTCTCTATTGCAGGAGATTTTGGTTCAGTCCATGGCTAACAAGAAAAGTCCAGCCAAAAGCTACTTCATCATCTCCTCCCACCTAAATATTTCTTCTTCTAACATCTCAAGTCCCGGACTGTCTCTCTTCCACTACAAATCAAGGAGGAGTAATATTTTACAAAGCCCTCATTTCTTGGAAAAGGTTAAAAGTTCAGACTCCCCGGATGGCTGATATCTCGGTCCAGCGTTCCGTCTCCCACGCTGGACACCATCCCCCCCCCTCCCCGCTTTCTCCTTCTCCTCTGCCGACAAATCTCCAGGTGCCGTCAGGCTCTCTGTCTCTTTCCCTCTGCCGGGGGGGACAAAGGCATCTCCACTTCTCTCCACCCTTCCGTCCGCAGGAGCTGGCTCGGTTCCAGACCCTCAGCCCCTCGGCCTACCTGGACAAGGCCGCGTGGCTTCCCCTCCCCCACCCAGCCTGAGGCTGGGCAGGGGAGAGTCTGCACTCTCTGATGACCGGAACCAAAGAGACAGTTCCCCTGGGAGTTCTTGCTTTTAACCCCCTGTGTTCTCAGAGGCGTGTCCATACTTTCAGTGGTCACTCCAGGTGCCAATATCCAAACCTGACCACTGATTGGTTTGACCCAACTTCCTGAAAAAAAATCACTTCCATGTCAAACCACAACAAAATACTTTATAAATTCATAAAGGCAATCTTTAAAAATTGCAATATTGTGTTTCTCATATGGTTTTCTTTTGGCACATTTTAACATATCCATTTATTTTATCTTTTTTATTTGGAGACGGTAAAGAGAAATTTGCCTTCTTAGACATTCTTGACTAGAAACAGTATTTCTACTGTAATGAAAATGAAAAAGGAAAGAATAATTTTCTTGGAAATAGACAAGCAGTTTTTGGGAAGCTGTTTTATCTTTGGGATTTTTGCTAATTAGGGAAAATGTTCATTTTCTCAAACCATATTGGGCAACAACACCTTTTTCACACTAGCTGATGGTTCTCTTATAGTACTAGAATAATTAATAATAAAGGCTTTCATATAGTATTTCTGAAGTTATTTTGATGCTACAATATTTTGTTAAAATATGACAAGATGACTGTAAACCTAAGGAAAAGAAATTTACATATATCTGAAAATGAAAAGTACTAAAAGGCATGGTAAAGATAAGGTTCTGTGGAGCATTCCCAGGTGATAACTGCTGTTCATAATTTTCTGTCAAGCAAGAGCATTGTAACCTGTACAGGTAAGTAGCTACTAAAAAGAATTGAATTTTTTACCTTCTGTTTTTCTTTTGAATCATATAAGAACTTTGACTCTGTGCTATAAGCAAACTAAGCAAAGATTTCTAATAAATATCATAGAAAGGCTGATCACTGGGGTTCCCAGTACAAAGCAGATATGGAAAGATCAGAGTGTTTGAATACTGTTCCCGTGAAGAAAGGTTGAGTGAGCTGGGGTTGTTCTCTCTGGAGAAGAGAAGGCTCCAGAGACAGCTTAGTGCAGTATTCCAATCTATTAAAGGACATCTGCAACACAGATGGAGAGAGGCTTTTTATCAGTGCCTGTAGCAACAGGTCAATGTGCAGTAATTTTAAATGTAAAGATTTAGGTGGCGAGCAGCTGCCCAGAGAATTTGTGGATGCCTCATCCCTGAAATTGTTCAAGGCCTGTCTCGATGTGGCTTTGATCAACCTGGTTTAGTGGAAGGTCTTTGATGGTGCCTCCTAATTGAAACTATTTTGATTCTATGTTCAGTTTTACCCCACCAAGAAAATTTGTTTTACCAGATGTGCTTAGTATCAATCTGATCCAGCAGCCAGCTGCAGCACAATTTAGATGCCTAAAACATTGTAGAAAAGGGTTGTGCCTAAAGTCCCATATTTTAAGTTCTGAAATAATGCATGACAAATTTTAAATGTTATTTTTGTAACATCCATTGAATATTACTATTATCTGGTACTAATTTTGGCATGTTATTATTATCTGATACTAATAACACTAGATTCCCAAAACCTCAAACATTTTGGATCAATTGTATCTCAATGATATTTTGTATTGTGTCATACAAGTTCAGATTTTTCCCAGAGGGCTTAAAAAAAATGACTACATGCTGTTTCATCCCATTCTCTCTATAGTTACATTTAGAAATAGTTGCTTTGCCTTCTCTCCTTTTTATCTATGCATTAATGAATTATATACTACTCTTCCCTTGGAGCCCTGCTAGATGCAAAACAATGTTGAGTTCTAATGTCTTTGAAACAGTCAGGCTTCAGCATTTTCACAATGTGAAATCATGGAGGTGCTCATCCCATTGAACACTCATACCCTGCAGGTTGTGGACTCTAAGTGATGGTCACTGGAGAGGTACTCCATTGCTAGAATTTGTGAGGTGTCATCACCAATTTGCCTTAAGGAGAAATTACATCTTTTTTTTCCAGGCTGTACCAGAGCACTATCAAGTAATGAGATATACATGTTAAAAAAAAAAAAAAAAAAAAAAAAAAAAACACAAACCATAATCCTTTACTGGATGGTAAAAATGCTTCTAAGTTCTTCTGAAGGAGGTAAGTTTCTTGTCTGTGCCACTACTAGTATGAGGAATACTAAGCTGTATAATGTGAGAAAGACAAAGGACAGCAAAGGTTATGTCTAAAATCCAACCTTTTATAGACAGTTTGTCTCTGTATTCAAAGTATTTTGGTTCTTTTGAATAATTTCATTACACCTGGTTAAAGAGCTTTAGACATATGACATAAAATATCTCTACCTTTTATTTTAGTTGGTCTTCAGTACTTTCTTCATCCTGTGAAGTCAGAAACACTGAATCTCCTTCTGGTGAGAATTGTGCATGGAAAATGAAGGAGTACAAAAAGCTGCAGAAATCTTAGTCTTAGCAGAGTACCAATAGATTAAACCATGTTAAAAGAAAATATTAGTGTGGGATGTTCTATTGGCAGATTCTGCATCAGCAATGGATGTTTATCAATCATGCTCTTAGGTAAGAGACTGTCCTGAGCTGGGTATTTCTAGAGTTTTTAGTGGAAACTAAGAAAAAGTGAAAAAATAGAGAATATTCCCCCTTCACATTTCTTCATGTTTACCAATGTTATTAAATTTCTACTCATAATCCAAACAAAGCTTTAGGATTAATTTGACCTTATAAAAGCATTATCCATGTAATTTTCAGTCTGCTAATTACAATTGCTGTAAGATTTAAAAATCCATATTACAGGCTCTTAAAATAATTTTCTTTTGAAGTATATATGTACTTTTAGGTATATATATAGTTCTTATCCACTCTAAATTTCTGAGGAGCTGGTTTAGAGCATTTCTCTTACAATCATCTTCTTAAGAGAAGAAGCTAGTTTCTTAAGAAGGAAGCATCTGTTTTTCTTATAAAAATTCATATGTAGTCCTTAAAAAGAAAGGAAAACAAATTGTTGAGGAACTGAGCTGCAGCTGATTTTATCTTTGAAATTTTAAACCCTAGAATTTCATAGTACATTTTTTTAAATGAACCTTTAGTCTGCCTAGAAAAATAGTCTTTAAAAATAAGGTATTTAGTAATTCTTTTTGTTAAAAAACTTATATTCTTAGATAATATATTTAACTTGCAAGGACAAAATGGAATCTTGAATCACAGATAATATTATTATTGCTTTAACTTAAAATCTATCAATTTAGTTATTAAGCTTACATGTTACAAAATACAGATTTAAGTTTAGACTTTCATCTAGACTTCAGGCTTGATTATACTAAGAAAATTTGATCAAGCCTGGGCATTTCACAATTTATCATCTACATTCATTCTTATTCCAAATTAAAAGTAACTTTATTGCAAGGGAAAAAAAGATTATTAAATTTAAAAACATCTGAAATCAGAATAAAACCAGAATAGAATGTTCACATGGAAAAATTAACTGAGCTACTTGAGCACCTAGCATGGGCTTAGTTAATAAGCTAAAATTCAAAGAAACTAGGCAAAACTCACCTTGTGAATCAATTTGGGTTTCTAAATTTTTGTCCAAATGTTTTAGACAAATAGAAAAATTTCAAATACTTCCAAAAGTTTTTTTCAGTATTTTACTTTGTGGGAATTAAAACCTTATTTCTAGTTCTTGTTTGCTTGAGAATGCTTGAGACAAAGCATACTATTTTTTATTTTAAATCACATTAATTTACTTAACCAATACATGCATTCAGTAGTGAACTAAAGCAGCTTCACCGATAGGTGCAAAAATAATCAGTTTTAACAGATAATATTTTTTTTTTAAAATACGATGAAAGAAAGAAACAGCTTTGATTACAGATTGTGCATCAAAATACTCAGCAAAGTATTCTAGGACATCACCTTCGTATTATTTCTGAAAGGAAAGCCAAGATTTTTCAGAAAGTGTAAAAACTAATTTTATAAAATGTATTTTTGATGGTTGGACATTAGTCAAGCTTCTGCCAGAAGCAAAATTTCATTGCTGTGTTAAACACCTGAAAATAGAGGAGTTTATCAATGACAGTGTTAGCTGAGCTTCAGTTCAGTCCTGCAAGGAGTCTTATGGTTATCCATTTAACAGATTTTAAGTGAAACATGTACTGTTCTGCATGGAACTATGTCACCAGACTCATGGTAATGGAACTATATATAAAATAACTAGATCATGGAAAATCAGAATTCTATGTCATGCAATAAATCTTGCTTTCAGAATGCCTTTCCACTCTGAGAAAAACACAAGCGTGCTTTTCTTCTCACATACAGTACACATGATTTATATCAAAATTCAATCATGCTCAATTAACACTCAAAATTTTCCAATAATTATGCTGAAGGGAACACCAGCACACACAAAGTGCTAAGGGAATCAGAGACTAAGCTGTGCATAAATTCACTAATAAGAGAAAAGGTCACGGGCTGATATTACTGAAATTTGATTAGATTTCAGATCCACATGTTAGAAATCAATGTTTTTTCTGGCCTGGACACTTCTGCTCTGGAGTCAGCCATTCTCCAGAGCCCTGTGTCTAATCAGTGGCTGTAGCAGTGTTAGATCCTCTCCTGGGCACAAAGACAGCAAGAAATGAGAGAGGGTTTGCAGGTCAGAATAGACAGGCTCTGCCATTCCTGTGCTGAGTGATTTGGGGAGCTGAAAGTGAAAAGCTGTAGCTACAGCTGTGAAGTGAAACGACTGTCATGTTGGTCAATGCCCATAGGAAAGGTAAAACCAGCGCTGGGGATTTTATGGCTCTTTGATAGCTTCCAGTAGCAATCTAGTCAAACCAGGATGAGTCCACAAAGGGCTCTTCACATAAACACTTCTGCTGAGTGGCTACAAATATGGGAGCTACAACCTGAATTTAATCCCACAACTAAAAAAAGGCCCCAAACCAGGCTTTAGATATATGCTGTTCCTATAATGTGAAAACTGACAGATAACAGGAAATAATGAAAGCTTCTCAACTCTCTTGACGATCCGTATGTTCCATATGTTATTCTGGGCATGAGTGGAAGTCTGTCGACTCCCACTGCCCCACTTGTGTTGCCTCTGCATGTTCAACTGAACAATTAAACAGATTGTCAGATGTATGGCACTGAAGTAACAGCTTTTCATGGAAGAAGAAAGCAAATGATCAGATGAAAAAAATATAAATATGAAAAAACATTAATTTCCAATTGGAATTACTTCTGACTTGCACCATCAAAACAATGTGTTACATCAGTGCAGAATTGATGAGGCAGAAGAGAGGATTAAACCTATGATGCTAGGGAAAAATTCATCAGTTAGGGAACAAAAATGAAAAAGGAACATTTTCCCTGCAGTCAAAGCCTCATCTGCTTTGCCAAGACTGCCTTACATTGTTGAATGATCAGAGTGGGCTAATCTGAGTGTAAGCTCTGTGGCAAGGAGGTCTGGAGGTAAGTGATGAATTGAATTGAAGTTTCCCTTTTGGGAGATGGAGAGAGAAGCTATGACAGACAGGACACAATAAATAAAATAATATATTCATTATTGCAAACAGAATAGAAAGAAAACTGCAAAATGCAGTCTAAAAAAGCAGTCTTTTTCTCTGGTTAGAATTTAAATATGGAGCAGGATTTGGTCAGATAATTTCTTCTCCCTGGTGTTGAGTTTCTTACAGGAAGATCTGGTTTCTGTTCAGACATAGCAGAAGTGGTAAAACACTCAAATTAACTAACATAGCCTTTAAAACTTAATCTGCAATTAGATCAAGAGGCTGCATAACAGAAATAAGTAATTGTGGTGTTTGTTCAGCTAGAACACACGTGACAAAGTGAAATCTGTTCTGACAAACACTGCCTTTGCTTTTATTTGATTTATGGAGGAGATGATAGGACAAAGCTTATTTTTGTAAAAATTTTCTTGGATTCACTACTGAACCACTAGCATGTTGGACTCCAGTCTAGCTTCTTGAAGATATGCTTCAGATAAAGATATTCATGTGTATTATAATGGCTGAATCATACAAGGAATATCTTAGTTATCCTACAAGACTGTGTAGACCAAAGTTCTGCTTTAATTATCTACTCCTAACATCAAGCTAGTGGTGCCACCTGGGCCTCGCGCTTTAAGAGAACACTTCTAAAATTTTACCCACCTTAAATTGGTTACATGATATTTTAAAGAAAAAGATAGAGGGGAAAAATCAGGTTTATATTTAAAGAACAAAACACAAACATAATTTTGAAAATTAAAAAAAAAAAGTGTCAGATACATTAATGTTAAAAACTTCAGTGTAGTCCTTCAGCTCCTGCTGCAAAAGATTTAAAGGCTCACTGCAGCTCTTTATTCCTCCATAATGTACAGAATAAACTGCTGGAACACAGACAGCTACTAAATGATTTCTGGCTTGTTTTTTTATTCCTGACTACAGTCAGCTCCTTACAGAGAGAGATTTATAGTTCCTAAGTCAATATCTGTAAACAAATATTTTAATCTTTTAAAAGCCATTATCCTTAGATTTACATTTTGTGTGTGTGTGTGTGTGTGTGTGTGTGTGGACTGCTTCATTACATTCTTTGTATTAAGCATTTTTTAATCAGACACCTGAGGAGAGATTAATTAATGTAGTAAAGGCTGGTAAGATTTTAGAAGAGAGAGATTTTTTGCTTTGTTTTGGTGATGGACAAGAGGGCAAACCCATCACTTTTTTTTGCTGGGTCATTGGCTGCCAGCTTGCTTAAATTTCTGACATTACATATGAGAGAAATGTATTATGTCCATTAGGAAAACATCATGAAGCCATGCCTTCTGTTTCATTTTTAAACCTCTGACATCAAAGAACATAGAGAATAAATGATGCATCAGCAAAACTCTGATAATTGTTTCTTGTGTCTACCTGATATATTGGCCTTTTTTGCACATCCACAATAGACCTCTCTCCAATAGAGTAATGAAGTATTGCAGTGATTCTCAGCTTTTTTGGAAAAGCTTTTTCTGGAAGTTCAGAATCAAGACTTGAAGCAGCATCCCTATTCTTTTATTCAAGTGAACCTGAAACACAACAGAAAAATCTCTTAATTCTTTGATTGTAATTTGGCATGTGTTCTGTTGGCAAAACTGAGGTAAAAAATTTTAAATCAGGGACACCTCAGAGGAATTAGAACAGCAGGCTGCTGCATTTCCTGGCAGGTTGGGAAAGCTATGGAAAGGTTTATTTCCTACAAGACAGTGCATTTAACCTAAGTTTTTTTTCCTAGAAAATAATAAGATATTTTAATTTGAAGCACAGATATTTCCCCATATCTATTTTAAATAACATAATCAAAGGTCAAAGAGCTCAACAGTAGAGGAGCAACCACAATAACTTCCTCACTATTTGCATACTATTTTGAATTAATTAATTAATTTTGTTATTTATTTTGAATTTATTTATTCAAGTCCTAGGCAGTTGGTGGGGACTTTTAAAAAAGATACCTTGTTAAATATATATATATATGTATATATAAAAGAAAAAAATCAAAGAGAAAAAAAAGATAATGTTCCTCCAGTTTCTGACTGATTAGTAGGAGAGTTCACAGACGGCTACAGATATTCATCGGAAGGCCAGAAGTTAGAAGATGAGGTCAGAGTAGGTGTAATACTCCATGCTGGGCCTTGTGTCAGGGCAGCCTGCACCGAGTCTTCTGAAGGTTTTTATCAGATGAATCCACCATAGTAGAAGTCCAAAGGAAAATGCTCTTCATTTCAGGATGACGCTTGTGACAAAAAAATCCTGCTGATTCAGACATGCAACCTGCTAGATTCCACCTAAAATGAACAGAATGATACCCCTTATAAAGCATGCTTCAAACTCACTTTTTCTATTTAGTTTTAATATCTGAGGATGGGGAGTGTCTGTCAGGTCCTCACCTTTAAGCAAAGTGTGACCTGTGCAAGCAGCATTTCCTGGTAGGCAGTTCTCTTACAACTTATGCTTGTGTTTTCTCCTCCTGTGTCTGCCTGCCCAGGTGTCAGCTGAGACTCTTAAAGCTGAAAATGCTTCCAGGTTTGTTATCCAAATCTCTTCAGAAGTTATTCCAGGTTCCTAAGCTGATGGCAATTTAGATGTAGTGTATTTCAAGGTAAACTTCACAGAGCTTGTTAAAGCTTGTTATGTAGCTCCTTTTGGCCCCTAGAAAAGTATAATCAGGCTGAACATAAGAATTTGAACACTGGCAACTTTCTTCTTTTCAAATACTATTAACATCAAAGCTATTAGTAAACACTTGCTGTAATAATTTCCTTCATGTTTGCATCCTGATAGCTTTCATGTGCTTCTAACTTTCACTACTGTTTCCTTTATCAATCACTAGATGCTTTTTAAAATATCACTTACTGCTTAAAGTACAGAAATGAAAAAATAGCAAAATCATATTGCCATAATATTTTAAGCACAAACTAAATGTGAGATTTCTTTTCCAAACTGAGACTGATACTTCTCACTCATATATCCTCCTGTCATATATGCCATTCATTTCATTGTAGTATACTGTCCCTGGATAAAATGCATGAAAGAGTGGCATAGGGAACATGCCTAGGGAACATAAATCAGGATTAACTGTAACCATTTTCAGCACTGAAAAAGCTTTCTGCTGTTTTTATGGACCATTTGAGGATTCTACACAGAGGATATTACCTGAAGTCAGACAGCATTCAGATTTGTCTTAAGTACTATAGAATCACAAAATCATTACAGTTGGAAAAAATGTCCAAGATCACCAAGCCCAGCCTTTGACTGAATGCCACCATGTCAACTAAACCACAGCACTGAGTGCTATATCCAGGCATTTCTTGAACACTTCTGAGGATGGTGACTCCACCACTTCCCTGGGCAGTCCATTCCAGTGCTGAGCCACCCTTTCAGTGAAGAAATTCTTCCAATCTGAACCTCTCTTAGTGCAGTTTGAGGCCATGTCCTCTTGTCCTGTCGCTGGTATCCTGAAAGAAGATGCTGACCTCCACATACACCCTCCTTTCTGGTGGTAGTAGAGAGTGATAAGACCTCCCCTGAGCCTCCTTTTCTCCAAGCGAAACCACCCCAGCTCACTCAGATGCTCCTCATAAGACCTATGCTCCAAGCCCTTCCCCAGCTCTGTTGCCTTTCTCTGGATGCACCCCAGCACCTCAATATCTTTCTTAGAGTGAGAAGCTGAAAAGCTGAACACAGGATTTGAGGTGCAGCCTCACCAGTGCTGAGTACAGGGGGACAAACACTGCCCTGGTCCTGCTGGCCACACTATTTCTGATCCAGCTCAGGATGCCACTGGCCTTCTTGGCCACCTGGGCACACACTGGCTCGTGTTCGACCACTGTTGAGCAGCACTCCATGGTCTTTTTCCACTGGGCAGATCTCAGCCACTCTGCTCTATCCTAAGGTTTGCTGGAAGCCTTATGCCTTCATCAGTGCAAAAGTATGCAATATATGTACATAAAAATATATTTTTTAAAAAATTAAAATATATTCTGGAGAAAAGGGTAAAAATATTATGCTATTCATCCCTTATGGTTACAATATACATAATGATATTAAACCAGGTAATTTTGTTCAATATTTTTTATCCACAGTATTTATTTAGCATTAGATTTTGATGATATTTGCATGATTTCTTTCTAATTATGCAATCTAATGCAAAATCCTAGAATACCATGAAGTAGTCTACATAATTCAGCATCATTCTAAAGTAACATGTATTGCAGTTTTAGGTGAGGCAATTAAAATAAGTAGAATGAAAGTTTTCCATGCATGGCTTTCTGAGACACCTGTCGCGTACTTGGCCTTATAGAAAAATCAGTTTTAAGAACAATGAACAAGGCAGAGACATGTTTTTGTTGATGCAGACAAGCAGCTATTATAAAGGTTGGGAGCAAAGGTTTAGAGCACAGTAAGCATGATGCTCTAAGTTCAGTTTTAAAGACTGTCTTTAAATTACAATATGTTTTGGATTTATTGAACTTGTCCTTTTGCTCTATTTACTTCATCTGTCCTCTTTCTCCTCCTGTTTTCCTATCTGACACTCCCTAGGACATTGTGCTGGTGCTGTGGAATCACAACATGGCACAGTAACAGATGGTGATGCTACTTTAGTTTAATCTCAACATATAAATATGGGGCTCTTAAGGAAGAATGCCTTGTAATTTAAAATCCAGCACTTTTCACGTACTAGGGGTAACAGGAGTTAACCCTTTGATCTTCTGTATGAGCTATTAAGGGCAGAGATGGTCTCTGCAGAAGGCAGATGGCTATGCAAATAAAACATTCAATACTGCTAAGTATGTTTGATGGAGCTTGTTGAATGTTAGTCTTACTTTTTTGTTTGTTTGTTCATTTTTTTTTGTTGTTGTTTTTTTTGTTTTGGTTTTTTTTTTTTTTTTTTTTTTTTTTTTTTTGTTTTTTTTTTGTTGTTGTTTTGTTTTGTTTTGTTTTAATTTAAGTTTCAGTGTCCTCTCTCCTTGGTAGTCATGAAGCTTATCCTGTTCTTTGAAGGCAGTATCTACTTCCATGACTTCCAAATACAACTTGGAACTGTGGTATCCAGGCTATACAAGCCCCTTTAATATAGTTAATCTAGCTTTAGGAGGTGATGGGGGTTTCCATGAACTCAGACATATTGTTGTTTACCACAACTAAACATTACTTCTCACAGGACAAAACATTACCCACAAACCACAAGATTGTCAATTACAACAATTACAACAGCTGGAATTTGAACAACCTGCCTCCAGTGCATTCCTAAATAAGGATCTAAATGTCAGTTGTTATTTCTATTATTTCTATCCACTTAGTTTGGGACATTGGTAGGATATTTCATTTAAATTGTAACTTCATCCACTCTGCAAAAGATTCTTGCTTGAGGTAATTTGGCTCATCTCAGCTGAAGATAATATTTCTCTGATGATTTACTGGAGGTTCTATTCCAAAGTCACATTAATTTAAGCTGTGGAGAAAATTACTGTATTATCCCAGAGGAAACCAGGAAACAGGTCTCAGCTCTGGAATTTATTCCAAAATAAAATTTAAAGCAGTTTAATAGCAGTATAAACTCTTTATCATTTCCTTCCAACAATATTTTAAAAAACTCTAAAATACCTTTTTGTTAGTTGATTTCCACATAGAAGCTTCCAGTGTGCAGACATAGGATGCTAAGAACTGAGATGCTGATGGATAATGGTGTCTGTACCTAAATCCACCTTACCCATGTGTGGCAAATCTTAATTTGAACAAGGCATCCACCACCGACAAGGCCTTCTGCTTGTGAGACTCATTTAAATCACAAATTCACACCTGTTTAATTTCTCCACAGTTGTTTTATATGATCTTTAATCACATACTACAGTTATATGTATTTAAAATCGTGATAGTAACATTCAGTACAATGCTGCACCCTGTTATGCCCATTGTTTTACATCCCCATAAAAAAAGGACTATTTCATTCAGTTAAGTTCCTCAATATTTTTTTACTTTTATGTAGTGTCCATATAGGAAAAAACATACACATATGCATATGCAATAAGGTATATATTCCTATATATTCAAGTGGAGTTTTCTTTTTTAATAATTGTTACATAAAAGCATAATATGTTTCTATAAAAGCATAATATGTTTCTATAACTTCTACCTTTTGAATATCTTCATTCACTAATCTACAGATACTGTTAAATTGCTAAGAATGAAGCAAATCAGGGTATTTTTGCAGGTACTTTAAGCAAACAACAGCGAGGGAAAAAAATATTTGTAAGTTTTCTTAACACTGCAAATAACTCAAAATCTAGATTTCTATTCATATTTCCCTCTAGTCCTTAAACTTTATTTGCAAAGAGCAATACATTTTTATGCCACATATGAAGTTGGAAACATTAATTTTTTTTGTTATTTTCATTAGTTCTATATGTCTTGATGAATGACCAAGTATTTTGAGTTTTTGGGTTCTTTTTAATTCTTTTTAACAAAGAAATTCCAGTGATGCTTTTCAATAAGAACCTCAAATGTATTTGATAAATTGTTTGACATTGCAGTGACTGGATATTAAAAACCCACAATAAATATCCTGTGATATTAGAAAATAATACCAATAGATATGTTAGAAACCAAGAAGATGAGAAACTACAAAAGTGTTTCAATTTCAATGAGAACAGAAGACTGGGAAATTTGGCTGAGAGAGTTTCATTCCTTCATAGCCAATACTCACTGCTCTTCTAAGGCAAAGAGCTTCAATTGGGACACATACTCTGGTATTCTCCTGTGGTAGTAGATGAGGTCTAGTTCTCTTTCTTTTCTCCCTTTTAGAAACAAATATTTACTTGTTCACAAATAAATGAATATTTATTCATTCAAGAAATTACTTGGGAAAGAGATGGAACAAGAAAATTGGACTTGAAATTGCTTCATTCTGTGCCACACATGCGATCTGCTTTTTCTGTTCATCCTTTCCCCTTCCCTGTTGCCCCAAAAGGGTCTATCCTGGATCTGATAGCTTCTCCTTGAAATCAGTCTGTTTCTAGAAAAAGTGATCACTGCAGTAAAGTAGTCACATGGGAAAAGAAAGTTATCTCTAGTGTTAACTGAACCATAATGAATTATTGCAGAGTGACTCACTAAATTAAAAGTGATGTACTATGTGGAAAAACTGTTTGACCAGCTTTGCTCATAAACCTAAGATTTAAGGTAGGAATTATTTTTTTCAATTATCTGTACATCTACCATGCTAAATGCACATTCCTTATAAAACAGCTGAACCCAAAAATGTATCTATTTGTGACTTCAAAGCTAGGTAACTTGTTCTAAAATATCTTTTCTGAGCAGAACTTGTATCTATTATTAAAACAATCTTTTACTCTCAAAGAGAAAGCTCCTCTGAGGATATCGTTCCTATACAAGCAAACATCCCTTCATAGTTCAAAGTCAGTTTTTAGCCACTTATGAGTTAAGACAGAGAACTGCTTCTGCTACAAAACTGCATAAGGGCACTTCTCACCCTGGGTCATTGCAATTCACAAAGTGCTTGCTTGCACAAACTTGGTGTAATGCTCACCATGGGCTTGCAGCCACTGTCAGCCCTTGGGAAGGAACCTGTGGAAGGGCAGAGCACTGAGCCTTGGCCCCATTTCCATGAATGCCAGATCATCAGCCTCCTCTGCCACCACTCTGCAGACGTTCCTTGATGTGGAGATATTCCACAATTATTTCTCCATTTTTACTTTTTTTTAACATTAAAAAAAAATCTCCCATGGGAAAAAAGTGCCTTTATCAAAGACAGTTCCTTGCAAAGAAACTGATTTCATTATTTTTTGATTTTCTGGTAGGGGCATAATATTATATTGATTTGTTTCAGTATTTTCTGTGGTAAAAACCTAATTTTTTTATCTAGCTCTTTTTCATGCCAAAGTTGATCATAAAATTCTTATGCCCTTTGAAATATTCACAGTACTGCTGTGCGTTAAGACCTTCCTTCTTTGTAACAAAATAAGTCCTTAAAGCACATTTTGCCTATGCTAGGTTTTCTTGTACCTCAGTCCTTTCTTTCTTGTTTATAATTGAACTATGCCATAGACCTTTGTGTGAAGAGATAAGGAATAGGAATAAGCATCAAGCACTAGGAAAGCTAGTGAACAATCCCAAATCTCTTTAAAAAAATCCAAACAAACCAAGGGGGAAAAAAAAACACCACAAGAAAACAAAACTCCCAAATCTGGCAGGGTCTTTTTTTATTTTCAGTTGTTTTCTGAGCAATTTTTATAGAGCTTTTTTTGTCTAAGCAGAAGAGGAATTCAGTGTTTTCTGAATTGAACGATGATTAAATTCTGATGCCTTTAAAGAGAAACACAGCCTTTCTGTTTGAATTTTTTTTTCCTGTTTAGCAGTTGGTGACTAAAATACCTAAAAGAGACACCCCTATTCATTATTGTTTAAAAAAAAAGACCCAAAAAAACAAACAAACAAAAAAAAACCCAAAAATTTGCAACATCACCTAGAAAATTTCATCAGAAGGGTTGAGAATGTTCAGAAGTTACTTACCTCGATGCCTACCCAGAAAGTAGTAAACTAAAATCTTTCAAATCAGCTTTTTCCATACTGTTAAATTTTTTCAAGGCAATGAACAGGGAGAAGGAAAATAATAAATCTTTTGGCTCTTTTGCCTTCTTGTTTTGTAAGCTCTAATTATTTTAGTACTAGAGTTAAATCTCTAATAATACATATATGCCCTAATGAATCAGCTAAGCTCTTAGGAACTGCCTTTTAGGGAAGCACAACACTGTAAATCTCTGACATGTACCATATGTACAATAAAAATAAACCATAAAAAGCTTCTGTTTAGTGCTACTAGCAGCAGCAACTCTAAAAGGGGTGCAGATGAAATGGGGTCACGGTCTCCTCTCAGTAATCATCAGAAGCTGCTGGCTGTGGGAGGAAGCAGCAATTAGGGAAGGGAGCAGCAGGCAGTGCTCCATAGCTGTACAGAGTATTGTGCTTACCGGAGGCAGAATGCCTCCCAGAGTGCCTGCTGGAGAAATGTGAATCTACACCTTCCCCAGCATGGCCCAGTACCTTAAAGGCTCCGTTAAGCCCTTGCTGATTTATGGAGGCACAAAACTGAAAATAGATTAAAAAAAAAAAAAAAAAAAAATTGTTCCAAACTTTTCTTTTGGTGTTGACTTGCTTAAAAATGAAGTTTTTTTTAAAAACAGCCACAGAGAGGCAGGCTTCAAAGCCAGACAAGAGACTTTCCAAAAAAGTGTGATGAACAAAAACACAGCTTCTTTGACAAGCTCTCTCTGTGTGCACTAGAAAAACTGCAGACCTGTTAAATGACAAAATTTGGTCGAGTCTTAGATGATAAGAAATAAACTATGGTAGCGCCAGTCTGCAGGGGAAAGAAATTTTAAAAATATTTAAATAAAAGGACAAGAAAAAGAAAAAAAAAGGAGAAGCAAAAAAAAGTCTTTTCTGTGAACCAAAGACAACACAAAGTATTTTCACAAGTGAAGATTCAAAGGGACTTGAAGCAAACAGGTGGAGCTTTCTCTTTATAGAAAAAGAGTTGGCAGAAGTTGATAAGCAAAATATGAGCTTACAGCGATGATAGAATTTCTTCCCTAAAACCAGAGCTCTATTTCTAAAGTAAATAACTTGTATTTAGTCCTTGCTTTTTGGTCCAGTTGGGAACACAAAGCTTGCATCTTCATTGAATATTATGAATAATTAAGTATAATCTATTTCTACCTATTAAAATAAAAAAGATCACTGGTCCTATGATTTTTTTTTTCCTAATATATGACACACATCAGCTATTCAACACATGCTGCAGTTATCTTTTACTAGCTCTTATGAATAAATTTACTGTGTTTAGAAGTTCAAGTTGGGTTCTTTATAAAGAGAAATGAAACACTCAATGCATTGATTCAAAATCTTTGGAAAAAATAGCCCAAAATTCCATTTTGAAAATCTCCCCTCTTCTTTTAAAAAATTACTTAACTAGAATGTTAAACATGCTCTGGCAGACACAAAAAATATTTTCCCAATAAGAAATATGGTTTAGTAAAACATGCAAAATCATGTACTGAACACCACAGGTTTCACTACTAAAAAAACCACAGTTATTGAATAAATATTTCTACAGGTAGTAAACCGTTCCATGAGCTGCAGTCTTCTGTTAAAGAAAACAGACTTCCAGCATGTATCATTCACAGCAAGAAGCTGTTGCCTACTACTACCTTATAATACAACAGCTACTACACAAGAATGGTCACCTTGCTCACACAGGATAAATCCAAATAATTATAATTTTTTTCCTGCGTTTTTCTGTTCACATAGAGCCAAAATCTAAACTAAAATAAAAAAAAACAAAACAAAACAAAACAAAACAAAACAAAAAAAAAAAAAAAAAAAAAAAACCACAAAAAAAACACAAAAAAAAAAAAACAAACCAAAAAAAAACAAAGTGAAGTTATGTACAACCAATAAGGGAAAACAAAATTATTTAGAAGTAAATATTGCTGAGGTAGTTTGCATAGGACATGTGCATTGGTGGTATGATAAATGAGAAATGCAACATGATGGAGTGCATTTGGTAAAAAAAGCCTGTCCATAGGATAACATTTTGATTTCATGAAATACAAACTGATATAGACAGAGAAGAAAAATGCCAACCCTGAGTCCAGAACAGTTTAAGGGAGGGAACTCCCTACAGGAAAGCAAAACCTCTAGAGGTTACCAGCAATCTCAGAAGAAATTAATGTGCCAACCTAATGATGATTAGGTGGGGAAGCTGAACACAATCCTTGACAGGATAAATGGAAAGCCCAAATAACACTGTGAGCATGGCCATAAGGATGATCTAACACTTCAGTACAAATATGCTGAAAAAAATTGCAAGAACAGAAAGCCTCTAAGCATGATCACAAAAACAGGGCAGAGCTTTTGCATTGTTGTGGGTATGATTGTTGTAAGGATACTTTTATCTACTATGTGTCATCCTCAAGTGCAAAGTTATGCATGCCCTAATCAAGAAACAGGTGAAGTGGTACTTATTTCTAATGGCACTAACCAGCTATTCCTGGGCGCTAACCAAGTGACTTTCCATGCAAGCTCTGATTTTCCGCCAATGACCATCCTGTTGTATCATGAGCTCCAGCACCTTCCTCCAAAGTCACCTTAGGTTTGTGACTAGAGTGTTGCATCCCAGGTTTGGGTTCAGATTAGGGGTTTTGATATGTGTTAGTTAGCTGGTTCTGTGTACCCCTTGTGCACCCCCCATGTCCCCCCCCCCCCCCCCCCCCCCCCCCGGTGGTCTGCTCCGGGTCACTTACCATTAGAGCATCACCATGCCAGTCCTGTAACCACCCCCCCTGTCCACTCCTGAGAGTTCTGTGTCCCCGTTCGTCCTGGAACCCTGTACACACCCCTGTCGTGTCCCCATTGGTTGCCACAGTCTACGTCGCTCCCCACATTGCCTGTCCTCACTGGGCGAGGGGGGCTTCCATCCCCATCAGCCCACCCTCTATAAAATCCCACGCGCCGTCAGTCCCATCACCATTTTGTCCACACGGCGCTAAGGAGTCGTTGCTGTTCTCCATCGCAGCTCCACGCGACAATAAAAGCTCTCCAGCCAACCGCAAGGACGAGGTGCGCCTTCCTTCCCTCTTTGTCTCACCCCAGCGCTGGCCACAGAGCATGGCCAGCCCCACCGCTGGTGCGCTGAACGCGACAGCGCCCGGGACACGCGGCAGCCCCGGTCCTGCCGAGAAACAGCGCCCTAGCCAGGCTCTCAAGAGCTGCCCGGGACCGGGGGAAAACAACGCAACGCCGTGCTAGAGTACATGTCTAATCATAGAACAAGGGTGTCTTAATTATGCCCTCAGTCTCCCAGGACTGAGAATGATGAAAAAAGTAAAGTTTCTCCAAAACTGTAGAGCCATAGCATTCGGAGGGAGGGAGGGAGGGAGGGAGGGAGGGAGGGAGTTGCGGAAGTTGCGGAAGGAAGGAAGGAAGTTGCAAGGAAGGAAGGAAGTTGCGGAAGGAAGGAAGTTGCGGAAGTTGCAGAAGGAAGTTGCGGAAGGAAGTTGCGGAAGGAAGTTGCGGAAGTTGTGGAAGGGAGGAAGTTGCGGAAGGGAGGAAGGGAGGAAGGGAGGAAGTTGCGGAAGGGAGGAAGTTGCGGAAGGGAGGAAGGGAGGAAGGGAGGAAGGGAGGAAGGGAGGAAGGAGGAAGGAAGGAAGGAAGGAAGGAAGGAAGGAAGGAAGGAAGGAAGGAAGGAAGGAAGGAAGGAAGGAAGGAAGGAAGGAAGGAAGGAAGGAAGGAAGGAAGGAAGGAAGGAAGGAAGGAAGGAAGGAAGGAAGGAAGGAAGGAAGGAAGGAAGGAAGGAAGGAAGGAAGGAAGGAAGGAAGGAAGGAAGGAAGGAAGGAAGGAAGGAAGGAAGGAAGGAAGGAAGGAAGGAAGGAAGGAAGGAAGGAAGGAAGGAAGGAAGGAAGGAAGAAAGGAAGGAAGGAGAAAAGACACCAAATTTGCTGTCCCTTCTTTTTCAATGCCAACCTGAGAAGTTATAATGTCAGGCTTACTGTGAGCTACCAGCTTTGGCTAATTTCTGCCTCTCGTATCGTCTTTCCTTTGCAGAGGGAATGAGCAATTTGTGGGCCAGCCTGCCCAGCTCTCTGTTAAATTTGTTTTTTCTCCTACCTCCTACTTGGCCAGTGCAACTCCCAGGGCCAGATCTATACACCTGAGCAAGTGGAGGATGGATAGCTGAGCTCAGCCTGAACTTGATCCTTCCATGCTGAAAAAAAGGATTTTTCATAGGGGCCAAAAGGAGTATGGAGAATATATTATTTTCATCTGCTTGTGCAATATATTTGCATACACATTTGGGAGTCAAAGCTTTGTTTGGCAAGCATTGCAAAAAGAAGTTATTTAATCTTAATAAAAAGATTGACACTGACTGTTATGTTTTGGTTTAGGGTTTCTCTCAAGGGGAACCACTATTTGGCAGCTCAGTATCTCATACTGAGAGTCTGGACACTTTGAAGAAAGAAGATAACTTTACAGAGCTGCCATGACTTCTGGCCATTTTAATTCTCAGGTTTTCACAAATCAAAAACTCAGAAGACAGCAAGAGATTCCCCTTTGAGAACTATTTCCCTGTTATGCATTAAAATGTCAAAATTTTCCAAAATCAAGTGTTGCTTTCTCAATCTAAAAAAAAAATTCAGGAGCACTCCATTTCATGGATGTGAGACAGTATTTATCTTTCAATAACATCTCATCAAGTGAGCAACAAGAGAATGCTTCTATTTTCCTCATCCTTCCACAGTTAGATAAACTTGATATTTATTATTCACGCTGTGCTATTTGCAAACCGAAGGATTAAGTAGAATTCTCTGTGTACTTCATCCTGACAGTTTTAAATGGGTGTTTTACCAGCCATTCAGTGCTTTCCATGCATTTCGTAATTATTTCTCTTGCCTCCAAATCTCTCTATGCAAAGCAAATGATACTGATTTTTTAAATCTATCTTCATAAACAGAGTATCTTCTGTTCATTTAATATTAAAATAACCATAAGATTTACCATATGGAACAGAATCTCCTAATAAAGGAGTAAAAAATATGATAAACTGGTATTCAGGGGCAAATATGTTCTTCATGATAATTTAAGAGGTGATATGATCCAGTCACCATCTCTATTTGATTGGAATGAACTTCCACATAAGAACAATAGTCTGGAAGATAAAACCAACTCCCAGGTGCCAGGTCAGGAGAAGTTTAAGATTATTCAGTCATCTCAAATCTAAAATGTATATTCTAAGCTATTTTGGAATTGTGCCAAATCAGCAGTGTATTTATCACTTCTTTCATCATTTCAGTAGTTTTAGAAAGTTTCAAAAATATATTTCAGAAACTAATCAGTACCTATTCTTATTACTCAGCCCACAAATATTGAATTGTCTAATGTGTGTCTCCAGCTTAAGCATATTTTAGAGCCATACGACTTATTACTTTCATATCATTTTTATCTGTGGAAGAGCTAAATAGAAACAGCACATGTTGGAATTGTATTGAAAATTATATTTTCCTTGGGTTTCAACTACAATCCCTATCTCCTACCATACGTATATCTTTACAATACTGAAGTTAGGTTAACCATTTTATTTCAGCTGTTTCACTGAGTATCGGTAATCAGCTCACATAGATAGATCCTCTTTCTAATTCTGTGAAAAGGTTTCAATATATTGCTCTAAAATGTCGAGGTGGGTCTGGAGGAATAACAAATCTGATCATCATAACACAGTTTTTCTAGTGAAAATAGCATTGTTTAACCTGTTTCATGCATTTTCATGAATTTCCTTTTATAAATTTGTTTAACTTAAAGGTAACAGATCAACTGAATAAATAAATAAACAGTTCTGGGACTCCTGACATAAGGACACCTGCTGGAGTGGGTCTAGAGGAGGTCCAGGAAAAGGATCAGAAGGCTGAAGCAGATGTCCTATAAAGACAGGCTGAGAGAGTTGGGGTTGTTCAGCCTGGAGGGGAAAAGACTTTGAGGACCTTAAAACAACTTTCAGCACCTAGAGGGGGCCTCAAGACAGCTGGATAGGGTAGGGCAAGGGCAGGTTGTGATCAGACAAGGGAAAATAGCTTCCAGCTGAAAAGGGGTAGATTCAAGGAGGATATTTTTTAAAGCACTGGTACAGGATTCACAAAGAAGTTGTGGATGCCCTGCCCTTGGAAATGTTCAAGGCAAGACTATGTTGTGGCTTTGAGCAACCTGGTCTAGTGGAAAATGTGGCTGTCTATGGCAGGATGGTTGGACTAGATGATCTTTAAGGTCCTTGTGCAGGGAATAATTACATTAAGCCACAGCTTCACTGGATACTCATCAGCAAGTGAAAATATTTTACTATTTTTTAATTTCAACAAGTCCAGCTTCAATATAAAAATTTCTACAGAATGACTATTTGAAACAAATATTTCCACAAAGCAGCTGCTCCCCAGTGAAAATGACAGCATAATATGACAATAAAGAAGCAACACAATATTGCTTGGAAGTTTCCCTGTGGATTAATAGTTTAATTTCAGGAAAGGATTTTAAAACATAGACGGTGAGCCCTTCATCACAGACCTGTCAGCAGCAGTGCCTATAGAATACAGAAATAGCAGGCTTCACACTGAAATGTGGATAATCCTACTCAGTTCTAAATAGGAGGCAGCTCTCTGTCAGCAGCTCCTGCATGGCCACTTGTAGGATGCATGCTGCTGTAAGAGTAAAACCACACACTGAAAATATGGTGGCGTATCTGACATAGATTAGGTAGAATTTTAAATCTCAATTTAATAGTTTTTATATGGGATAATTTCATATTTGTTTAAAACAGTGTTTCTAAATCTGCAAGACAGAGTAGTCAAGAGATTCAGAGCATTATCTGTGGCTCACAGAACTGACTGTTTTATCTATGTGAATTCAGTAAGAGAAGAAGATTTTTTCTTTCTTTTGTGTTGATAACTGGGTAGCTTTTGAGACCAGAAGGAAGTAATGAGCACGAACAACTCCTGCTGAACCATTATGGAAAAAAATGTGTAGTCATGGTATAAAAATAAACGCCAGTGATTTAGGGATTCAATTTACTTTTAGTTAGTATCAGTATATAGGTACAGCTGTTCCATTGGGTTTTAGAGGTGCCCACCATCTCTGTAGATGAAAACAAAGTGAGGTTTTTGAAAGAAAAAAAATCTTGTTCCTCTATGTTTTATACTACAAATCATTGTCCAGTTGAGTCCTCCACTTTTTTTTATTCCCTACTTTTTCCTTTACTTGCTGCTTCAACACTGAGGTACAAACAATTCCCAGGGGTTAAGCTAGAGCAGATGAACAGGATTTTCCCATGCAGAAAGTTCAGAGATCAGCCTTAGGCATGTTGCAAATAATTAGTGACTAGATGATCTGATATTATAATAAACATTTTGATTAATGTTTCTTGTTTGCAGAGTGTCATTCACAAAGCTTAATGAGAACAACAATTTCAATGCATGGCAAAGTAGCAGAAATGCTTCATTAAAAATGTTTACGGTGGATGCTGTAGAATTTAATAGACTAGCTTCTAAAAATATTGATCAGATCTTCATCTTACCATCCGTACAATGCACAACAAAATGATTCAGAATCATCAAACACTGTTTTTCCCTTTTGATCAAAAGATAATTACCCAAGCTGGTGGTATTGCAATGATCTGAAAACTGTAGCCTTTTCAATCTCCATTTACAAAAGAAGTAGTGTTGAGCACCATACAGCAAAACACCAGAATTAAGTGAGATCTTCTCAATACTTCATGAAAATGAAGTATATATTCAGAGGATTTCTTGGCAGAAGGGGAGGCAGTGTGAAGTTAAATCAGGCATGCCAGGGATTGCCACCTGCAATCTTGAGTGATGAGAAAAGGTCATATCAAGAGTAAGCATTCTGAATCTCCAAAAACTCCTGTAAATTTTATTCTCATCATTATTGCTGTTTTCAAAATATTACTAGTCTTTTAATTGAAAAACAAGGCAAACAAGGCAAAAGGCAAACAAGGCAAACAGAAAATGACTCCATGTCTCTTGCATCTGTGCCAGAGAGCGCTACCTCCCAACAGACAAAAGGCTTCAATCTTCTCGTGCTGAATCTCTGCAAGCGACCTGGAAGAGACCATCAGGGAAGGTAATGTGAACACCTAGCAAACCTTTGGTGCCTCCTTCACAAAATGTTTGTTGGACCTACATCCACCTGTGTTTTAGGAACTGTGGAGGTAAATGTAGCATAATGTGCTGTGTGACTCTAACAGCTGGCTGAAGGCAGCGTGGGTTTGCCCAAGGCAGTAAAGGGTGGCCATGTAGGAGAATGGTGATGGTAACACCAGGCTGCTCCAGGAGTTGCCTGAACAAAAACTGCTGCAAGGCACTGAAGGCTGAAAAGTACTTATGTATACACAAATTTGTTGCTCGCTCTTGGAATATACAACCTGTTTTAGCAAAGGATGTAGAAAGATAAAGTTAAAAAGGCAGGATTTTAATCCAGTTGCTGACACATGTCCTGGATAATCCAAAATAGCTGTTTGCCTTGTTCTCTGTTGCCTGCAGAATAAAAGCCATTTTATACCCTGGTGCAATGTGCAATTTTGTTTCTCTTCTGTGATATTACGACTGAGCAGCCCTCATTCCAAACAGCCAGAGCAGTTGCCTTTAATATACTTTTCAAATTTAAAAGAACATTCAGGGGATGATGTTCTCATCTGCACCACAAATCATGCATGTGTACTGAATGTGTACTGAAGGCTCTTCTCTTCTCTTCCTCCACATATAATATTGTGAGCTGATTCATAATTGCCTGCATCTGACATAGTTTTTTAATATGTACAGATCTTTTGAGTAGCACAACTCTGAAAAATATTAAACGTCTTAAGATGAATAAATACTACAGTTACCTCCAGTGGATGCTCATGTAAGAGACACAGTATATGAAAATATCTAGAGAATGATAGCTCAAATAGCAAGTTATAACACTTTATGGAGCAGTGTTAAAAAAAAGATTGCTTTCTGTGTTCTATTGACTACTACCATGTACCTTGTTATTTCAAAGTGGAACTTTCCTCTCAGTACACATAGAAAAGAGCTTAATCTCTGTGCTTTCTGTAAATCACGGCAAAAATGTTTTCTAATTAGTATTTGTTTTAGTGGGAAATATTTTTTGGTAAGATCAACTCTTGGGAGTGGATAAATTTTGATATTATAGTTATTTTTGACTGAGTTGTTATAAAAGCTTTAAAAACTGTCTTGAAAATAAATTCCTCACAACAAACATATACGTTAAATACTTTTCACTTTTTACATTAATTATTAAAGAACTCTGGAATTTCTATGGCAACAGTATACTTAATAGGTTCACATTATTCATCACTGAAAATAATAATATCAGCTGCTGTTACTGTCTCACACAATAACCAGTAAGAGCTGGCCGCCTGAGTCAGAATTTCCAGTGTTCTAAGACAGACAATGGTAGAAAGTGGAACAAAACACGTAGCCTCCTGATATTCCTTTTTCTCACTTAGACTCTCTGAAGACTGAGAATCCAAGCAACCACATATTCATACTGTATCCCTTTTATTTAAAACATTAACAATACAAGTATCATCACAAATTTGAGAGAGGAAGGATTGTTATATCTTTCAGAAGATCTGCCAACAACAACAAAAAAAAGTCACTGAAAATCAGGAATTGGGAAGTAAGGTACCAGGAACTAAAATTATCCATTCCCTTGATGTACATTCATTAAAGAAACTGACTTCTAAAGGAAGAAAAACTAAAATATAGAACCTTGGATTTTCATGAAACCATTTCTTTGTGTTATATGCCTTTGTTACTGTATTGCATTTAGTTGAGGCAATATTCCCAGCTAGAGACACAAAATGCTGTATTGCTCACAGTTTCCTGGACTTTGGAACACTTCAAACTTTTTATTAGAGTAACCACAGTACAAGATCAGGCTTGTTTGACATGGTTTGACCTTCTCTTGGTGGCACTATATGCTGTTCTGCATAACTATATTGAACTCAAAGTAACATTTACTTTGTTCTGTATTGTGTAGTGAAAATTAAGGAAGGAAAAAGAAAAACCCTCAGTATGAAAATCTGTTACTCTGTCTCTGAATACATTGGAACAAGCTCAAACCACAAAACATCTAACATTAAAATTCTTAAAAATATTTTAAAATAGGTGGTAGTAAGAAAGCACATATTCACATTGAATCTTTTGTTTGCATGTGCATTGAGGAATCCCAGAAGCATTTGGGTTTTTAAATAATAAAGAGAGGGGATGCAAAATCATTACAAAAGCCACTTCTAAATACACCCAAAGAGTATCAAAGCCAATAAAAAGAACCACCCTTTAATTTACTGCACTTGATCTGGAGGATATAAATGAGCACAGGAAGATAAGTGTATTGCTGGAGACAAAAACAAGGGCAAAATTTCTAATTTCATTCAAATAATTTGAATGTTAATATCACCACTTTAAATGAGATTTCTGATATTACAGCTTAAATGGCAGTCACCCTTCAAAAAGGTACTACTCGCTTAAGAGGCAGTAAAAGCCCTTTGATATTCTAGAAAGGAATTTTCTGCTGTGATAAGAAAATCCCACCAAACGAACCCATTTTTCCCGTAATTCTTATACAGAATTCTCAATAAAAGAATAGGGACATATCAGTTCAAAGACAGGCTAGCCATTAAAAAATAATAAAATAAAATAAATTTAATCAAAATGGAATGCCTGGAAGAAAACCCTTCTTGGTTGTGCTGGAGGTAATGTGCCAAGACCATCCTCACAAGGCTTACATCTAAGATTCTTCATTTTACCCAAATCAAACTTTGGGTTTAAAATCCAGCAAATCCCTACTATCAGAATTCCACAAGCACAAAAGATAAATAGAGTAAGGTACAGAGTAGAGTGGAGGGCATTCTTCTAATGAGCCAATAGTTCCTGTTTTAACCAATCCATTTTCTAGTTGAAACAAACAAGCCAACAAACTAAAAAGCCTAAAAAAAAAAAAAAAAAAAAAAAAAAAAAATTTGACCAACACCACTTGCCAAAAATATAATAGCACCTACCCCTGCCCCCCAAGAATCTGTGCTATTCTTCAAGTCCCTTCCTAGTTTATAGTAATTTCTTTTGGAGTTCCATGATAAAATGTGGCTTAAATTTTCCCTGAGCTTTATCTCATATAATGATCTACAGCATATGTTCTTTTGCACTTTAAAGTGAGGGGAAAGTAGGAGCCTATCTTTTTGCAGAAGCTAAAATAGAAATAACTTGTTTCTACAATTAATAGTGTTTTCTCAGAAAGTTTATGATTTTTGACTTGTTCTAGTCTGCCACATTAGCATGTTTTGTTCAATTGCCAGCTGTATTCTCAGTGCTGGGAAGAAATAGGTTCACATAAATGTAGAACCAGACTGAAGTCCTGACTGTAGATAGTGCTCATAATTAGCCATTCCCAGGAGGCTGATGTGTGAAGAGGCACCAGTTTAACACTGTTAAAATGATTTCCAAAGAGTTCCCAGCATCTTTACTGAAGGAATCAATCAAAAATGTCTTCAGAAGAAAATGTAATTGCTTTCAAGGATTAAAATTTTAATCAGGAATATTCAATTAGAAGTTAATGTTGAGATCCACAGTTTAGATTTTTATGCAAATGTGCCATTCTTATATTCAGTCTTGAAGATAAAGGCGATTCATGGCAAATACAGTTCTGTCTCTCAGCTCATCAAGTTAGCGATAATTTACTTTGAAGAATATTTTACACTTGCTACATTTGGAAGTATGTAAATCAGTTCACTTTTGCTCCTTCTACTGTAATTAATCTTTGCATTAGTTAGTTAGAGTGAAATGGCTCACAGCATTTTCATTCATGTGAATCCCCTGGTTTCAAAAAGATTTGACCAATATAAGATAAATAATACGTATCAACTGTTAAACCAGAACTGAGGTTTGCAAGAGCTTGATTACATTTACTCTTTATGAATAACAATTCTGGCATGGAAGATCTTGAATTGAAAACTGCATAGCTACAGAGAATCAGATCTTAAGAATTAATGATAAAATTCCTCTTCCCCTAAACCATTGCATGTTCTGAGAGCAGGGGTCAGTGCAACTTCCATATAAGTAGATGTAGAGATATCATATAGAAAAATCCAGAATTATGACATTTTCTTGATCAAAATCCATCTTCAGTTGTATGAAGTAAAATTTTGAATTTATGATTAGAGATAAATTTCATTATAATTCATTTTAAAATTAGAAAATATCGCATTTACATTTACTTGTTTGAGATTTGACAATATATCAAAAATCTGTTAATTGAAAACTCCCCATAAGGCATGGAACTGTATGAGACTATTTCCTAGATTACATAAAGCTCTTTGATTTTCTGATATATATCTTATAGTATACTATTTTATCCTTGCAATTTAGTCAGTACATACTAGAAACTTAGAAAAAGTTAAATAATTTAATTTCTCCTCAGAAACTGCAGGCAGTGACTGTTATAAATGACATAATCTATTCTTATGTAGCATCCAAGACAAATAGATTTGTTGAATAGCCTGAACAAGCAAGAAGAATTCTGTTGGAATTGAAAAGCTTTACAACTGACCATTCTTACCTGTCTTAAATTATATTTTATTGTTATTTATGTCTTAATATTCCCATTTTTACTTGGAACTCTAGCATGAATATATGACCAAAGAAATCAAAATACACAAGTCAGCTTGAGCTTACAAGATTTTGATCTTATAAACCTTATTGTCTGTAAAGCTAGAACAGATATGCTGAGTTGGAATGGACACGGAAGGATCATTGAGGTCCAGTTCCTGTCCCTGCACAGAACAGCTCCATGGCTGCCCCTGTGCCTCATCTGCTTGACTTCTGACATTTTGGAATTGCCTGCTCCTGTTCTCTTAGGATGTGGTGTTCCAAAAGTGACCAGCACTGGTGGACCCCCTTTAGAAACATTTTCCCAGGAGACCTTACATACCCAGATCCGTGAGAGCTTGAAGTCTGCTCTTCTCATTTCCAGAGCTGAAGGTTTGCTTGCACTTTTTTATCCAGTCAGACTTGATTAAAACTCAGTTGCTCTGTGGTCACTGTGGCCAAAGTTGCCACCAATCACCACGTCACTCCTGAGACACTCTCTCAATAAGCAACAAATCAAGAAGAGCATCTTTCCTAGTACCCCTCATACCTATACCAAGAAGTTACCATCCAAGTGTTTTAGGATTCTCCTGGACCTGTTTGTGCCAGCTGTATGGTGTTCCCAATTATCATCCAGCAAGTGGAAGTTCCCCATAAGGCAGTTGAAACAAGTTGAAAAAAACAAGCAAACAAGACATTTCCATAACCATTACTCAGATCAAATATCTAATTAAATATACATCAAGGAGTTTGTAGAGTGATCTGCTTTTTGATCACTGCCTTTTTGCTAAGGAGGTAAGTGCTTATAAGCGCTGAGTAAGGCTGATCAGGGGTGAGGCTGATCTGTGCCTGGGTTACTTTTGCTTTATGTAAACTGGACCTGATATAACAACAACCAAGGTTTGTCACTACCTTAACTAGATATTTAAAATACCTATAGACAAAACCCATGAAAGACCAATTTAAGGAAACACACTTAACCACTATGTAGTCATGTACTTTTTTATGATCACAGATTTCCATAAGGCCAATGCTTGAAGAATACTAGGCCAAAACAATATGAACTCCAGCCCTGATGGAGCCATAAAAATATTTTCAGAAACAATTACAAGAATGAAGGAACACGTTTAACTTGCAGAAGTTATTTCCATTGTATAGATTTACATAAACTATCATAAGCATGTACTATTTTGCTTAGTAACAAGTAACCCAGTAAAAAAAAAGGAATGTCTTATAATTAAGATGGATGTGTTTACATATATATAGTATACATATATGCATACATCTTATGAGAATATTCTGCTATAAAAAATGAATTTACATTTTTCTATAAATATTTTCTACTATGGAACAATTATTTTGTTTTAGAATTCAATAATATTGAAATATATGTATATATGTCAGATACAATTTTAGAGGAGTCAGAGTTGTTTAATGTATAATAAAATTATGTATAATAAAATTCTATATTCAAAGTCGGGAGTAGTATATTTGAATTCTCATTAACAACTCATTAAACAGTTATAATGCCCCCATTCTTGCTTTGTAGATGATTTTCAGGAGAAAAAATAGTTTCTTTTATATTTCCTTTTAGAGGTACTCTTCATTTTTAGTCTACCTATAAGAGAGCACTGGCCTAAATGATCACTTAGTGGAATATTTTTATAAATTTTACACTAAAGGAACATTTTCCTATTCATTCTAGTTTTGTTCTTTACACAGAAAGTAAAATTGAGAATTAAGATAAACAAGGGAATTCAGGAAAATAGAGTTTAAAATCTTTAATGACTGTGTCCCCTAGCAGTGTCACTTATTGAAGATGAACTGTAATAAGGCATGATACAGTGACAGGTTTGACCACATTACCACATTAACATTACCACAGCACTTGAAACCCTCTCATCATAATATAACCACGACAATAAAGATGATCTTCACTCCTGATTTCCAACAATGTAAGTATTAACTTACATTGATATGTAATATGATAAAAGGCATATGAGTAGGGGGATAGAGGCTTTGTTTGGACAGGACCAGGTTTCTCTGATCCTCTTATACTGACCAGACAAGAGGCTCTGCTAAATATGCATCCTAGGGTTTCTATTTCTCAGTTTCCATCATTCACTACCTGGTATTTTACAGTCCCATACAGTGTTCAATCTTTCTGGACCTTGTGGGAGATGGGGTGATACACTCAATGCTGCATTTCTTGGCCCAGGTATCTCCGGGGTTATTTCAGAGATGAGTCTCATCATAATTCTTTCTGGGCTGTCAGGTTGCCACTGGACTTACACAGAATGATGTTTTGGGCACTGGCATGGATTACCTGGTTTGGTTTCAGCCACTTGGCATTTGCCTCCATCACAGTAAGCACACAGTGAATTGGTAGACTATGGCAGTGGTCCAGTGAAATTGATTGGCCAGACCTACTCATACTGATTCCACTCATCATCCAGATATACTTTTTTTGCTGAATTATAGTACATGTTTCATAGATAACCTGCACAAGCGATCAAGTCCCCCCATTGATCAGGAGCCAAATTTTTATGTCACACATCCAGATGTCCACATATAGATGCCCTGCCCCACTGATCCAAGAGGTACAATGGTGAGGTTGGGGCTTGTGGTCAGAACATAGCAGCTTTCCATTCTTGCTTCTTCATTCTGACACTTTTTCTCTCCTTGAGTAAGAATTCTCCATGGGCTATAATCCTTCAGTTAAAGTCTGCTCCATTGTGGGTCCCCCTTATATTACTGTGAACACGTATTCTGCCATCTTCCTCCTCCTTCTCTGTCCTTAGAGTTCTCTCTGTTGTTTTCCTTTTTTTTTCTTGTCCTCCTCTTTCTGAGAATTTTTTGCTGAGCATGATGTATTATGGTATGGAATATCCCTGTGGTCAATTTGGGTCAACTATCCTAGTTTTGCTATCTTCAAGCCTCTTGTGCCAGCCCACTCATTTGGGAGAAGAATATGGCAGAATGTGAAAGAGAGAAAGTCCTGACACTGTGCAAGCATTGTTTGACAATAGCCATAACACTTCTGTCTTATCAGCGCTGTTTTAGCCACAGACATGAAACATAACACTGTATGGACTGTTGTGAGGAAAGTTAACTCCAATACAGCCAGACTAAGACAGTCTCCTTCCTGTGTTTCATGGAATTTTTCTTATGCTCAGGTCCCACATTAAATGATATATTTATGTATGTTTTGATGTCTTATTAATATAGTTTCATTTCTATACTGTACTTAAATCTTCCAAAATATGTACCAAAACCACACTGCATTTCAACATCTGCTACGTCTATTTCATACCTTTCATTTTCCTTTCCATTCTGTCTAGCTCTCATTCCCAAAATTCCTTCTTACCAATTCTTAAAATAGCATCTGTGTCTAGACATTTTCATGAACCACCTTCCACTGATCCCAGACATGCACACAAATACCATTGTTCATTCTGTGCCACCTTTCCAAACGTCCACAAGGACAGCCAACGGGTTTGGCTCCTTTAAAAAATTAACATAGTCTCCTGAACAGACTGGAATGGAGTCAGACAGACACAGGTATGTTCCAAGCAGCATCTTATCCAGCAGCATGTGTCATTATCAGCCAAGCAGATGAATAGTGGTATTCTGACAACATGAGAGATGGTATTACTGCACAGCATTGACACCTGCAAGTAAGAGCAAGAAACATGCACTGAAGTATTTGAGAAACTCTGAGCACTCAATAGATCCAAGGAAAATGTGAAGAAATTTGCCAGTTAAAAATTACTATCGCTTTAATATAGAATTTTTTTTTTTGTTTAGTTTTTGTTTTTGTTTTTGTTTTGTTTTTTTTTTTTTCCTTTTATTTTTGTTTTTGTTTTTTGTTTGTCTTTGGGTGGTTTTTTGTTGTTTTTTTTTTGTTTGTTTGTTTTTTGCTGTTGTTATTGTTGACATTTTAGCCATCAAATTTTCCAGGCCATTATCTGAAGTCTTTAGTGACTTAAAAGAAGAAGTTAATTGCTGGCTATTGTTATTTACTGATATTGGTCATGGTTCAGTAATCTAATAGATAGCTCATATTCTGTGTAGCAAGCTCATATTGCCTGACTCACTGAAGTAAACCAGTTCAACTACAGAGAGAAGGAGTTAGATTTCCTAAATTAATTGTTTGAAAGGGGTTTGAATGGAGAGTAGAACTAGAAATTATATACAGTAATCACTTACCTGCCTTCTCTTTCTCAGTCTATCTGCTGTGCAGATGGCATCCCTAGAAAGGCAGATACTTTGCTCTTGGTTACTTAAGTAATTGTATAGAGAAAAATTGTATTGATTTATTTAGTTTTACAAATATGAATCATATATATCCTGAAGAAATCTAACTCACAAATACTTGCTGGAAAACATTTACAAATATTTGAATTTATTTTACTGGGTTGTTTCTGGTTGATTTTTGTACAGTGGATCCTATATATGCAATTTTTATAGCTTCATAGCTGCAGTTTCTTCTAATCTATTGAAGGAATTCAGGCAAAGGTTTCAGTTGTTTAAGAAAATGCTGATCAGTGTCTTCTACTTAACACTTGGTAGACCTAAGATAACATATATTTTAATTTGTTCCAGTGCATTAAAAAAGGTCAAAACCAGCATTAACATGAATATATAAGTTTCAGTGTTTAACTTGATGTGTAGCTGATTCTATATTGCCCAAGAAAAGGCCCATGGCCAAAGTTTTATTCCAGCTTAAACTGAAGCCATAATATGATATGCTTGTGCATGATACACATATATGAATCCTATTTCACAAGGCATAAATATATTCAGATATTCAGATCAAGTTTTTATCTAACATTTACTTAATAAATCAGTATGTTTATTTTGTTAGAAAACAAAAACAAAACAAATAAATGAGACACTTCAGATACAGTTTTCCCCTGTGAGGGTCCTCTTAGTTCTGCACAACATACCTTTGTCCCTCCTTACATACCCACAACATACCTCCCTGCTAGCAGAGAATCCATGCAGCATGGGGTTAGACTAGATGAGAATTCCAATGAGTGTTAGCTCAGCCCCTCTGTCCCTCAAAGCTTCAAAACTACTATCCAGTTTCATTGTCAAGCAAATGATAAGCAGATCCTAATCAACAATAACCAGAGAACAATGCTGCTCAAAGAAACATTGACATTTGAGATTAAAATTTTTGAGTATTCCTGGCTGTAGCAGTGTTTTTTTTTAAATTTCTGAAGAATGCAAATAACTTGTACTTCTCAGAGAGGCCATAAGTGGCAGACAACCCGTTGTTTCGGACTCTTTGTTATATAAAAGTAATCTTAATACTAATCTCATGATTTTACATAGTTTATGTAAGGAGGATTTTTTTTCTACAGATTAGATTAACTAATATGGCTAAAATTACCAGAGAATCACAGAATATTCTTATTTGGAAGGGACCCACAAGAATAATCAAGTTCAACTCTTTAGTGAATGGCTCATTCCCTATAGTATTTGATACAGAAGACTTGAGGTTTGAAAAGTTTTGATAACGAAACACATTTTGAAGAAATAAAAAAAAGTAAATGAAAACTGGAGGGTGGTAAATGAAAGAAAATTTAAATAAAAATGAAAAGAAAATAGAAAAAAAGAAAAAGAAAAAGAAAAAGAAAAAGAAAAAGAAAAAGAAAAAAAAGAAAAAGAAAAAGAAAAAGAAAAAGAAAAAGAAAAAGAAAAAGAAAAAGAAAAAGAAAAAGAAAAAGAAAAAGAAAAAGAAAAAGAAAAAGAAAAAGAAAAAGAAGAAAAAGAAGAAAAAGAGAGAGAAAGAGAAAGAGAAAGAGAAAGAGAAAGAGAAAGAGAAAGAGAAAGAGAAAGAGAGAAAGAGAAAAAGAAAGAGAAAGAGAAAGAGAAAGAGAAAAAGTGTAGTGGGGGATCTTGGTCTTGGCTCCTATTGCTCTTCACTGGACTGCTTCATGTTTCTTGTCATTGTCAGAAGCAAAATGCTTGCCTTTTTCAGGTCATTATGTATGGAAGACATTCCTTTTGACTGAGCTCTGGACAGCTAATTCCTTAAACTCTGAAAATTATCTATAAGCCATTTTAGACATACATGGCACATCTTTGCATGGTGCAACGGATTCTGCAGTTCCATAGGCAAAAAAATTTCTTGGCAAAGGAATTTCAGAATCTGATATGAAAAATAAATATTGCAATATTAACTTATATACATTCACCTGTCACTAGACCAGGCTGTTCAACAACACATCTAACCTTGCCTTGAATACTGCCAGGGAAGGGATATCCACAGCTTCTCTGGGCAATGTCTTCCACCTTAACAATAAATAATTTCTTCTGTATAGCTAACCTAAATTTTCCCTCTTTAAGTTTGAAATCCTTCTACTTAAGCTGAAGGAGTTCAATGGTTAGGGTAGATTGATCTAGAAGCATTTTTCTCATCTAAAGTTAAGTAATTAAAAAGAAATATGATGTTAAACCGTTGTGGCAAGACCAATAGGTGTCAACTGCCATCTATTTTTGATTTTTTACATCTAAAAACTACATAGTTAGATACAACTCGTTCATAAAATACAGAACTACTATAAGAGCTTCAAATAGAAACAGTGGCCAGTGCTCAATTATGAGTTAGCTAATAGGACTAATATATTCCAAGATGAATAAGTACAGAAGCTTGCTCACTGCATTTGACCAAGTTATCCGCAAGGTGTCAATATGGATTCATAATAATTTCTATGGCTATAAACAAATAATTGTCTTGTTAAAAATAGAAATTTGGAAATGACAATTTACAGGTGCTGGGGGCATCTCTTCTATTCCAAGTTTTGAAAGAGACATATTTTCTCAATCTTTTTTTTCATGAGCAATTTAATAACGGTAGAACTTTCATATTTCTTCTTTTGAAGGCACTAAAGGGTATTTTAGTAATGTGTTTATCTACAGCTAACAACCATAATTAGCTTAAGTTATGGAATGCCCCAAATAAATGAAGAGCAGTTTATAGTTGTTCTGAAACACAGTTTGTTCTGCTGGTGTTTTGTTAAATATTTGCAGAAAACATGATTTGCATCATTTGCAAGTTACATAAACCTTTATAATTATGGCCTAAGGTATTATACAAAAGATATTTAAGTAATTCCCAAAGATTGCTGCTCAGTGCACCAAGCATTAATCATCTGTTGTGTCTATTATAAATGCAGAAGCAATTAAGTAGATCTGTGATGAGAACAGGTTATTGCCAGGCTTATACAACATTTTTCAGTGGTATCATTACTAATGAAGACTGTTGTGAGTTGTTTCTTTCTTAGTGAAGAATAAATAATATTACTTTGTCCAAAATTCTTTGGGTTTTTTTTAAAATTAAGTGTGTAACAACAGAAATGGGATAAATCTTAAATAGATTTAAAATGCATAAAATGGAAAAAAAATCCCCTCTTTCCCCGCAAGAAGAAGTAAAAAATTATTTTGATATTAGAAAATTAATATATGTAAATGTCCAAAAATTGAACAAGAATTGTTCCAAAATAATACATAAGAATCAGCCTCACCTGCAATTACTTTGCAATTTTGAGGTCTAACAATTGAGTGCAAAATCTGCTGTCTTTGCCCTGTGAATTCACTGAAGGCAATGAAACTATTACTTGAATGAAATATAATAAAAACATACCATCAGGCATGTAAAAAGACATTACACAAAGAAACAAAAAGAATTGAGCAGAAACTCTATGGCAAGAAAACATGCTTGCATGCATATTTTAACAGCCTACTACCACTCTACCATTAGAGTTTTCCTTTGCTGATCTTGAGTAACTGATAATAATCTGCTCCTGCTTTGTGAAATATTGATTAACTGCCATATGAGAGTTCTGCCACCTTGGAACATGCTTAAATTATTTTTTTCTTCTATAAGCATATAGATTTTCTTGAAACATTTTCTTGGTGTTGCAAGAGATGAGAACCACCCCTGAATAGATCATACAATATACTCAAGACTGGGCTAATCCTGAGATGAAGTTAGTTTGGAGCTTTTATTAAATAGACTATAGCTTGAGCATGCTCTGATTTACAGTTCCAATTACCTGAGGAAAAAAAAAGAAAAACCCTTAGTAGTGTAGCTGTGGGACTGCCTCCTTTAGGTGCTCAGGAACATCTCAAAAACCTGCATTCTTAAATCTGTCAAATAATCCAAGATTATTTTGTGCTTTTTATGTTTGCAATGCAACCTGTGATTACAACTGAATTGTATAATGAGCTAGCCAGTTCCCAAGGGTTTCATTTATTATGTTTTGTGATACCAAAGCCGGTATTGTTTCGTTGCAGCCTTTGTAACAACTGAAAAGAACACCAGCTCCTTCTCTGGCTAGCTACATCTGGTACTCAACAGAAAGGAATTTAGTTGGGTCTTTTCTTCTTTACTTTGCTTGGAAATACACAGTTCTGTAATGAGCACAGCTATTTAATATACTTACTCTTGTCCAAAATGTTCACGTATTTGGCAGATCTTCACATATTAGTATCTTGCAGTCTAATCTTTTGCAATGTCCTCTGAAAGTCTGCCCAAATGTTCAACAGGAAAAAAATCCCAAACCCTAAGTATAGCAGGAAAATAGAAGCTCTCTAGATATAAACTTGATTAAAGTAATACAATCCACATTCATTTTACTAGTCATTATGTGTAATCAGGATCTCATCTTATTAATTACTGTAAGGAATTAAGAGACTCTAGGACACGTGATATTTAAAGATAACATGACAGAGACCTTTATGTCACTACTGGCTCCAGGAAGCCATCTGTTTAGTTGAATATAGTACATTTTCAATTAGCTGTTGATTTCTTGGTCAAGGTACAATGTGTTAGTCATAGACAACTTTCTAACTTTCTTAATGCTATATGCAGCAAGCACATTAGCACATGAAAAATCATGTTAGTTTTCAGTTAAACATATTGGAGGAATCTCTCTCCAAGTGCTTATTAAACATGGGACTGTTCTGGGACATGGGACACCTAAATTTGTATCACAGTCACCATTACAAAAATAATTACTTCCACTTTCCCCTTTTGGGTTGCTTCACAGGACTTCATTAGAAGAAATATCATACAAAAGAAATTGTGAAAGAAGTTGCCCATTTAAAGTAAACTCTTGTAAGCAGCTTTACTTTTTGGGAATTTGCTGTGCTTTTTGCCCTAGACACTCAAATTTAATACAATTTTAAATGTTTATTTTTCATAAAGGGAAAAATTTGTAAGGACAACCTGTTGCTTGTAATCCAGGTGAATGGGAGAATTTGCAAGGACCTTAATTTCCACTTGGGATCTTCAGGTTAGAAATTAGTGAAAAACTGTAGAGGTTAGGAGCAGTGTTAGAGGTCTATGTGCACTCTGTCACCAGGAGGTATTTAGGAACAAGATAAATGAGGCATCTCCTTAGCATAACTCCTTGCAGTAGGAGATGCAACCGTGAAGCAGGGGAGTGCAGTAAATGACCTCAAGGTCCCTTCCAGTTCTCTGAGTTTATGTATTGGCAGAAGTAAGTTTATTTAAAGGGTCAGATTGACTATTCCTCTGTACTGCAGTGCTTCACCTCCATGCATTGCTCTTCTCTTTCACGACTGCAAGTAAAAAAGAGCTAAGGGTAAACATCAATTGCTGTTTTCTTTTGCCCAGCAAACACAGGGAGCAGATTATATATCTGTACCTTGAGTCTTCACACACAGAGTCTACAGAGCAACTTCAGAGGAGTGGACTGAGATCTTGAAGTGGTAATGTTATGTTACACAGAAGGAAACAGAAAGAATCCTTCTTGTAATAGCATAGATTCAGTGAATAGACACCCATATCTCCTAAATGGAAAACTATAATGAAATAAAGAAAATAAAGGCTATTCCAAAGATCCATGGCTCAGACCTTCAGCTATGATCAGGGATCTTGGAATATATTTAACTTGAATTCTGTTGTAGCAATGTTCAGATTTTGAAAAAATTAGTATTCACTTATAAGTTTTTTCATTTAAAGACTTTACCAGGGAAAACTAATGATGTTTCCTATTCCTGTAGCAAGCAATTCCATAACAAGTGAAGTCAAAGATTTGTATCCTGTCACCAATGGCCACTTAGCAGTATCCTTTCTTATTTTTCTACTGTGCAGCAATGAATTGCAGTGAAATTTTTTTGGAAAAAAGAATTAAGCCCCCTCCCCCACCGAAAAAAAAGCAAATGACAAAACAAAAAAACATACAAGATCCTAAGATGAAGATAACAAAATTAAGTACCTCTGGTATGAGAAAATGAGAAAAGACAAAATTAAAAATGGAGAATACAAGGATGTTTTCAACAAC